>NW_006286236.1:104354-138275 GCF_000327345.1 Myotis davidii
GGCAACAGCCAGGTGTCCCCACAACACGAAGTGAAGATGACTCAGAATACAGTACAGGTGAGACGGTGAGATGCTCCCTGACATAGCTAAGTCCCAGGCAGGTGGCCTAGTTCAGTGAGTACTACCCTTAGCTTCGTAGCTTTTATGGAAAAGGTAGGAATCTCAGAAGGGAAGTTCCCCCAAGGCGTCTTTCCTGGAGGAGGATGGGGTAGGGCCTGTGTAGGGGAGCTGTTTCTGCCTCTCCGTTGTTCTCTAGGTGTCCTGGCTCATCAGGCCTTGCCAGGGCCTGGTTGAATTTTGCTCAAGGCCCCTCCCTTCCCTGTCCTCCATTCTGTGCTCTCCAGTGCCCCTCTGGTGACTGGTTCAGCTCCCTGGCCCCCGATAGAGGACATTCATGAACTGCCATGCCTCCTTTTCTTGTGAACTGGCTTTGCCCAACCCTGATCCCCTAACCCCTGACCCCTGAAGCCTGGCTTTCTGGACCTGAGATGAGCTCCGTCCAGCCTGTGGCTGGTGGCCTTGCAGGGCCCTGTGTCCTGCGTTCCCGTGGCTTCCAGACCCACTTGACGCGGCCATCAGGAGGGCTCCGTCACTCAGGCCGCACTGCCCTCCGTGGGGCTGGTTAACAGCACCTGGCATGCCCTGTTCGAGTGTCCGTTGACGTGTTGTCTCGTGCCTCTGTCCATGCTGTTTCCTCTGTCCCCAAGCTGATCGCACAGCACATACCTTACAGCATGGCACCCGATCCCGGCCCGCGTGGAGCCTGACTCACAGAGTGTTAATGGGCTAAGTCTGCTCACAGCTGTGGTCAGTGCTACGCAAGACGGGCAGACGTGCCACGTACAAACTGTAATAGATCACAGCAGGTGATAACTGTCCAGGCAGATGCGGATACAAATGGGGGGCGGTGAGGAGAGAACGTTCCATTCCCCGAGGTTGACACGGAGGTGGTGGAGGTCCATCACAGAGGTTTAGAACGGGATGGGAAGGAACTGCAAAGGGCGAATGATTCCTCATCCAGTCAAAGCATATTGAGTGCTAACTCTGTCCCGGCTCTGAGCTAGGTTCTGGGGACCAGAGGTGCACATGAGTCATGACCCCTGACCTCCGGAAGGCCGCAGGCTAGTTGGGGAGAAGACAGGTGAGAGTAAACTGCCTGCAGAGGTTCCTCCATCAGTGTTCCTGCCCCGGGGGCTTCTTGTCCTCTTTGATTGGAAGCTTCCTTATTTTAGAAACAACCAGAAAATTGCTAGACCCTTGTTAAAAGCATCACTAGCCCTGGCTGGTTTGACTCTGTGGATAGAGCTATGGCCTGCGGACCGAAGGGTCCCGGGTTCGATTCCGGTCTAGGGCATGTACCTTGGTTGCAGGCTCCTCCCCGGCCCAGGCCCTGGTCAGGGCACATTCAGGAGGCAAACAATGATGTGTTTCTCTCACATCAATGTTTCTCTCTGTCTTTCCCTCTCTCTTCCACTCTCTCTAAAAATCAATGAAAAGTATCCTCGGGTGAGGATTAACCAACCAACCAAACAAACAAACAAACAGAAAACAACCAAAAAACCCATGTCTGTCTCTTTCCTGTTGCTCCCATCAGATGGACCAGGTGTGTCCTGATGGAACACGTAGAACAAGTCCCTTTGCCCTCCTGGCGTGGCCTCCACGTTGGAAGATGTGTGTGAGATGGTGTGACTCAGCCTCCATCCTCTGCCCTCACTCAGCCCAGCCCCCCCTCCAGCCCACTGTCCACATTCCTCAGCTGAGCTCTGGGAGTGTCGTGGGGAGGGGGCCGAGTGACAGAAGCCTGTGTGTGCAGCAGGTGGCTCCCCGGCAGGCATTCGGTCACTCACTGATGGACTGATTCTTCTCTTCTAACCCCTCCCGTGTGCCTGGCACCGCCCTGGTCCTAGAGATGGAAAACTCGGGCTGGGGAGGCAGGAACCCTGTCAGAACTGACCTGTTAGTCCCAGGAGTGAGCACAGTCCGCTGGGCGGGCGTGGGCCGGCCCTTGGGTGGGGCCGTGATGTTACGGTGACTTGGGAGTGAAGAGTTGGCGTTCTCCACGGGGACCGGGGCAGAGGGGAGGGCGCGTTGGTGCCGCGTGGGGGCTACGTGCGCAGGGACCATTGTTGCTGTCTCAGGGAAGAGGCAGGAGGTGGGACCAAACTGCCAGGGCCCTGGGCTCTGCAGCGGAGTCTGGCCTGCAGCAGCCCCGTCAGGTCCTCATGTTCTCAGAGGCTCTCAGGGCAGGGGAGGGGCGTGGTCACTTTTGAAAACAAGTGAAAAAACAAACCGTGCTGATCTCTGCATGCTTGAGCAGCAGCATCCCTGCGGCCCTGAGGATGGCCTGGCCCACGTCCCTTCACATTCACCTTCACCTTCATCTTCACCTTCACCCTCGCCCGCGCCCTCGCCCTCACCTTCACCTTCACCTCTCTGGAATCCAGGACACTTGAAATCCCAGCGCTTCTTCCTAAGTCTGCAGCAGACTAATTTTGTGGCAAAAATGTGACCTGAATTGATGTGAGACTAATTATGGTCTTTAAAAATATCTCAACTTTCTCTGTGGAAATACGATGTGTTTGATTTTGGGATGCTGCCCAGAACCCTGTGAGGGTGTCACCGTATACACACCATATACAGCACCACACAGTCCTTCCTAAAATCTGAAAAACTGAATCCCTAAACTCACTTGGCCCAAGGGCCCTGGCTGCAGCCCAGTGCACCCGAGAAACACATTCAGAGACAGCGGGGCACCTGCCGGGGCCCAGTGGGTGGCAGTGCCGATCCCGGTCCGTGCCCCTGACTCAGCGTGGGACAGAGTACAGACTGTGGCCTGGCCTCCTCACGGCCGTCGGGCTGGTCTGCACATAAGGACAAGGGTGTGGAGCGACCTGGCTGGCAGATGGGCCTCCAGGGAGAGGCCCTGACTGTCCTGCCTGCCCCGCAGACCGGGACAGAGGCAGACATGTCGCGGAGCAGAGGGGAGCGTGCCAGCCGCCAGCTTTTCCCATGGCGTGCAGCCCTGCTCTCCAAACTTGGCTCACACACCCCTGCCAGCGAACAAACTTATACTGAGGTGCCTGTAACTGTCTGCACGTATTACGTTACTGTTACATTGTGTGCGTAATAAAACCTACCCCAAAATAGAAACTGAAGGATGAGCTGAAGATGAAATCATTAAAAACATTTTAAGTGATTTTGTTGGTGGTACAAAAAGCCTTCTGTCTTCATGTGCTTGATTATTTTTGGAAATTGTGCTTTCATGCTCTGCGAGAGCAGTTGGCAGGTCTGGCTCTTACGTTCATTTGGGTTAGAGACTGGGTTTTAATGGCTGCCCACCCTGGGAAAGATCCCTGCCCGGGACACGGAGCCGCACACAGGAAGCGCATCACTGGCTTTCTTTCTAAATCGGGTTACTCATTTTTCCATCCTGTCCCCCGTGTTGCAGAGGATTTGTTGAAATTTGGCTGGTACATTTCCATCCTCCCTGATGCCAGATGTCTTTGTAAACTAAATGGAAGGTATTTTATTTTTATTTTAAAGTTCTTAACACAGGAGTGAGTCCCAAACCCACTCAAATGCTTTGGAAAGTTTTAAGCAGATTAGAAGATTGTGTTCGGTAGGTAGGTTTATAGGACTTCAGATAGGAGAGTTTTGTAATACTGTTTTTGGTAACAAAATCCTACTACAGTAGAAACATTTCTGAATAGCACTAGCCTAGGTTTCTTTCAAAGAGCAGTGCCTTTCTCATTCATTGTGGTAAATTGTGATAACATATTAAACACGCTTAAAAATATTTTGAAAACATCACTGAGAAGCACATCTCTGACAATCAGTGGTTGTAGAAAGAAAAGGCAAATTTGGAGCAGTTTTTTTTTTGTAAAAGAAAGCTGTGTTAAACTCATTTATTAGGTTTGACAAGTGTTTTTTTTCCATTGTTTTTCTAATAAGATAACCAGTCAGTCTCTGATACAGATGATTTCCTGCGTTACTGCCCATCCCATCACAAGTTTTGTGGAAAACTCTGCTGTTCTACTGTCTAAAGTTTATATTATGGACATTTTCAAATGCACAAAAGTAGAGCAAATAGTATAATGAATTTCTGTCAGTCACTTCATTCAAAGTTAGTAACATTTGCAATCTTTTTTTAAAAAAATATTTTTATTGACTTCAGAGAAGAAGGGGGGGAGAGGGAGTGAGAGAGAGAGAGAGAGAGAGAGAGAGAGAAACATCAGTGATGAGAGAGAATCATTGATTGGCTGCCTCCTGCACATCCCACACTGGGGATCGAGCCCGCAACCAGGGCATGTGCCCTGCATCTATCTTTCCCCTTTTATTTATTTATTTTTATTTATTTGTTTTAATCTCTCCCCTTTTAAAGAGTAAATCCCAGACTTCGTGTTATTTTTCACCCTTAAGTAGTTCAATATACATTTCTACTTTTAAAAATTTTATATATATGTGTTTGTGTGTGTGTGTGTATATAAAATCAATATATATATATTTTGATTTTAGAGATGAAGGAAGAGGGAGAGAGAGATAGAAATATCCATGATGAGAGAGAACCATTGGTCCTTCATGTTTTTTAATAGTTTAATATATTTTAATAGCAAACTTACAGGAACAGCACAGAAGACAGATAACATTAAAAACATGTACTTGCATGTAGGACAACTCAGAAAAGTATAGTGAATGGATGGTATCTACTACTGTATGATAAAAATGCTACAAACACCATTTAGTTGCCATCAATAAGAAATTTATTTGTTTTTAAAAAATCCAAATGCTGGCAATGTCCCGAAAAATTTAACAGTTTTATTTTATATTGTTAGGCAGTTCAACTGCTGAAACTTGTTCACCGAAACATTTGACTTGCATTTATATTTAAAAAATTCACACACAAATGAAAATGGAAAAACTGCCAATACCTGATTTCTGTCCCCTATTTTCAACTTGCAATCATATCCTTAGGTACCTTTTGACCCCACGGGGGAAAAATACTTAACATTCAGAACTACCAAGAACAGGAAGAAGAGAAATTTTATTTCAAAAGAATGAAATGTTTCCATCATAGTGGATCTTAAGCACGTTCTCCAGGTATGTGGCGTGTGGCTGGATGTCTTGGCATCGTTGTTACACGTTTGGCATGGATAGCACACAGGTTGGTGTCTTCAGAAAAGGCCAACCAGACAGGCCCCTGCCCCCTGCAAAGCACCCTAGGCTGCTCCCTGGAAGCACAGTTCTGTCTTGAAGTCCTGAGCAATTTCTCGCACCAGACGCTGGGAGGGAAGTTTGCGAATCAGAAGTTCAATGGACTGATAACCTCTAGTTTCACAAAGTGCCACGGTGCCAGGCTTGTAACCATGAGGTTTCTTCACCCCTCCAGCAGAGGGCGCACTATCGTGAGTGGCTTCGGTAGCCAGTTGCCTCCTGGGTGCTTTACCACCCGTCCATTTGCGGACAGTCTGCTCTGTACGAGCCATGGTATAGAGACCTCTTTACTTTTCCCCTTCTTTGCTGGAGCTTGGCGAGCCGAGGCGGCACAGGCATTAGAGAGTGATGGTGGCTGCCAACACAATTCGGGCAAAACTTGTTTATTTTGAAATAGTAACTGTAGGCTCACACGAAGTTGCCAAAATAGCACGTAGAGTCCCACAAAAACCCTTCTTCCCCCACATGGTGACATAATTGCTGTAGGACAGTATCAAAACCAGGAAGTAGACATTAAGACAATACTAGTGACTAGTACTCCGTCGTCACTGTTTTTGCATGTGTGTGGGCCACCACCACCGTCAGGGTCCAGAGACTCTCACCACCTGGGGCGAGCGCCTATGTTCCCCCTTTGTATCTGTGCGCCCCTTTGCTGTTCTCTGCCAGTTAGTCATCTGTTCTCCGTCTTATAGGCTTGTCATTTTGAAGATGTTGCATAATGGGAACCAGGCAGTAGTGACCTTTGGGATGGCTGTTTTCAGTAAACACCATGGTCTGAGCTCCGTCTGGATGGCTGCCTGTGTCAGTAGGAGTTCCTCTTTGTTGCTGAGGGTACTCCATAGTCAGGACGCACCAGTGTCCTACCTTCCACCTGTCCAAGGACATTTGGGTTGCTTTTAGGTCTTGGCGATTGCAAGTGTAGCTGCTGTGAACATTTGTGTACAGGTTTTTGTGTGAATCTAACTTTTCCTTTCCCGAGGATAAGTGCATGTTAGTTTTATAAGAAACTGATTTTCGTAAGAAACTGTTTCCCGGTATTCCCACCAGCAATGGATATGAGCTCGTTTCTCTACATCTGTGCCAGCATTTGGCGTTGTCATTGCTTTTTATTTATAAGGTGTAATGATAACTCATTGTGGTTTTAGTTTGCATTTCCCTAATGGCTAGGGATGTGAAAAGCTATTTATGTATTTACTAGAGGCCTGGTGCATGAAATTCGTGCATGCAGGGGGGCGGGGGGTGGTCCCTCAGCCCGGCCTGCACCCTCTCACAGTCTGGGAACCCTCGGGGTGGGGGTAGGGGATGTCCTTTAGTTGGACATCCTTAGCGCTGCCGTGGAGGCTGGATAGGCTCCCGCCACCACCACTGTGCTCACCAGCCATGATCCTGGCTTCTGGCTGAGAGGCGCTCCGCTCCCCCTGTGGGAGCGCACTGACCACCAGGGGGCAGCTCCTGCAGTGAGTGTCTGTCCCCTGGGGTCAGTGCACATCACAGTGACTGGTCGAGGTTTGGTTGATTTGCATATTACCCTTTTATTATATAGGAGAATTGGCTATGTATCCTTTTTTTTTTTTAAAGATTTTTTTATTGATTTCAGAGGAAGGAAGAGGGAGAGAGACAGAAACATCAATGATGAGAGAAAATCATTGATTGGCTGCCTCCTGCACTCCCCCCACTGGGAATCGAGTCTGCAACCTGGGCATGTGCCCTTGACTGGAATCAAACCTGGGACTCTTCAGTCTGCAGGCCATCGCTCTATCCACCGAGCCAAACCGGCTAGGGCGGCCATGTATCCTTCTTAAGTGAAATGTCTATTCATGTCTTTTGCCCATCTTCTAATTTGATTGATGCTTTTTTTGTTGTTGAGCTTTGGCAATTCTTGCTGTATGCCAGATGCTAGTCATTTGTCAGATGTGTGACTTGCAAATGTTTTCTTCCACTATGCTGCTTGTCTTTTCAGTCCCTTACCTGAGTCACAGTGTAGTTTTCACTTTTTGTGAAGTCCAGGTTTTCCATTTTGATGGGTCATGCTTTGGTGTCAAGTCTAGGAACACTTTGCCTGGCCCTAGGTTTCAAAGATTTTTCTCCTCTGTCTTCTACAAGTTTCATAGTCTTACATTTTACATTTAAGTTCGTGGTCCATTGTGAATTAATTTTTGTATATGAGGTAAAGGTTTAGGTTAAGGTTAATTTTTTTTTGTCTCTCATGTCCAATTCTGCCAGTACTGTTTGTTGAAAAAATTACTCTTCTTCCGTTGTAAGGACTTATTTTTACACACCCACCCTGTCATTATCACCTGAGCAAACTGACAGGAGTCCTGTATGTTGACTGTTTTGGGTCCTGTCTAAGCATCAGGACCCAGTAGGTCCATACATTGCATTTGGTTGTAACGTCTCTAGAGTCTCTTTTTCTGTAACAATCCCTCAACCACCTTTGTTGGTAAGACATTAACTTGTTGGAGAAACCAGGACATTTATCCTGCCAGCGGTTCTCAACCTGTGGGTCGCGAACAATGAAAATACATCCTGCATATCAGATATTTACATTATGATTCATAACAGTAGCAAAATTACAGTTACGAAGTAGCAACGAAAATAATTTTATTGTTGGGGGTCACCACAACATGAGAACTGTATTAAAGGGTCGTGACATTAGGAAGGTTGAGAACCACTGCCAGTGAGTGTAGACTGTACGGTGGTCTAGATTTGGCTGCTGCTTGCTGATGGAATCATTTAAAAAATATAGTTTTATTGATTTCAGAGAGGAAGGGAGAGGGAGAGAGAGGTAGAAACATCAATGATGAGAGAGAATCATTGATTGGCTGCCTCCTGCACACCTCCTACTGGGGATCGAGCCCACAACCGGGAATTGAACTTGGGACCCTTCAGTCCGCAGGCCAACGCTCTAGCCACTGAGCCAAACCGGCTAAGGCAGTGGTTCTCAACTTTCTGGCCCTTTAAATACAGTTCCTCATGTTGTGACCCAACCATAAAATTATTTTCGTTGCTACTTCATAACTGTAATGTTGCTACTGTTATGAATCGTAATGTAAATATCTGATATGCAGGATGGTCTTAGGAGACCCCTGTGAAAGGGTCGTTCGACCGCCAAAGGGGTCGTGACCCACAGGTTGAGAACCGCTGGGCTAGGGCCTCATGGTATCATTTAATCTGATCTGCTCCCTTCGGTATCTCCTGGTACTGGTGATTAGTTCCAGAGGCTTGTTTCAATCCCCGTTCACTTTTTGGGCAAGGGTCCTTCTTGGGAGGAGCTGTGTGCTTCCCGTGCAGGCAGTTAGGAGGCTTAAAACTCCCAGTGCCCCGTTTTAGTGACATTGATCTTGACTGTGGGTTTGCCTCTGCGGCCCGATCCCTCCCTTATCAAATTCCCCATCAGCCTTTCACTAGTGGTGTTATCATCCACTGATGACCCAGGTCTCCATCCATTATTTGTCCTAGGAATTGCAAAATGGTCATTTTTTATTTTATTATTCTGTGTCCTTTCATTAAGGGGACTTACGTAACGTAGAACAACTCCCTTGTCAATTATGTAGTTGCCCTGAAACGTTATAGAGGAAGACACTGAGGCTCCAAGCTGGCCGGTGGTGGAGGGCGGCCAGAATCCTGCGTGGTGACTGCAAAGCGGAGGCGAGGTTGTGCCACTTACAGACTGCCCCAAAGTCCCACCACTTTGCAGCCTTCCCTGACCCGCCCCCAGCTGTGGCCAAGGCAGTGACGCTGCCTGCAGCTCCCTTCCTGCTGGGCACTCCCTCTGCCGGGCAGTGGGCCAGGCCTCCAGGTCGCCCCTGTCGTGTAGAGCAGGTGAGTTCCTTGAGGCTGAGGCTGGGTGCTCAGCACTGTGTCCAGCGGCCTCGGGACATGTTTGTTGGAAAGATGATCCCAGCATCTCCCCTCAGGGCTCTGTGTCGCGTCCCTGGCGAAAGTTTCATATTTGGTCCATTAAGAAAATAGGGGGCCTGCTAGAGCATCCGGGGTTCCGAGCTCCATCCTGTGCTTCTTCCCCACATCAGGGTGCCGGGACTGCATTGGAAAAGGGGAGCCTTGGAGGCCCTTCTCTGAACCCCTTTTCCCAGGAGAGTGAAGGGGCTACCTAGCCAGCGTCATCCGTGCCTTCCCCAGGCCTGGGGGCTGTGCCAGGCCAGTGTCCTGCTTCCTTGTGAGACCTGGGCAGGCAAGAGATATTTCCCAGGTAGGTGCCTGTCTTGAGTGTGAAAGGATGGGACCCCAGTGTCTATCCCCCCACCTCCCAACAGACGCACACTGTGAACATTTGGTGAGATCTGGCATGGTGTGCCATCCTGGGCCACCAAGCTAGGCCAGCTCTGGGAGACGGCCTCTGAGGAGCCACCATCGCCTGCCTCTCCTGGGGGCCAGGGGCCTGCGTCTGAGCCAGAATATGGCATCAGATGTCCGGCACGTGTGGCTCGGTGGGTTGAGTGTTGTCTCATGCACCAAGAGGTCACTGATTCCATTCCTGGTCAAGGCACATGCCCGGGTTGTGGGCTCGATCTCCAGCAGGGGCGTGCAGGAGGCAGCCGATGAATGATTCTCTCTCATCCATGTTTTTCTGTCTCTCTCTCCTTCTCCCTTTCTCTCTCTCAGAATCAATAAAAACATATTTTAAAAAAAAAGAAACTTATAGCCGGAACCGGTTTGGCTCAGTGGGTAGAGCGTCGGCCTGGGGACTGAAGGGTCCCAGGTTCGATTCCGGTCAAGGGCATGTACCTGGGTTGCGTGCACTTCCCCAGTGGGGGATGTGCAGGAGGCAGCTGATCGATGTTTCTCTCTCATCGATGTTTCTAACTCTCTATCTCTATCTCTCTCCTTTCCTCTCTGTAAAAAATCAATAAAATATATTTAAAAAAATAAAAAAGAAACTTATCAAAAAACCCTAATATTGCATCAAGTACTTCGGAGGGATATTATGAAAACCTTCAAATCATTCCGTGCCACCCCAGGAGACTGCAAAACCAAGTTCCACATGATTTTTCTCATCTCTCAGTTGGAGAAAATGTTACTTACTTCAAAGTTGCTGTGAGAAAAAACTAGATACTATGTTTGGGGAAATGATTTGTAAACCACAGGGCATGGCGCAACAACATGGCGGGCGTGGGTCCGGCCACAGAAGCCTCCCAGCGCCTGGCCACCCTTCCCGGCGAGGCCCTCCCCTTCCTGTGAGGACAGCGCCAGCTGCGGCAGGACAGGCGGGGCCCTGTCTGCAGGAGGCTCTGCCGTAGGGGGCGGCTCCTGTGGGCCTCCAGGCCGGTGGGAGACGGCGTGTCCATAGGACCTGCGTTGGAGCCCTGGCTCTGATTCGGGGTGAGCCCCCCTGAGTGGGTCTCTCGGTGTGAAGCGGGCGACCTACACGGGGAAAGCGAGAGAGCTCTGAGCGTTAGTGTCACTCTGGGGTTAAGAGAGAGGCACTAGAGTGTGAGCGACAAGGCCCCAGGGAGAGGCTGGCTGGTGTGCCCCCTGTGGGCAGGGGCAGAGCCCAGAGTTGCCCTGGCTGGGGAGACGACACAGGGGCCTCTCAGCACAGCCTTAGAGCAGAGCAGCCTCCGACACACTCTCGCTCAGAAGGTGAGGATTTTGGCGTCTTTGTACCACCTCCTCCCATCCCCCTTCGATTCTCGTTTGTTCATTTAATTTGGGGTTATAGGCAAAGATAATGATTTACAACCCAAGTCTCCTCTTTAAAAAAAATTTTTTTTAAATACATTTTTATTGATTTCAGAGAGGAAGGGAGAGGGAGAGAGAGAGATGCATCAATGATGAGAGAAACTCATTGATTGGCTGCCTCCTGCACGCCCCCTGTTGGGGATTGAGCAACCCGGACATGTGCCCTGACTGGGAATCAAACCACTGAGCAACACCAGCCAGGCCCAAGTCTCCTTTTTAAAGAAATATTTCTGGCACTGGTTTTCAATTTTGCAATCATTCTTACAGAAACTATTCTTAGACTTGTCACTGTGTCTCTTTTTTCAAAGCTTGTCACCAATCTTTATATAGACAATTCCATTTTTTAGTTTCTTTATATAGATGTCTTCTCCATTTTTGGTTTCTAATCTAGATATATCTCCTGGTCGGTGTGTTGAAGTCATTTATTTTTACAGGAAAATAGAAATGTAAAGGGCTCTCAGGGGGTGAAACTTACAGCTAAGAGCACACATGGTATAGATGGTGGCAGAGGATGCTGGCAGCATTGGAGAGAATGGGGGACAGAGCCGGGAAGCGTGGGGAGACATCAGCAGGTCAGGCGATGGGCCCGGGTGCACCCAGGAAGGCCCAAGGAAAGCTCCCGTTAGGCTCAGCTCTGGCTGAGCCTTGGAAATGGTGAGAGGTCAGATGGGCTGCCCTCGGGGTTCAGGCTGAGCTTGTTGGGGTTTGGGGGTTTGGCCATTTTCAGGGTCAGACAGCAGAGGCCGTCCGGGGCCAGTGAACCTGTGGGACACAGGGCGGGTCGGTGGGCACCTGGGCCTTGCGCTCCAGCTAGGGCTCTTCCCAATGCCCACACGCTCCGAGTCGCATCCATTTCAGCAGGGGCCACAGGGTCCTAGGAAGAGCTGGGCAGAGAGGCGTGCGCAGGTCTGCAGCCGGGGCAGGCTGTGGCACATCTGAGGGCAGCAGGAGGCCGTGACTGGAGTAGAGGATCAGGTGGGACTTGCAGGAGATGAGAAACAACCAGAGCCACGGAGGGCAGTCGTGTGGGCCACGGGAGGGACGCAGCTTCTGCTCCGAAGGCGATGGGAGGTTTTGGAGTTCTGAGCAGAGGAGAGGCCAGTCTGGCTGACATCTTAGAAGGCTCACACAGCTGCTGTGTGGGGCTGGACAGCAGAGACAAGGGCAGAAGCAGGGAGACTGGTGAGGAGCCTGTTCCATTAATTCAGGGGGGACAAGATGAGGCTGGCTCCAGCGTGATGGCTGGGGCCAGGGTGACGCCTGGTCAGAGTCCGGGCACGTTTTGAAGGTGGACATAGGACTCTGGGAGATTCTTTCCAGCACTGGCCCTGGCTGGGAGGAGGCTAATATTGTGATTTCCTCTCTCTAGGCCAGCTCCTCGCTCACTCCCACGGTTTCTCTCAGGGAGCCCCTGCTGCCGGGCACCATGACAGTGAGGGGGGCCGCACTGGCCCCAGATCCAGTGTCGCCCACGATGGCGGCAGCCTCGCCCAGCGTCTCCGAAGTCCCCGAGGGCAGCCCCACAGCCATGGAACAGCCCGTGTTCCTGATGACAACTGCCGCGCAGGCCATCTCCGGTTTCTTTGTCTGGACGGCACTGCTCATCACCTGCCACCAGGTACCGGCCAGTCGGGAGTCCCTGAGCCCGAAGGCTAGAGGATCCTGCGCGGTTTCTAGTCCGAAAGGTGTTAGTTAGGCGCGGGCAGGCGATGCTGCAGCAGTAAGTGAACCCCGTGATCTCCGGGCTCCTCTGGGAGAAGGGGATTGATTCCCCGCTCACATCCCAGCCCAGTGCGCTTCAGGTCCACCTGTGGCTCCAGCACCTGACCACGGAGAGGAGGGTCACGTGGGAGGCACTCTGGGTATTCACCTTTCAAGATCCAGAAACGACACTCATTTCTTTGCTCACTGTCCCTGGGCCAGAACTGGTCCCGTGTCCAGCCTGAGCTGCACGGAGCCTGGGGACTGTGCGTGAGCACCTGATGTCAATCCCATGTCCACTCTGAGCTGCAGGGAGCTGGGGGACTGTGCGTCAGCACCTGATGTCAGTCCCGTGGCCAGCCTGATCTGCAGGGAGCTGGGGGACTGTGCGTCAGCACCTGATGTCAGTCCCGTGGCCAGCCTGATCTGCAGGGAGCTGGGGGACTGTGCGTGAGCACCTGATGTCAGTCCCGTGTCCACCCTGAGCTGCAGGAGGCTTGGGGACTGTGCGTGAGCACCTGATGTCAGTCCCGTGTCCACCCTGAGCTGCAGGGGGCCTGGGGACTGTGCATGAGCACCTGATGTCAGTCCCATGTCCACCTGAGCTGCTGGGGGCCTGGGGACTGTGCATGAGCACCTGATGTCAGTCCCATGTCCACCTGAGCTGCTGGGGGCCTGGGGACTGTGCGTGAGCACCTGATGTCAGTCCCGTGTCCACCCTGAGCTGCAGGGAGCTGGGGGACTGTGCGTGAGCACCTGATGTCAGTCCCGTGTCCACCCTGAGCTGCAGGGAGCTGGGGGACTGTGCGTGAGCACCTAGCTGCAGTGACCCCTTCGCAGATGAAAAAATTGGGACCCAGAGAGGGAGAAGGGAGGGGACGAGCCTATTTACTTAGTCGTTGGCAGAGCTGGGGTAGAAGTCAGTGTCCTGTCCCCCGTGCTCACAGGTCCAGAGGAGCCTGGTGTGGCCTGAGACGGGCCTTGGCTGCCTGAGCAAGGAGAGGTTTGAAGGTTTCCAGCAAAGATGGAGGCTGAGCTTTGGGTCCCCTTTCAGCTCCTCTCCTGCTGCCCTGTGTTCCCCATCCGTTCTAGAACCCAGTTGCTCATTGCAGATGGGGAATATTTTGTTCCTTTCCTCCCGAGCCCTGGGCTCGGCTGGGCCAAGTGTGAAGTCATGAAGCTGGGATGGGAGACTCGGGCTGGGACGAGGATCGTGGCTAGAGCAGGTCTTGGCATTTGTGGGCAACTTTTATTCCCCCCCCCACACACACACACTTTCTAAAAGCCGCATTCATTCTCCCAACTGCCTGTGCGGCAGGAGCGCTGCCTCTGTTCCAGCTGGGAAGGTCAGACAGGTGAGGACATCACTGCAGCCACGCGGCCAGGGAGAGCATCCACTCTGCGTAGAAGTGGGGTCCCGTCTGCCCCGTCATACGTTAGTTAGGGGATGGGGCGGGTGGGCACCCACCCCCTCACCTGTGAGTGAGCTCCATGGCCCAGGGGCCAGGTGTTTAGGGAGGTGGGGTGGGGACACACACTGAAAACCTCTTTGCACCACACAAACCTGGCCGAGCAGGAGGGTCCCAGGGTGCTTGTTACAGCTGGATTCCCCCTTGGATGTGGACAGTCTCGGGCATGTGAGGCCGGCCTTGGCACCACCGCTTGCACCCCCACAGGCTTTCTGCACCCCGGGGTCTGATGCTCGCAGCAGCCTCTCACTCATCGTCCCCTTTTGCAGTGGAGGAGGCTGAGGCGCAGGGTGGGATAACTCAGTCACAGATCTAGTGAGTGGCTGAGCTAGACCCCTCGGCCCGCCTCCTCCTCCCTGACACTGCTCCTCTGCCCGCAGATCTACATGCACCTGCGCTGCTACAGCTGTCCCAACGAGCAGCGCTACATCGTGCGCATCCTCTTCATCGTGCCCATCTACGCCTTCGACTCCTGGCTCAGCCTCCTCTTCTTCACCAACGACCAGTACTACGTGTACTTCGGCACCGTGCGCGACTGCTATGAGGGTGAGGACGTGTGGGCACGCACCAGGGAGGCCGGCGTGGGCAGCGCACCCCTCCTACCTGGCGTCTGGGAGCCATGGGCCCTCTCCTGGTTTTTCCTCGCGGGGCCACCCCTCGCTTTTTTACCCTCCATCCAGGCCTAGAGCGACAGGTGACAGCACAGGTGTGGCCAGAGTCTCACCTTCAGATGCCCTTTGTGATGGGGCTCCCAGAGCAGCGTCACAGACGCCTGGAAGCAGGGACCCTCCCCCCCTTCCCCGTGTCCCCTTTCTCAGCTCTGGTGTCTCAGGCGGGTGCACAGGCAGCAAATGAGCGATCTGTCTGTAGATAGAAGCTCCAGGTCAGATGGGTTGGGATTTATCCGGGAGTCTGTGGGGCAGTGCGGGCAGGGCGGGGCCTCCCTCCCCATGTGCCTTAAGTCTGAGGGCTTTGTCCCTGGAGGAGCTCTACTGTGCCACCCAAGAAGGTGGCTCACTGCCTTTTGGGGGCCTCTGCTCTTGCATGTGATGTGGGAGCATCACCAGCTCTGGCACTGAGCTCCAGGCACACCAGGCCCTGACCAGCCAGCCCCCCAGGAGTCTGTGCCACCTGCACAGTTACCGCAGGGCAGGCAGCCTCTCTCACCGGGGCCCAGTGGTCCTGGCCTGAGGCTTGGAGAATGAGCTGGTGCCTGTCAGAGGGAGGGCGAGGAGGAGAGTCCATTCTTGGCTGAGCGGAGAGCTAAATTGAGGGGAGGGAGGAGTCCCCGTGTGCCCAGCCAGGGTGGGGTGGCTGTGGGGGGCTGGTGGCTGGAGGAGGGATTGCACTGGGAGCCAGGGACAGGGACATACACAGCCTTGCAGGCCACACAGGGAAATTTAGATCTTTATTACTGTTGATGCCTAAAAATATGATGCGAAATTGCAGGCTACAAAGCTCTCTACATGGGCTGTGGGTGACGGAGGGGCCAGAGGCCCCAGGACAGGCCACAGCCCAGCAGGTTGGGGAGTAGGGGTCCTTGGATTCAAGATCCCTTCTGATGCTCGCCCCCTCTCAGGGTCGTGTGTTCCCCGTCTCCTGTACCTGCACTGCTGGTTCCTGGTAAAGTGACCAGATGCGGTTTTCCTTGTGCTGTGACCAGGCAGCTCTGACCATGACCGCCTGCCTGTCAGCTTCCCTGACCTGGGAGGGCTTGGTCCTTGGCCCTGGGCTTCATGCTCGTCCCCCGAGAAACTGGAGTCTGTTTCTGCTCTGTTTTGAACCCGTGTGTCCCTGAGCACTCAGAGGCACAGGAAACGCCTTTGGATTTGGTGAGGAAACTCAGATGCCTAACACCCCACCCACCTGTCCGTTCAGCCACACCGGCCTCCCTTCTGGCCTGGCAAACCGGGTGTTTGCCCAGTGCCCGCAGAGCTCTTCTCCGTGGGCTCCCCCTCCTCCATCTGGACCGCGGTGTCCCCTCCCAGACCCGGTCCGCAGCACGCAGTGTGCAGCGAAGTGCCTGGTTGGTTCTCCCCTTCCTGAGGGCAGTGCCAACAGCGCTGGGCACATGGTAGGTGTTCCCTCCTTCTGGATGTTTGGAATGAAGAAGGGACTTGGTGAAACACCTGCTCTGTGCCTGTGTTCATCCACATGTAGCCTCATGAAAATCCCTGCTGGTGTCCCTGCCTCGCCCTGCCAGGTGGGGGTGCTGAGGCAGGTGGGGCTCTAGTGCCTGATATTCCTGGAAGCAGCAGGGCCCCCAGCAAAACCTCTGGTACCTCGGGAGCCACAGAGGTTGGGGTTGGAGAAGGTGAGGCCAAGAATCCTTTTCCATTCCCCTGCCAGCCTCGCCTGGCGCAGCCTCTGCATCTTGTTCATTCAGAATAAAAAGGCTCTGCCCTGCCCAGGGAGCCTCCCCTGTACGGTCGGGGGACAGGCCCTGCAGACTGGGGTGCATGGCAGAAGGGGGCACAGCGAGGGAGCCTTCGCATTGCCC
This sequence comes from Myotis davidii, assembly GCF_000327345.1. Classification (NCBI taxonomy): domain Eukaryota; kingdom Metazoa; phylum Chordata; class Mammalia; order Chiroptera; family Vespertilionidae; genus Myotis; species Myotis davidii. The sequence continues at coordinate 120,936 of NW_006286236.1, forward strand.
TTGCTCCGGCCCCAGCCCCAGATGTGGCAGCAGATGGTTGGCGGCTCCTCCCACTCCAGAAGCCTCTTTGTTCAGCCCCTGCCTGTCCAGACCTTCCTCCCAGCTACAGAAAGGTCCTTTGTAAGAAGTCTGCGTCTCCTAGCAACGCTATTGTCCCTGGGCCCCTCCCAGGCAGTTTACAAACAGGGCCTCAGCCGCTGCTGAAATACAGGCCACCAGCGTTCACAAGCTCGGTGTCCGCGGGTGGCGCCCTTGCCTCGCCCTTTCCCGCACCTCTGCTCCGTGCCTGGGACCCTCTCCCATAGTTTTTGTATCTACAAGCCCTGCAGTTCCGCAGTACCTGCCCCCAGCAGGCGTGGTGGCTGCGTGTCCCTTACAGTTCAAAAAGAGGCCCCCATGCGTTCCCTTTCCTCCCAGTCTCCTGAGACGGGGAAGGGGCAGGAGTGGATGGACTGGGCCAAGGAACTCCTACTTAACAGTAGCCAGACCTCTGCTGGCCATTAGGCGACATTTGCTTTTCTTTTTAACAAAATTAAAACAATGAACATTTTATTTTTATTAAAGTCATACATGCATATGGATGAAACAAGCTGCCCCAACTCCTCTGACTCCCAAGTTCATTGCACTTGCAACTTTTTAAATTGTTATTATTTTTTTAAAATCAGGATGATCATCTAACCAATGGAGCTACCCGGCCAGGGCACTTTCAACTCCTTAAACTTTTTTTCCCTTGAATAACCTAAAAAACGTGCGTAGCCTGTTGTTTCTGGATTTTCCAGTTTCACGTAGTGTTTAGTAGCAGACTTCCTCTGGGAGGCTTGGGACTCAGGTGCTCACCTCGGGCTGTGCACGCCCACACACTTTTGCTCCTTCATCTTGTTAAGGTGACAGGCGTTTCTAAGTCCGCATTTCGTGTGTGCGCTGCCCCATGTCTGTAAACATTGTTCAGAGCTGAGCCTGCAGGTGCCTCGGGATGACATTTCCTTGTGCTTTTCCTCTGCTGCCGCTTGTCTTGCTGTTTGGTTTACTGTTTTCTCTGTATCTGTCATCACTTTGTTCCCGAACGCTTCCCTGATTAGAAGCATGCCTTCTCTAAAGGGAGGTGCATGTCCCTTCGCTCTGGGGTTTCCTCGGTGCTGTTCCTCCTGACGCCCTGCCTCCTGCTCTGGGCTGGCCTGGCCTCCTCCTGCCCGGCAGCTGCCCTGGGTCTTCCCTCCCAGCGTCCTGGGAACCCTGCTCCCCTAGCAGCGCCTGTGCTGACCACCTGCCCCCTGGGGCCATTTTCCCTTGGTGATTCGCCCTGTCTTGGTTAGAGCTCGGCTCCCAGGAGCTTCCTGAGAAAAGGGTGCATGGGGGTTCTGTTTTTTGAAATCTGAAAATTGTCTACAAATATATATTATATTGTTCTGTTTGGTTAGTTGTCAATGGGAGTACAATTCTAAGATGGAAATTACTCTCCCTCTGAATTCTGAAGGCAGGTTTTTCAGTCTTTCAGCTTCCAGCATTGTTTTCGGAAAGTCTGCTGGATTCTGATTCTTTTTTTAAAAATGGACTTGAGAGAGAGAGAGAGAGAGGAGAGAAACGTCATTTTGTTGTTTCATTTATTTATGCATTCATTGGTTAATTGTTCTATGTGCTCTGACCAGGGATCGAACCCACAACCTTGGCATGGTGGCATGACACCCTAAATAACGGAACCACAGGCCAGGGCTGGGTTCTGACTCTTAATGTCTGTGTGTGACCTGCTTTCCCCTTTGCTCATGGTCTTTGCGCCCAGTGTTCTGAAATCTCAGAGGCGGCGGGATATTCACTGTGCGGGGTGGCCGGTGGGCCTTCACGTGGAAGCCCATGTCCTGAGAGCCGAGAATGTTCTTGCATGTTCCTTTGTCCCCCCCTGCCCCCCCCCCCCGTTTATTCCTCCTTTCCAGAATTCCTGTTGGTAGGATGTTGCACTTCTGGATTGACCTTTAAGTTTTCTTTATGGTTTCTTTTGTTCTATTTCCCAGGAGCTTTTAAATATTTGCCTTTGAGCTTTCCTACGGAAGGTTTTGTTTTCTTTATCGTGTTGTAAAGCGTCAGGCTCTCTTTCCTGTTCTATTTTATAGTCCCTTGTGCTTGGTGTGGGAGAGAGGATCTCCCCTTCCCGGGAGCTAATTGCAGTTTTCTTCTGTTTCCTGCATTATCTCGGTCTCCTGACTTCCCTGTTTGTTTGTCTTGGCCTTTGACCTTTGTGTTGGAAGCGCTCCTCAAGTGTCTGGTGTCCTTGGCTATTCTTTGTATTGAAGCGTGGGGCTTACACTGCGGCCTCCCAGTTGGGTGACAGGACACGGCTTTCCTGTGCCATTTTTACGCAGTGGTGGGGACAGGCACTCGATGAAGATTTTTTTATCCTGGGCCTGTTTCCCCAGATATAATGTTCTCTGGGTGGTGAAAGCTGGGCACGCTGAGTTAAGGGTGCAGTTGGGGGAAGGGACCTGGACACCTCGCCCTTCGCATTCAGACCTCATCTGTTTTCTGCAAGTGTCCGCGTTGCTGCCCTCGGCTGAGCTGAGTTCTCTGAGGAAGGAGCTGTCCCCACCGGCCAGGAAAGTGAAGGCCGCGCAGACTTGCAGCCACGTTTTCCATCGGCACCTTCCCCCGCAGTCCTGGGCCCTCCCGGTCAGGGGCCAGCTGACGATGCTGCATCCCAGAGCTTTCGTCAGCGTTGCTGTCGGCTGCCTCCGGTGCCATCTCCTTGTCCTTGAAGGCTTGGACTTTTCCACCGATTCACTCTCATCTTAGTGGCATTGTGGGGGGAGGGGAGGGGGAGAGGAGAGTGGAGATAAACAGCTTGAGTGGGTAGTAATATTGCCATTTTCCAAGGAGAGGGCGCGTCTCAGAGAAGTAAATGGCTAGCCCAGGGTCCCTCTGACCGAGTACCTACCATCTGGTGAGGGCTGTAACTCACACCGCAGCTCACACGCAGCGCCAGGCTGGAGTAACGGGGAACCAGCCCCTTCCCTGCATTTAGTGTTTGATTGTGGTCGGCGTGGGAGGTTGCTCCTAGAGACAACTCTGAGGCAGCCTGAGGAGCTGGGGAGCTGATCCAGGGGTGCAGGAGGCCAGGGTGCAGAGAGGGCTTCCGGTTGCTTTACACAGCACTGTTTTCCCAGTAACGTGGTGTGGGCTCACAGCTTTACCACCTATTTTCCATTAGGCTTAGCTCATTCTCACCTCCCAGTGACCCGGAGGAATACATATCACCCCCATTTTACAACCGTGGGAAGGAATTGGAGAGGCTAAGAAACTGGCCCAGGATTTCCCAGGTGCTTGCCGGAGGCCAGGCTTGCCTGGGGCTCCCAGGCCCGGGGTTGCCCTATGCCAGGCTTGGTGAAGGAACACAGGATGAGTTTCTCAGTGAAAAATAAGAACTCTTGTCAGGGGAAGAGGTTTTACAGGCCTGGATGAAACAATTAAAGAATGAGGCTTCGTTCACCCAGTTTCAGATTTTGGACAAGGTTCGCTTCCTGGAACCTGGCCCCAAATGAAACATCTTGGTGGAGAGAGTGTAGCCAGAATGAACCCGGCCACGGGCCGCAAACACGCCACAGAAGGCCGGGGGGCCATGTGCTGCCAGGACTCACAGGAGCTCAGCTGATCAGAATAAAGAGGTTTGCAGAAGGAACCAGCAGAGGTCCTGAGAGACAGAAAGGGCATTCCAGGTGGCAGGAAGCAGGACCAGCAAAGGACAGACATGGCATAGGGGGTGGGGGTGGGAAGGACCCGCCTGGCAGCATCCCAGGGCCTTTTGCGTTGGGCAGAGCCCGTCGCCATGGCTCTAGCGCATTGTGCCCATTATTGTCTGAAGTGATCATCAGTCCCTGAAAAAAGGAAAGAAAGTCCTGAGGCCCTCTTTACTGAGCAGAGATTTCTGTCCCAAGTGGTCAAAACTCAGTTTCCCGGGCTCATCCGTGAGTTACCTGAAATACGAATGCCCGAGTCTTTACAAATAACAGTGTCTGTGTAGCAAGGACAGTGAGGTCCTGGGGCTGCTTTAGGTGCGGAAGGCGCCTGGAGGAGTGAGCTGGCGATGGCCAGGTGCACCCAGGGCACAGAATGGGGCCCAGGGAGTGTCTGTGGAGCAGAGGGGTGCCTCGCTTACCTGTAGTGGGGGGCGGGGGAGCTAATGAGGACGCCTGCCCCGGGGGCTGCTAGCAGAGGCTGCTGAGTGCACTTGTTAGGGAGCCTCTCGAGAAGCCTTGGGGGCCCCCAAGGCTGTGCTGTTGCAGTTGTCCGGGAGGGGGTTGGGGATGAGGGGGGCGGGGTGGAGAACAGTCTCTCCTTTCCCGGCTGCTCTGGTTGGAGAGAAAGTCAGTCAGGCGTCTCGGGGTTGGAAAGGAGGGACCTGTAAAGTGTCAGCTGCTCAGACCCTTTATAGTTAATGCCTGTTGAGGGGCTGCCATGCCCTGGTTGTGGCCGAGCTCTGATTGCATGCTTCCACTAGCAGAGAGCTCACTGCCTTGCCCCTCTGAAGACTGTTTCTTAGGAATAGTTTCTTACACTGAGCAGAAGTCGTAGGATCCACCCCTGGGACGAAGCGGGTCCTGTCTGACCTTCTGGACAAGGTCACGGCACACAGATGAAGAGAGTGAGTGCCAGTGTCTTTCCTCCAGGCCTCAAGGACCCAGGACAACCCTCATTTCCTCTCCACCCTGTCCTGCTCTCCTGACTGTGTGCATTTCTCTAGGTGCCTAGGATGGAGCCCAAAGTTCTGGTACCTCTCTCTCCAGAGCAGGAGACAGACAGACAGACACCATCCCTTCCTCATTCTGGACGCTCTCCTTCACACGGGAGGGCCGTGTCTGTGGGCCCCTTGGTCATCTGTGTCCCCAGGGCCCAGCACAGAGCCCAGCACAGAGGCTGTAGTGAACATTTAGGGGGCATAGAGTCACTCTGTTTCTCTGAGGCCTCCCGGGGGCCAGAACTGAAACCATGGTCAGGGGGAAGTCAGGCAACAAGGCCGCTGGCTGAGAGCCTCACTGCGAATCTGCGGTGCTTTCCCTCCGCCCAGGGCAGCATATCTTCGTGTTGTTCCTGGGTGTGTGGACTTGTCATTGTGAACACCCTGGCCGGGTGCTGGGGCGGCTCCGTAACTCTCTGGTGGGGGATTGGCTTGTCCAGATGGTCCTGGTGGGGGCTGGTCGGACCATCTGGAAGACAGTCTGTCTTGCCTCCCTTCTCTGAGAGCGCGTTAGCGACTCACTCATGATTCTTTGATGGACATCGTCACCAACTTGGTGTTCTACAGACTCGCTGGCCAGAGCACTGGTAAAAGGTCGAGAATCTTGAGCTGAGAGATGGATGAGATTTGACAGTTCTGACCAGCTGAGCACAGAGCTTGGCTGCGTGCGGACGTATGTGATACAGGAAAGGATGTGATCTCAGGCGCCGGGCTCTTCTCCGTGGATGGCAGGAGGCCTGGCTGCGAGAGTGGGTCCGTGTGGAGGGGCTGATGAACTTCGGCCCCTGGGGGTTCCCTGGAGGGTTTTGTCTTTCGGGCCTGGAAGTCTGATCCCCTTGGGGAAGTCTGTTGAGCATCCCGTGAGAGTGCGAACTGGAGCACAGAACTGAGTGTGGGCATGGCTGCCTGCCTGCTGCTCTGAGCCCCTGGAACCTGGGCCCAAATGAAACATCTTGGTGGAGAGAGTGTAGCCAGAATACGTGCCATGTTTACGGCTCCAAATGGTAGAGCCACGCCCACACCCAGGAGGGCTGGTTCCGCATTCATGGCTTCCCTGCCACTTCGCTGCTGCTTGTCCGGGAAGTTTCAGACGATGGGCAGAGAGCTCACCGTGTGGGAAGTGAGCATGGCAACAGAGCAGAGGAGGCCGCCAAGGAGAAGGTGGCACCCCAGCGGGTCCCTCTGGGAGGCAGAGGGACCGGAATATGTGGCCTCGGGAAGCGTGAGGAGCGTGCAGCCCTGGGAACGCCACGGGCGGTTTTATGTCTAGGTTCTACTTACATGGCTGTAGGTAACGATCCCAAACAGCCCCGTGTGAAACAACCGTCTGCTTCTGCTGACTGCCGGGCAGGCATCGGGACGCACGTGCGCATGGTGTGCCCCTGCCCGTGGTAGCGGGGCCTCGGCCGGGGCGGATTCATCTGGAATCTGACTCACTCGTGTGTTTGGCAATGGGTGCTGGTGTCTGCTGGGTCCTTGATTCCTCCCTCGTGGGTGTCAGCCTGGGCTTCCCGTACGGTGACTGGGCTCAAGGGCAGGCGTCTCGGGAAAGAACAGAGGAAAGAGGCTTCTGATCCCAGTGTCAGATGTCACGAAGCATCACTTCTGCGCCACCGGTCCACCGTATGCAGCGGTTGTGTCAGTGTCAGAGGGTGTGGCCGTCTTTGGAAAATAACCATCGGCCACAGTATGGCTGGGCCCAGCCTGGGCTGGATACATCCATTCCATGTGGCCTCGTGTGGGTTCGGACAAAGGCCACTAGCAGGCTGACGTGAGATTTGGCTAGATGCCCCTCCCGTACCCGAGTAGTTCTTGTCGTTGTGTGATCAGTGGGGATGCCTGCAGTCACCAGACATCCGAGCTGCTCCTGTGCCGGGCCAGCAGCACACAGGGTCCCCAGCCCGTCCCGGGGTGCTGGCCCCCGAGGGAGGCAGGCAGGTAGCAGCCAACACGCAGCGCTGCGCAGTGTTGCCCACTCGCCCGAACACTTTGCATACTCACTTCAACCTCGCAGCCTCCTGTGAAGGTAGGGACTCCCGTCCCCATTTAACAGATGAGGAAACTGAGGCTCACAGCTAACCCAGTGGCAGACCCAGGCGGCAAACCCCTGCTCTGTGTCTGCTGAGGGATAGTCCCAGCACAGTGTGGTAGGTGCTATGGGTCGTGTTCATAGAGGGTGCTCCCTGGGGCCCTCACCCCAGCTGGAGACATGAGCCCTTCATAGGTTAGAGCAGCTGTGAGTGGCAAAAAGCACCCAGATACCTTCCTTTCCAAGTTGAAGGCCACTGTTCACCACCGACTGTGTGGCCAGGCTTTCGTGTTGAGGTCTGCACAGCGTCTGCACGTCACCAGGGCTGTGGGTGAGAGAACTGGGCTAGGGTGGCCAGAGACTCTCGGGGTAGGTGGTGTCTGATGGGAGTGCGGAGGGCGGGGCACCCCAGGCAGTGGGAACAGCCAGTGCAAAAGCAATCACTTGCTGAGGGAAAGGGGCGTCCAGCGTTGCTGGGCAGGAAGAGTGAGGGGTGGGCAGGGACCACGTTACCCGTGGGGAGACCCTGAGTGCCAAACCAGGGGCTGCGCCGAGGCCTTCATGCTGCAGGGGACGCAGGGTCAGAGGAGAAGGGCCCATGTTGACCTTGCCCTGGCCGTGCTTTTCTGGATGCCTCTCCTCGCTCCCTGCTCCGGCCCCGACCCTCCGGCCCCGTCCTCTGTGGTGTCCTCTCCACACTCTCACTCCTTCTTCCACGCCCGCCCCCCTCGCTCCCGGCACACCCCTTCGCTCTGGCACCTGCAGGCAGCCGCCTTCGCTTTGCTGACCCAGCAGACATCTCTGACCAGGAGCCATCGCAGCGCATTGCTGTATTTATGGCGTAGCATTTACAGCATACTTCTCTGCCGGCGGGCGGTCGCTCTCGCAGATTCTATCTTTGTGGGGATGTCCAGTCGCGTCCTGACTCAGAACGAGCTGACCCAGCTTCTCAAGACATGTGTGCCTCTTTCCGCACCGCACTGTGTTTAGTGCAGGCTCAGGTGCTCTGCAGGTTGTGAGCGAGCGGAGGTGCTGCCGTCTCATTCTTGCTTAGAGTGTCTCCTGAGAGCCCCCTGGAGAATGTTTTATTGTTTTGCTGTAAATTCGTGGTCCATAACACAATAGAAAAGAGCATAGGATGAATTCTAAAGCCAGTACCTGGTTGAACCCCAGAGCGGGCACACTGCCAGCTACCCCAAGGCCCCCCTGTGCCCACCCTAACCTCCCGTCCTCCCATCTCCCCACACAGAGCTGACTTCTGAGGTCATCACTTCCATGCTGTAGAGTGAGAGCAGTGTGTAGCATCCCTAAGCAATGCGACTGGTCCTGCCTGGTTTTGGTTAAAACGGAGGTTCAGTTCCCGGTGCGGTGCTCCTGTCCCTCAGGGCTCTCTGTTGCTGTGTGACTGGTATTTCACTGCGTTGCCGCTCAGAGTTCTGCCGTCTGTTGACCCGTCCTGTTGATGCGAGTGGTTTACTGTGGACCCTCTTTTCACAGCCTTGGTCATCTACAACTTCCTGAGCCTGTGCTATGAGTACCTCGGGGGAGAAAGCTCCATCATGTCCGAGATCCGGGGGAAGCCCATCGAGTGAGTACACAGCTCCCTGCAGCCCGCACCCTGCCTTCCGGGCATGCCTTCCTCCGAGCTGTCCCGGCGGCAGCTGGACATGCAGCTCCTCTGCGCCTGTGGCCTTGACCTGCTGTGTCTCCTGAGCTTCCCGAGCAAGGCAATTCGTTGGGACTTGCGGAAGGGCTCCCCGGCTCTCTCCTCTGTCTTCCCACCTTTTCCTGCTTCTCTCTCCCTCTTGCACTGTTTACAGTCAGTGCTTCTCAGGTGCTTTGTTCCCCGCGGGCCGCCGAGCAGCCTGCTCCCTCATGCTTTACCGCAACTGCAAATGCTCTCCGCTGGCTCCCTGCACTTGGCCTCGGGCTCAAAGCTGCCTGGGCTCTCTGCCCGTCCCCACCCCACCCTGCTGTGCCCTGGCTTGTCTGGATGTGCGGGAGGGCGTCCCCCAGCCCCACCTTCCCCGAGTCCTAGCTCTCTGCTCACCATCCCCTCTGTGGTCTCTTCCAGGTCCAGCTGTATGTATGGCACCTGCTGCCTCTGGGGAAAGACGTACTCCATTGGGTTCCTGCGGTTCTGCAAGCAGGTGCGTGCCCCCGCACGTGCCCGGTCTGTGCCCTGGAGCAGCAGCCGCGGGGCTGTGCTGCCCCTGCTTGACAGGGTGGCAGAGGCCAGCTGGGTGGACCCTGCCCCAGGCTGCCCTGGCTCCACCTTGGAGTTCCCATTTCCTGCAAGCCCCCAACCCCCAGCACCCACTCCCCACACAGTTAGGGATGCCCCTGCATTCACGGGGGTGCTCGGAGGGGCAGTGAGAGGCGTCCTGGGCACGAAGTGGTCTCAGACTCTTGCTCCTTTTTACCAAGTCTTGGTGTGTGTGAGAATCGGAAGATGTGCATGGGGATTCTAGAATCTCCGTTTGAAAACTTCTCATCGGCTGGGGCTAGAGGGACGGAGGGTTTCTGCATTAAAGATACAAGACCAGCCCTGCTGGTGTGGCTCAGTGGTTGAGCATCGACACATGCCCCGGTTGTGGGCTCGATCCCCAGGAGGTGGCGTGCAGGAGGCAGCCGAATCCATGTTTCTCAGTGTTGCTATTTCTCTGTCCCTCTCCCTTCCTCTCTCTAAAATCAACAAAAACATATATTTAAAAAAATATCCTCAGGTGAGGATTGAAAAAAAAAAAAGCATGACGAACCAGGCGTGTGCCGTCTCTAGTCCCTCCCCCATTTCCCAGTTGGCAGCAGCAGCTTTCGTTTTCCCAGCGGCCTCCCTGTGGTCTGGAAGGCTGGGCGGGGCGGTGTGGTGGTGAAGTGCATGGGCCTGTGCCTCTGACCATCTGAGTTTGATTTCCAGCTTCTCCTCTGACCGTGACCTGGGTCATTACTTAACCTCTCTGAGCCTTAGGTCCTTCTGTCAAATGTGCGTACTGTTACTTATCCCAAGGGATGGTTTAAGGAACAGGTGAGGTGGTGGATACAGAGCATTCGCAAGGTGCTGGCACAGAGCCCCCCGTCTCTTGTTTGGGGAGGGAGAGTCCCGTGCCATGCCCAGCAGCACGACCTCGACTGAGTCTCTTCTGGGGCTCCCGCCACAGGGCCTCCCGACCCCTCCAGCATCTCCAGAGTAACCCGCAGGGAAGTGAACCACAGCCAGTCCCTGGCCCGCTGGAGGCCTGGCTTTTCTGTGCAGGGCCCGGCACCCCCTCGACAGAGCCTGCCTGGACCTCCCGGGCCTCCAGGTCAGCTTCCACGTCTTCCTTCCGTGTTTCTCATCTCCCTTCAATGTAACCCCTTTGCCAATGGGTATAAATCCTTCCTAGCTCAAAGCCCTTGGGCAGCTAACTCAATCAGGGCCATTGTTTACCCTGGGCTGGGCGCCTGCGCCTGTGACTCATGCCCTCTTTGATGATTATATTGTGTACAAAGTTTTGATCCCAGATCACTAGCTCCAGCCGCCTTGTTATAAATTATCCCCAGGCCTGTGGGCTGGCTGTTCCGGATATTCCACCGTTGTTCCTGGCAGTGGCTGGGAGAGGTAGGAAAGGGGAGAGAACAAAAGCCCCGCCCCCTGCCCTGGGGGGCAGCTTTGTCCCAGGGCAGGGCGTCCTGCTGGGCTTCAGGGTCCCTGGGCCTCAGTTCCCTCCTCTGTCTCAGGCCGGGGACAGTGCTTACGTCTGGGGCTCCACAGGCACATGGGCATCAAGTGGCTGACCGGGCGCCCCGCCTGTGGCCGGCTCTTAGCTCGCTCACTCACTGGCTCACTCCATGCGAGGGGATGCTCCTCCCCTGTGGGCTGTCGGTGGGGGTCCCGCCTCCTTCAGGTGGGGTGGGAAGGCCAGGGCAGTTCTGTGGGGTGTGACAGCAGTATCACCCCTCTCCCCCCGTCACACACTCCTCTCCTGGTGGCACCCCACAGCTCTGACCACTGGGCTCCCCTGCAGACCTCACTCCGGTTCCTAGAACTTTGGGTTCAACAGGCCACGTTCTCCGCTCCAGGGTCCTGGCCCTGTTTGGAGCCACACTCGCTTATTAGCCTTTCCAACTGCTCCCGCCTCCACAGAAGGCCCCTGGCTTAGACGTATTTGACTTGGGCAGGAAGGTGATTCTAGTGATATTATGGGTGCCGTGGGTGCCCCGGGGCTTACCCTGTGACAAGGGGCTGCTTACGTCCCGTCCGCCCGAGGCTCAGTGGCCGCCGCTCAAGCTTCTGGCAGCTGGCAAGGCCAACATTCAAATTTCCAACTGTTCCCGCCTCCACAGAAGGCCCCTGGCTTAGACATATTTGACTTGGGCAGGAAGGTGATTCTAGTGATATTATGGGTGCCGTGGGTGCCCCGGGGCTTACCCTGTGACAAGGGGCTGCTTACGTCCCGTCCGCCCGAGGCTCAGTGGCCGCCGCTCAAGCTTCTGGCAGCTGGCAAGGCCAACATTCAAACTCGGGGGTCAAAACTAGACCTTTGCTCTGGGCTGCTTCCTGTTTCGTGCTCCCGTTAAGTCATCTCCATCCCCAGCAGGACCCCAGCTCAGTATAAACCCTGGGCCCAGGCCCAGAGCCCGGGGCAGGGAGCCAGACCCCGGGGGTGGGCGAGGGCACGAGATGAAGCCCTGGTCCAACCCTGTTCCCCAGGTGGCCAGCCCTTGGAGCAGGGCCCGGCTTTGCTCCCCACCCCACCCACTTCCTTGGCCACTTCATGGTGCTGCCCGTCCAGCACGAACCCGTGCCCTTGACCACTCAGCCTCTGGCCTCGGAATGAGCTGTCCCCTCTGCCTGTCCCTTGTCTCACATTTCCTGTCTCCTCTCCATTCCTCTGTCCATCGTCCTCCCTCCACACCCATCTTCTCACTCAGCTGTCACACTGGCATCGTTTCACTCCCTCTGCCTTCTCCAGACAGCAGTCCCCTCGGGGAGGACCCTGGGCTGGCATCTAGCCGGTCTGCCGGCCAGAGGAGGTGCTGTTACGTGGTCTGTCCCATCCTGACTCTCGGCTTCTCCCCCAGGCCACCCTGCAGTTCTGCGTGGTGAAGCCGCTCATGGCTGTCAGCACCGTGGTCCTCCAGGCCTTTGGCAAGTACCGGGACGGTGACTTTGAGTAAGCAGCGGGTCCCCGCAGGGGTGTCGGGGGGAGTGTTGGTGCCAGGGTAGATGTCCCTGCCCAGAGGCAAATGCCTGGCTTAGGGAAGGAGGCGGCCACAGACTGGGCACACGCACGCCCTCAGGACCTCCTCTGAGTGGAGATCAAGCATGTTCCCAGCCTTCCTCGCGCCTCCGCACCCCTGAGCTGCGAGGCTGGCCTGTCAGGGGCACTCGAGGAGCCCTCAGCATCCATCCCCTTTGCAGAGGGGGGCAAGGGGGGTGCGCCCGGGGCAGAAGGAACAGTGACCATCCAGGCAGGCAGCGGGGCTGGAGCCCGAGAGGCCCGTCTTGAGTCCTCGGGTAGAAAGCCTCGCCTGGTGAACTGCCCAGGCCTCTCACTGGGAGTGAGGGACAGTGGCCCCATGGCCATGTGCTGGTATGCGCTTGGCAACACCACCTGGACGGTACACAGCAGCCCGCCAGGGCAGGTGGCAAACGGAGGCGCAGTGGGATGTAACTTGCTCACCTTGGAAAGAGCAGGGCTGGGTTCCCGTCACTCTGACACTCACTGTCTGACCATCGGCTGAGCCCTCATCCCAGGCCAGGCCAGGATGCCATGTCCTCCACCAGGAGCGTGGGCACCAGAGCTGCGGGCAGGTGGCTAGACACCTCTGCGTGAGGCAGGGCCCTGGCCCGGCCCGGGCTGCAGGCACCCCAGCACCCGCCTCGTGTTTTGGCCCCTTTGATCACCACGTGGCTTGTGGAGCACTGCTTGGGAGCACAGCTAGAGCCATGGGGATTGGCGTAGGGGCAGGACAAAGGAGGGGGGGCTCCTCGTCCCTCGGAGGGTCTGTCCAAGCCAGGATGCTCCCCTTTTCTGCAGCGTGGCCAGCGGCTATCTGTACGTGACCATCATCTACAACGTCTCCGTCAGCCTGGCCCTCTACGCCCTCTTCCTCTTCTACTTCGCCACCAGGGAGCTGCTCAGCCCCTACAGCCCCGTCCTCAAGTTCTTCATGGTCAAGTCTGTTATCTTCCTCTCCTTCTGGCAAGGTGAGCCTCCGCCCGGCCCCGTGTGGCAGCCCTGTCCCCTAGACCTCGTCCCCTTCCTCCTGCCTGCCCAGGCCACGGGGTTGTCCTTAGGGATCCCAGGCTGGGGCTCACAGGGGCCTCCATCCACTGGGTGCCCACTCGGGCAGAAGTCTGGGCCCTTAGCGGCCTTAGGAGCCAGGGCAGAGCTTCAGTGAGGCTGATGCATGGGTGGGGGGACACGGGGGACCCCGCATAATCTGTGACGTCTCAGTGTTCATGGCCAGAAAGGGTCTGGGGGCGTGGGGTTTCCAAGTGGCCTCGGCCTGTGTTGGCAACGCTGCCCACAGGAGCAACCAGGGCCCCTACTTCCACCGCCCCGGGCACTGGGGGCGCTGCATGGAGGAGGAGGGGGTGGGAAGGCGGTCCAGCCAGGGCCAGACACCCACACCTTGCCTCCCAGGCCTGCTCCTGGCCATCCTGGAGAAGTGCGGGGCCATCCCCAAGATCCACTCAGCCCGCGTGTCGGTGGGCGAGGGCACCGTGGCTGCCGGCTACCAGGACTTCATCATCTGCGTGGAGATGTTCTTCGCGGCGCTGGCCCTGCGGCACGCCTTCACCTACAAGGTCTATGCCGACAAGAGGCTGGACGCGCAAGGTGAGAGCCGGGCCCTCCTGCCCCGCGGCGTCCTGCAGGGTGGAAGGGCCAGGAGTCCTGGTCATGTGAGGGAGGGCCTGGGAGCGAGCCCACCTGTCTCGGGCAGCCGGTCTATAGCACCCGAAGCTGACAGGCCAGTGCCCGTGGGACGGTCAGGACAGAGATTCTAGGACAGAAGTCCCTCAGGGTTTCGGACATGAGCCGGTTCTTCGTTTATCCCAGGATCCTCTGTCTCTCAGGTGTTTTGTTGTTTTCTTAACCTGATTACCTCTCAGAAGCAGACTTGGGCGGCAATAGCTCTGAACAGCTTTCTTTTACTTGCTGACCTCCCTGGGTGAGAGCAGAGCCCCCTGGGGAGTCTTAAAGTCCGTGCTGGCCCCACCTCAGCGGTTCCGCAGTCATTGATCTGGACTCGGGCCTCACAGGGTGGGATTTCAGCTCTCGGGCCCGTGCCTCTGCTGCCACTGGGCCTGGAGGGATGCCCAAGGGGAAGAGGAAGTGGAGTCTGGGGCTGCTTGGATGATGGGAGGAGGTGGGAGGGCCTGGAAGGGAGGCCTCCTGGTCTGACACATCTACCCTGGAGCTCGGCTGCTGCCAGTTCCCTTCCCACGGGGCTGGCGAGGGAACCCACTTCCCCAGGTGCAGCACCGATGCCCAGCCCGGGCCCGGGCAGCCGTGTCCTGGGAAGAGTATAGAGGACCGCCTGGCCCGCGGCCGGGCTCCTCGCCTCCCACCCCTTCCTGCCATGTTCTTTCCCTGGTGGGCGGCCGCAGGATGCCTGCGCAGCTGCTGGTGCCTGACCTGTACTCCAGGCCTCGTGACTGGTGGGCCCGACCGCGTTTCCCCAACACGCTGGCTGGGGCCGCTTTCTCCATATTTGACCGCACACTGTCAGGGCCAGGCACTGTGCTGGCCGGCTCAGCGCTGCCGGCTGGTGGCCCACTGGCCTCCCACCAAGGCCCCAGTTGGAAGGGTCAGCTTCCCAGTATTGAGGGCGATGTCCCTGGACCTGGTCCTGACAGACCCTGTCCCTTGGGAAAGTCCCTTTGTGCCCAGAGCCTGGGAAGGTCTCAGTGTTTAAGAACCATTTCTGCACGTGGTGGCCCTGCAGACGCTCTAATGGACGCCTGGGCCATCTTCCCCAACACATCCACTCGCAGCCGTGCAGCTGTGCGTGGACCCTGCCCGCCAGGGGAAGCTGCTGCTCGCTCTTGCCCCTCCGCGTGGTCCTGCCGGCCACAGGCCCGCCAACCACAGAGCCCAGCCCCTCAGCCCACCCGTCTGGCATGGGTGCAGAGCTGACTCTGTCATGGGGGCTGCACAAGAAACCCCGCCCCAGCCTCGATTTCCTGTCTGTGAAGTGGGGAGAGGTTTGTGGAGCACGAGGCACAGGCTTAGCAGTTTCAGGCAAGGCTGGAGAAGTGGGGTGTGGGGGCCCTGATTTAGGGGCGGAGGCGAACTCGGCCCCCATCCTGGTGTCCACTCTTTGTCCCCCCATAGAGAGTGGGAGTGCCACAGGGGGGTCCTCTGTAGGTGGATAGTGCGCCCAGGCCCGAGGGGAAGCTGGGGCTGCTGGGGTGCCGATGGGACAGGGGTGGGGGCGGCAGGGGCCGTGGCATGCACTGGCCTCGGTGGTGGGCCATGGTGTTCACTCAGCTGTCTCTTGTCTTCTCTATTTCTCCTGCTTCTCCCCTCTCCCCCGCCCGCCCTGCTTTTGCCCCGGGTTTGGCCGTGGGCAGTGCCAACGTATGGTCCTTACGGTAGGTTCTGCTCTGTCTGCATGTCTGTCCTGCATGTCAGTCCTGGTCCCTGTCACCGGCACGCCTCTCTGCCTGGTTCTTCTGTGCCCAGTCTCCTCACCACGGGCACCTCTGTAGACCTGCTCTGTCTGGCCTGTCGTCTGGCATATGCCCTGTTGGTCCTGGGGCACGGCACCCATTACTGGGAAACCAGGGCCTTTCATATGTCCATGGCAGAGGCTATGGAGGCAGAAAGGGCAGACGTGTTTGAGCCTGAAGACCTGGCTGCGAGTGAGCTCTTCCCTTACCTCTCAGTGTGTGGCCTGGGCCTGTGGGGCCCGTTCATGGGAGAGGGAATCAGATAAGCCTATCCAGCCGGTGGCTCCCGCGCTCTCGGGGGAGCCGGTGGAGGTGTCTGCTCCGCCGGGGTCCAGCCTCTGCAGCTGCCCTGATGGAACGGTCCCTGGTCCACTCCCTCAGGAGAGGGGGCAGGGCCAGGACCAGGATCCCCGTCCCTAGCACTTCCGCCTCCACTTGTGCGGTTGGCCTGCCTCCCTGGAACATTCTGGGCTCACTGCCTGCATCGTGCCAGTCTCCACCCCAGGCCCGTCCCACCTGCCGGACTCAGCCCCCTTGCTGCTTACCTCCACCCCTTCAGGGGTGCTCTCTGCCCTGCGCCCCAGCCAGAGGGCCGTTTCTTTGCCTGCACCTTCTCATGTGCAGAGCCCCATCCTCTGTCCCAGGAGGGGTGGTTGGATGGCCTAGCCTTGGGGTGGGTCCCAGGACTAGGGGTGGTTGGATGGCCTAGCCTTGGGGTGAGTTAATTTGCATATATCGCTGATTAGCCACAACAACCTGGGGGCCGAGCCCCTTGCCTCCTGCTGCGCCAGCCCCTCACCCCCCCTGCCTCCCGCCCGCAGGCCGCTGCGCCCCCATGAAGAGCATCTCCAGCAGCCTCAAGGAGACCATGAACCCGCACGACATTGTGCAGGACGCCATCCACAACTTCTCGCCCGCCTACCAGCACTACACCGCCCTGGCACGGCGGCGCCCACGGCCTCTCACGCTCCCACAGCCTCAGCGGCGCCCGCGACACCGAGAAGACTCTCTTGCTGAGCTCTGATGACGAGTTCTGAGCGTGGCTGCTGCTGGGGAGGGGCCAGCATGTAGGCCAGGGCAGGTGCGCCCCTCCGGCCTCAGGCCCAGGCCCGAGGCGGCTGCCAGGGCTTTGGCATTGCCTTTAATTTATTGGACCAGAGCGCTCACATATCGCTTCCAGAGGGACCGCCAGTCCTCTGCCCAGAGGACAGCCCAGGCTCACCCCGGGCCTTCAGGCACATTTCCACACGCCACGCTGCACGCCCGGCGAGGAGCAGGGGTCACTGGGAGCCGCTCCCATGCCTGTGCGGCTCGGCTTGTCCTGGTGGCGGCGTGTTGGGACCAGCCGGGCCCCAGGCCCTGACGCTTGTGTTGCTGACCAGTGGCCACAGCCTCTCAGCTCTGTCCCCAGCTCATGGCCCTCCCCGCGAGACTCACAGCCCCTCCCCAACACTGCACTGCAGCTCTGCCCCCTCTTCCTCCGCCCCCTTGTGCTGATTAGCTCCTCTGGCAGGAGGAGGAGGAGGAAGAGGAGGGAGGAGGGAGGAAGCTGTCTGTGGAGCCCCTCCTGACCCGGCCTGCCTGGCCTGCTGCAAGGCTCAGCCAGACGCCAGGAGCCACAGGTCCCGCTAGGACGGTGCTCAGGTGCCTCTGGGCCCCTCTCCTGCGGATGTGGCCTGTCCACGTGAGGTCCCTGCGTCCCCCGGCTGCCCTTGCTGTGGCTGCACCTGTCACATGCCCCTCCCCCCTGGCCTGCGGAGGACAGCGGCAGCCCCCACTGCCCCTCTCCTGGGTCTGCCTTGAGAGCATTTGGGGCAGAGCCCTTACTGCCTGGCTGCTCAGAGGGTCAGGGGCTCCCACCTTCCTTCCTGGCTGAGTGGTCAGACCTTTGCTGGCCCCGACCATTGCTGGGGCTTCTCCCTCCCATTT
>NW_006286236.1:138344-139753 GCF_000327345.1 Myotis davidii
GACAAAGGCTGGGCCTGCAGGAGGCCCTGGCCCCCTGCCCACACGGCCTGGTGTCCTGCTCATCTGGCCCCAGCCCATCTCTTCTGTGCCTTAGTCACACATGAACGCTCCCCTCCCCGGGCCTCAGTCTGTCCCAGACACTCCCCGGGGGCTCCCTGCTAAGCTGCTGGCACTCAGGCCCCTGCAGTGCTGGGCCAGGCGCCCTTAGGCCTTGGGTGGCCAGGACCACCAGGCCCTCCCCCTGCCCACCCCCACACCCCCACACCTGGGGCCAGAGCCCCCATGCAGCCTGGGTCACATCAGCCGCCGTCAGGAGGAGACCTGATGGACACGGCTGGTTGGACAGGCAGAGCGTCCGTCCCAAGATAGCGCGTGTTTGGGCTGCAGCAGCCGGGGAAGGGCAGGGAGGAGGGCCCGCCCGTGGCTTCAGACTCCACTACGGAATCTTTCCTCTTGGCCGCTCCTGTGTGAGCGGTGCCCAGGGTCGGGTGGGGGTTCCATCCCAGGTGTCTTTCTAGGCACTTGGCGTTGTGACCAACCCAGCCCTCCCGGTGGGAGCGGGGGGCCAGGCCTGCTTGAGGGGTACTAGAGGCCAGCTTTCGGGTCCCTGTCTGGGGGGCTTGGCCAGCCAGCCCCGAGCTGCCTGGGAAGGCAGCAGGCCGTGCAGGCTGCCTGAGAACGCCCTCAGCCCCGCTCCCACCATTTCCCTTCCCTTCTGTTTCTCTGGTCCTCCTTCCAGGCCAAAGTGTGGGGCTGCTCCCTGCCCGACTCTGCCCTGCAGCTCCCGGCGGGGAGCCAGGCCCAGAGATGCGGGCTGGGAGCGGCCTGACCACGCCACCTACTTCCTAGGATTCGTAACCAACCTTGTCTTTTTTAAATTTTTTTCCCAATAGAGTAGCTCTTTGTATATAAAAAATACTTGAAAAATTAATTGTATGATGTATGAGAAGACAGAGTCCCTTAGTTTTATATCTCGTGTATGACTGCTGTGAGTTCCACCAGAAAGTCGCTCTATTTTGGTCTCTGTGACATTTTAAATGCGTGACAGAAGTGAGCAAATAAAGTGAGGAAGAAATATATATATATGAGATAATATAGATTGTACTGAAATCTCCTCTGCCTGTGCGTGAGGTTTTTTCCTTCCTCTTCCCACCCCCGTGTTGGGGTGGGTTTCGTGGTGGTGAGCAGGGGTGTCTTAGGAAACGCTTGTCCTTCCGGTGCGAACATGGGGGGGGATTTCACATTTTCAGAGGCCAAAATTGCATCCCTGCACCCAGCCTCCACTTTGGGACCCTCGGTGCCGCCCCCTAGGGCCAGCCCTGGAGCAGGGCCTGCTGGGCTGGGGGGCACTGCCTCTACTCACCAGGCCGGTGTCTGGCCCCTCGGCACCTTCCTGCAGCCACCTCCGC
>NW_006286236.1:139789-140627 GCF_000327345.1 Myotis davidii
GGGGGGGGTGCTGACTTGGGCCCTCAGGAATGCGGTGGGGGTGGGGAAATTCCCAGCCCCAGCTTGGCTCTCCTGCAGCTTCCGGCTGCCTTTTCCTTAGGCCTGAACTCAGCATCTCAGCATCGGGTGAGGATCGAGGATCAAGGCCCCCACCTGAGGGGGGGGAGGAAGGCCTGTGGATCAAGCCAACCTCTGTGGCTTGGCCTTTCCCCAACTTTCCTATCCCGTGCCTTCTCCCAGCCCCGCACCTTCACACCCACAGCCGGCCTCTCAGAAACCCTCACTGCGGCGTGCGCCTCCTGGAACATTTCTGTGTTTGAGCTTGGGCCCCTCCGGCTCCCAGTGCTGGTCACCCGTGCCCTCGGAGAACCTTCCTGGCCCAGATGGGTAAGCCGAGGCTGCAAGCAGCTAGCTACCTAAGCCACTAAAGGTCACACAGCTAGGAGAGCTCCTGTCTGGATTGAAACCCGCTCTCCCTGGTCGGCACAGTGCACGCTGCCGCCTGGGCCCCGGGATGAGCTGCGGCTGGGACTGCAGGCTGGGCCTGAGGAAGCCGCTCCCCCGCCCCGTGCCTTCTGGACACCAGGAAAGTGTTCTCCACTTGGCTGTAGAGATCAGCCCCCCACGTGAAAGTGCTGGGAGATGACTCTTCAAGCTGGGAATTTTCCTCTCTGAGTGGGACTGTTTTTTCGCTGAAGGGATGCCCAGGAAAGAAACTTAACCCTACATTTCACTGTGCTCCCGGCTTTGCCTTCCCCACAGAGGATCCCTGGCTCAGGCACCCAGAGGAAGGACATGTTTTGGCACCACCCATCTGGGTTTCCACGTCCAGCGCCCA
>NW_006286236.1:140935-142271 GCF_000327345.1 Myotis davidii
GAGCAAGAGCAGCGATGGTGCTTAGCTTTTATTTGCAAACTGGAGTTAGCCCTCCCCGCCCAGCAGAGGGTTCGGCCTGGGCTGGGAAAGCAGAACTCCATTTTGGGCCCCTCACTCGGAACGCCCCCCCAACCCCCCCAAAAAAACACAACAAACAACAAACCATAGCTCAGGACATGCACTTCTTCACTGTGGAAAAAGAGAACTTGACTTTATTCAGAAAGTCTACAAAATACAGAAGGCGGATAACTCGCTTACTGTAAGTCAGAAAATAAATAAATTCTGGAGGCCGGGGCAATTATTTTACAAACATTTTTTGGTTGTTGTTGCCACCCGGCTTTCCCTAAATATAAGATAAAATGTGATTTATTTGCAGATATAAAATATAAAGTCCAGCTCAGGGCCCACGCCACTTTTCCCGGGGAGTGGGCGCTAGGGCTCTGGCTGGAGAGAATAACTTAGATTCGTGCAATAAATAAGAGCGGGAGGGCAGCTGTGTACAGTGTGTGGGGAGGCGGGCTGGGCTTCCCAGAACAATCATCGGCCGTGGCCAGCCGCCACCCCAGGGGGGACGTCCCTTTTGAGGACCCCCACCCCAGGCTGCAAGACGGCGGATCTGTCATCTCATCTCCCCACTTGCCTCCCGTCCCCTTGCTAATTGGCTAGCCAGCCCCTTCCCTCTCTTCCATCTACATCCCCTTCTCTCTCCTCTACTTCTCTTACCTTGTTTCACAGACAGCCGTCTCCCAGGCCACGGCCGCCCTGCCTCCCGTCTCCAGCCCCTGCCCACTGTCCCCTGGCCGTGGCTGGGATCGCAGGACGGCAGTGGGAGGACCTGGCTCTAAGTTTCAGCTCAACCACTAAGCACAGGTGGCCCATCCAGGGGTGGCCCGGTTCCATCTGCTGGGGCAGGAGATTTCCCCAGGCCCAAAGCGGAGGGGGGAGCACCAGCTCCCCAGCTGGGCAGCCCCACAAGACAAACGCCAAACCTAGTGCCGACTCCCAGGCCGGGCAGGGGCCACGGGCACATCTGAGCAGTTTACAAAACGAGGGGGGCCCTCTCCTCCTCGAGGACACTTCTCCAGTCAAACTCGCTGTCTCCCTCCGCCCCGTCTAGGAAGGCTGCGCTCCCGGCCAAGGGAGACCTTGGCCCACCCCGCCCCTCTCACCAAGGTCGCCGCTTCCCAGGGCCATTAGGTGCCAGGTTCAGGGGCTGCACCAGGAAGGGCTCCAGGGAGAGAACCTGTGTTCCCACGGGGCTGGTGGCTGCGGAGAAGTGGCACCTGGGACAGAGGTCGTGCTCAGGCACTTGGGGGAGCCGGGGTCGGAGGGGCGC
>NW_006286236.1:142895-143151 GCF_000327345.1 Myotis davidii
TCCAGGTCGCCCCCTGCCTATGGGCCCTGAGCCCTGGGCCTGGCACGCATCAGGTGCTGGGGACGGCGCCCCCTCCACCGCCATAGGCACTGAGGTGCTGGACTTGCGAGACCCCAAAGAGGGGCAGGAATCGTAAGAAACCCAGGAAAGCACCTTCGAAGTCCCGCGGCCCAGTGGGCACTGCCCTGATGGGGAAGCCGTCTGGAGCGGAAACGGCCTGCCCCGGGGACACAGCCTATCTGACCGAGCCCACGCC
>NW_006286236.1:143230-150905 GCF_000327345.1 Myotis davidii
AATGCCTCCTGCCTGCTGAGCTGCTGTGGGGGTGCCGGGTACTGAAGGGGAAGTTGGCTGGGGAGGGAGGGAGGGGCTGCCTCCTCACCTTCAGGGCTTTGCTGGATAAGGGGTCCACAGACATGTTTGCAGAAGGTGCCCTCTGGGCGGAGACCTAGGGGAGAGAGGAGGCCAAGGTCACTTTTTCCCTGTCCCGTACAATCCCAGCTCACTGCCTGGCCATTCAAGGCCCCTGTTGTCTTGGACTCATCTCATTCCACCTTCTTCCATCCCAGCGGGCTCTTTGAACGGCTCATTTCAGCCCCAGGGCCTTTGCACTTGCCACTCCCTTCCCTTATTTCCTCAAGGTATCTCTTCAGCAGGTATATCTTTGCTCAGAGCCACCTCTTCAAAGAGGTCTTACTATCTGGCTACAACACCCCATTGTGTCATATCATATCACCCCACTGACCAACCCTCATAGCGGCCACCTGTTCTGCAATTATTTTGTGTTTGATGACTTGTTTATGGTTTGTCTCTCTCCCTCCCACCTCTCCACCAAACTGTAAGTCTACAAGGGTCAAGGCCTTGCCTGCCCTACCGCTGCCTCCAGATGCCTAAGTCAGTGCCTGGCACACGGTCAGTTCTCAATGAGTATGCGCCCCGTGAACGGGCTCCCTCTTCCCCAGCAATTCTCCCACATGGAGCCCAGACAGATGCATTTTGTCTTATTCAAAAGTATTTTCATTGCTCAGCTGGCGCAGCTCAGTGGTTGAGCATCGACCTATGAACCAGGAGGTCCGGGTTCCATTCGTGATCAGGGCACAAGCCTGGGTTGTGGGCTCGATCCCAGTGTGGTCTGTGCAGGAGGCAACCGATCAAAGATTCTTTTTCATCATTGATGTTTCTATCTCTCGCCGATCAGATTCTTTTTCATCATTTATGTTTCTATCTCTCCCTCTCCCTTCCTCTCTGAAATCAATAAGCATATATTTAAAAATATGTTTCCATTAAAGTACAAACTACATACAGAGAAGCTCACAGAACACATGTGTACTAGTCAGTGACATTTCACATTCAACGGCCAGTGGTCGTTGCTCTGGGTGGGGAAAGGGACGGCTCCCAAGTTCCCTTTAGAGCAGCGTTCTCTATCCACGGCCACTCTGCCCTTCTCCCCATTCGTTCTTTGCTGGTTTTCTCATCCGATAATCCCCGTGCGAATGGGACGGTGAGGAGCAAAGGAGAGCAGGGCGGAGGGGGGTCTGAGCCCAGCCTCCTTGACCCCCAGTCTGACAGTGTGAAGCGGGGGTGAGACCCAGGTCCAACCTTGGCTCCCTGAGCTGCCTGGGGCCGAGTCTGGCCCATTCTGCGGCCCAGGTGTCTCAGACCCTGCGGAGAAGGGGCAGGTGCACGGACTTCGGCACGAGACACACGGGGCCTTGGAGGGTGTCCGACTGACTGGCCGCGGGTTCTCCCTGGTGATACAGGGGCTGTGTATTAAGTCAGATCATGTTACTCCTCTCCAGCCCCCCATCTCGCTCCGATTATAGCCCAAATGATCACAGTGGCTCAAGGCACCACAGGATGGGGGCGCAGCAAATGCCTCTCTGACTTCAGCTGCCGCTCCACGGCCCTTGCCGCCCTCTGCACCTGCCTCCTCAAACCGACTGCACACACCGCCCCGGGGCTCGAGCGCGGCGGTCCGTCCGCCCAGCATCCTCTTCCCCTGAACAGCCACAGACTTGGCTTCCTCACTCCTGCAGGTTGCTCTCCCAATCTCGTGCTCTCGCTCAACTTAGAATCCCCAGTCCCTGACACACACACACACACACACACACACACACTCTCCCCGTCTCCCTTCCCGACCTCATGTCCTTCTACAGCACTTCTCAGATGTATCATTATTGCACATGCGTATCACCTGTTTGTCCGGTGTCTGTCTCCCCATTGGAAGGACCGCGCAGACCTTGTCTCTCCTGCTGCCGGGTCCCCAGTGCCCAGAGCAGAAGCTCGGCGGTTGCTGAGTTCTCAGCGTGACTCAGGCCGAGGTGGGGACAGTCCAGGGCTTCTCAGAAATCCCCAGCCCCTCCCGGCCCACGCAGCCAGGGTACCCGACACCCAGAGGGAAGCGAGGAGTGGGGCAGGAAAGGGAAGTCGGCACTTTAAGAGATCTCCTCACAGGCAGCCACCCTGGTCCTCGGGCAAGGAGGTCTTCAGGAGCACCCAGGCTCCTTGTGGTATAGCTGGGGGAAACTGAGGCCCATAACGTCCCCAGTCAGGGCCCTAACCTGCCACAGACACCACCTGGAGACCCTCATAACCACCCCGACCAAAATACAGGCCTCTTAAATGTCCACCTTCCCCACACACACCTAGGGAGGTCCTGGCATGTCCGCTCGTCCTCCACGCACTATTAGCGGATCTTTCCACCTGTGAATCCGGTCTGTCATCACCCACATGCAGACCTTCCATGGCTCCCTACTATCCTGGGGACAGGGTCCAGGCTCACTCCCACCACTGCCCACCTCCGTTCTGCATTCCAGCCACGTGGAACTTTTTACTTCCTCTCACCCCACGCTTTCTGGCCCACGGGCCGCCCCACACCCTGTGACACTACTCCCCTTGCTTTATCTGGCAGACACCTACTCATCGCTCGGCTCTGGGTACAGACGTCTCCTCCTCCGGGAAGCCCCCCCTGACTCCTAGGACTTGTCAGGCACTGACCACCCCAGCACTTCTCCCTTGCGCTGTCATGGTCTGTTTCCTTGTGTGCCCACCAGACAGGGAGCTCCACGGGCAGGAACCAGGCCGAGGCAGCTCTGGGTGCTGATGTCGCCAGCACGGGGCCTGGCAGGGAGCAGGTACCCGCGAGGTGTGGATGGGTGCAGTCTCTGACACCGTCCGGCATCTGGCTTGTCCAGCTGAGTACCATTGAGAGAAAAACCTTCTGGCCCTGTCTCCAATTCTTCCTCCTTTTCATCTGCCTCCTGGCTTCTGCATGGCAGGGCTGGTACCCATGATGCTTGGCCCCAGGTCGGGCATGGGAAGCAAGGAAAGGGGCACTAGATTAAAAGTCAAGCTCTGGTTTGAGCCCCGTCTCCTTTCCAGGCTGTGTGACCTTGAGCAAGCTACCCCACCTCTCTGGTCTCCACTTCCTCATCTGTAAGAACAATACCTGCTCTCAGGGTTTTGGTGGCGCCAAGGGCAGGTGTCAGGGAGCATGGGGGAGGTTCTGAGAATAGCTGAGTCTGTCCGGGAGGGGTCAGGCCTGCAGCAGTCACTGGGCCCTCGCTTCCACAGCATCTGCCCGCTGGCCGCTGGCTGGGTCACACAGAAAAGGCTCCCTCCTCACTATACCCAAGGGGAGGGGGAGACCCAGAGAAGACACCTTTTGCCTGAAGTCACACAGCAGGGAGTGGCTGCTTCTCCCCCCAAATCAGGAGGACACTGAACACTGAATCCTGGTCCCTTTCATGCTGTCATCACCCCGACCTTCCCAACAACCCTGTGAGATAATGACCAGAGAGGTCAACAGAGCAGTCCAGGGTCACACAGCTAAAAAAGGGTGGCGCCCAGGACTGAGACCACGCCGAGCCACATGCCTCCTCCCGAGATGGCCTCACAGGGCACCTCTCTGTGTCCCCCCACTCTGTCTCCACGGCCACCCTGCTCCGATGTGCCTGGGTTTGTGCAGATGAATACAGACAGCCAGGCCGCCGTGCCAGCTGGTCGGGGAGGTGGGTGTTAGGCGATGCGCAGTCTGGGCTCTACAGAGAGACCTGTGGGAGAGGGCAAGCCTCCCCTACATAGGGTAACTGAGCCTGCTGGGTGCTGGGTGCTGAGCACTGGGTGCTAAGGCTGATGCAGAACCTTGGAGTCTGGTCCCTCAGACAAGTCATTTTTCCACTCTGGGCCTGGGGTCCCTCACTTGTAAAGTGGGGGTGATTATAATAGCACTAGAGGCTGAGGCAAGATTAGCAGTGGCGAATGGTTTGCTTATCTCTCCATCATCCCTCCCTCCACTCTCACCACAGCCATCGCCCATCGCCCACGGCACTGCTTCCCGCTGAGCCTGGGCACAACCTCAGAATCCTTCTCAACACAGCCCTCTGAAGGAAGCCCGCGAGGTGGAAACTTGGCCAGACCCCGTTCTGTATGACTGGAGGCCCCACCCACAGGGCTGGCTGGGATTCTGAGTCCTTGTAGGTCCCAGGAGGCTCTCAACCTGCTCTCTCCATTCCTCCTCCTCTTGTTCTAGCCTCGGCCCCCTCACCCACATCCTGGGTGTCAGCTGAGGCACTCATGTTTGCCCAGGAATGTCCCTAGCTCAGCAACGCCGGGCCATCACAGAGAAAGTCACAAGAAGGGGGAACTTTCCGATAACCTCAGGCTTTCAGACTTCAGCCCAGGCCAGGGGCTGCTGGGCTGTACGCCACGGGGCTGGGCCCTCCACCGGGCGGCCTCCAGTACGGGCCTCAGACAGGGGCTGGTCCAACCCCCTTGTTCTGTCACAGACAACTGAGCAGCTTTTGGGGGGCAGTGGTGGGCTGGAACCCAGGAGTCCTAACCCCTAGCTCAGGGCTCTTTCTTCAATGCCAGGCCCCCCAAAACCAGGGGCTGCAGGTTCCTACCATTCTTTCGGAGGCATGGAGAATGAATTTACTCTTGGGGGATTGACGGCTGCCCTGCCCAGTCTGCAGCCACAGACTCCTGCAGTCCCCTCCCCTCCTTTCCCCTCTCCACTCTAGGGACATCCTGCAGACGGCCTGCCCCCTGGCATGGGCTCCTCTCTGGCTGCTGAGCCATTTCGCTTCCTCTGTGAGGACAGAGGGAAAAAATGTGTTTTCCCGGGGCCTTGGCAGCCAGCACTGGTGGAGCCTCCTCCCTGCTGGAAAGGGGAGTGGAGCTGGGAGAACCCCACACCTCAGGGAAGCAGGAGCCCGCGGATCCAGTTCCAGTTCTGCCACCCACTCACACTCACTGCCGTGCCCTTTCTCTGGGCCTCAGTTTCCCAACATGCCAAACCTCCACCAAGCCTAAGGTACCTTCCAACCTGACAGCCTTGGAGTTTAGGGTGTCAGATTCTGGCCCTGAATGGAGCTTCAGGACCACCACTAGCAGAGTGGAGGTCCTAGAGGAAGAGAAAGGAAACCAGGGAAGGCTTCCTGGAGGCAGGGGCATGAGAACACAAACTCAGAGACTTGACCATCCTTCTGCTCAGAGACCACTTCCTTTTTCAGCTGAACTGTGACCATAGCCGCTTCCTCACCGGCTTCTGGTCTTGCCATGACTATAGTCACCTCCTCACCGACTTCTAGTCTCTACCTCTAGACCCCACCACCTATCTTCTCCTTCTCCCAAAGGCTGTCAGAAGGATCATTACTGAGAAAACCTACAAACCTAGGTTTGGCTGGCTCATTTCAAAACCCTGCGATGCCAGCCTCCCTCCTAGCCCACAAAGTTGGCCTTCAGGCCTCCACCGTGTCCTTTTCCCACTACCTCCAAGGATCCTCTTGGACCCCGTGCTCTTTCATTCAATCAGCCAACACAGAAAGCACCTACTCTGTGCCAGGCTCTGGAGGCCCTCAAGGGCTCCACAGACAATCATCACTCACTCCACCTGACAACCTGGGTCACTGGTCACCTTCCTTGATCGCCCTGCGTAAGTTGGAGCCCTGTTCCTGTCACACCTTGGAGATACTGTGGGTCCGATTCCAGACCACTGCCATAAAGCAAGTACTGCAATTAAGCAGGAGCTTCTTGGTTTCCTAGTGCATATAAGTTATGTTTACACTATACTGTAGTCTATTAAGTGTGCAATAGCATTGTACCTAAGAAAACAAGGTACATATCTTAAGTAAAAAAATACTTTGTTGCTAAAAAATGCTAATCATCACCAGAGCCTGTTGGAAAGATGGTGCTGGTAGATTTGCTTGACCTGCAATTTGTAAGAAACACAGTATCTGCGAAGCGCAATAAAGCGAGGCGCAATAAAGCGAGGCGTGCCTTCGTACTATACACTTGCAAACCACAGACTTCCCCCTCATACCGCCCAGCTCCCCTGGGGTTTTGTATTTCGTTTGGTGGCTCCCCCTTTAGCTTTGTCTCCTCTCATCAACTGTAAGCTCCCAGAGGGCAGGTTCTGGATCTGGTTCGGTCTCGGTCTCATCCCAACCTCTGGCCCATGACAGGCTCATAGCTAAAAGCATCGGGCCTGAGGGAGGCGCAGGGGCCATGGGAGACCTGTGGGGTCCCAGGCCCCATGAGGACCCGGGGGTGACCCAGCAGAAGGTTCAGCCTTTCAGTGCTAGCCGTGCACCAGCCGCTGGAAGAGCCAACCAGCCGCTTCCCCTCGTCCTTGGCCCCCCAACCTACTCAGGATGTTTCCCGCCCAGCTTTGCGGACGGGCCTGACTGGGAACCCCACACATTCCTGGACATGCCAGGCCTTGGCCGGGGGCCGCTGGCTCTGCTTTCTCTCCCACAGTTTCCCTGGAAAACAGGCTGTGTGTAGAGGCTGCCCTGCCTCCCCATTTCACCCCCATCCTGCCCCTGGACGTTGCCTAGTTCCTGCTGCAAATGGGGACACTGAGAGTCCCCACTGCAGTAGCAGAGCTCACCAGGGCTCAAAGATGCAGTTAAAAGATCCTCTGGTTCCTCATCCCCCAAGCTCAGTGGATCCCCCTCCCCATGATTCTGTAGCCCCGTGGGTGGGAAGAATGGAGGGCAGAATAGGACCAAGGAACCCCTAGCCCCCAGCCCATCAGGCTACTGGGCAGAGGGAAGCCTCCCGCAGGGCTGGTACAGGGGCTTAGGGCAGGCTTGGCCCCACCCTCACACAGCAACCCTTCCCACACCAAGACCACCTCTTCCACTCCCTGTTGACCATGCCCCCCCCCCAGCCCCCAGGGGGAGGACTCTGGGAACTCCAGCTGGCCCGGGCCCTCAACTAGCTCCTCAGGTCCGGCAATCAGCAGGTATGTCTGACTAGTCCCACATGTAACTGAAACCACCGGCAGGACAGAAACCAACTCCACCCCTTCCTCCCGTCTCACCCTCCCAGGCCCAGCAGTACCAGCTCCAGAACCCAGGCCAGCCAGAGTCCCACCGAACAGAGGAAGCCTGGATCCCTTCCTACCTCCCCACTTCGCTAGGGGTGTTCTGGCCCTTCCACTTCCTCCCGAGGCTGAAGGGATGGCTGGGGATGAAGGAGAGTGAGGGTCTGCCTGCCCCAAGTAGCAGGAAACCCGGATACGGACCTGAGTTGTGCCAGCCCACCAGGGTCCTGGAGGAAGGAGAGAGTGCTCCCCCCACCCCCACCCCCCTGCCCCCATGCCTGCCGGGTGGGTCTTTATACTGTGCCCCACCCTGTGGCTGCAGCCGCCAGCTCAGGGAGGGGGACAAACACCGAGATCACGTGGCCCGGCCCTGGGAAACTCCGGGGAAGAGCAGGGTCGCTGGCTGGTGGGAAGGGGACAGCAGGGCCAGACACCGTGTGACCACGATGGGGCCGCTTCCCTAGTTCAAGTCCCTATTCCGCATTTCCTCGTTGGGCACATCTTTCCCAGGTACGCACCGCGGGCACACAGGCCCCAGGGTCCTCACCGGGTGGTCTCTCTCTCTGTGTGTCTGTCTCTCCACCGCACACCCCGCGCGCACCAGCGGGCAGGACGCTCGGACGCGGGCCAGGGATCACA
>NW_006286236.1:151495-152251 GCF_000327345.1 Myotis davidii
CCCGGGCTTCTCAGTTCCTCTTAGGCTGGCTGCGTTCACGTGACACCTCGCGAGTGAAGGTGTCATTGGGCTCATTTTACAGTCGACAGTGCTGAGCTCTTCTCCTTTCGACCTACACCTTCTGCCATGATGATCTCATCCAGTCCCGTGATTTAAAGTGCCGTCTATGTGCCCACGAGCTCCAAATTTGTATTTCTAGAGCGAACACATTCTCTGAGTTCCAGACTCATATCCAAGTGCCCACTGCGTGCCTCCACGTGGGTGCCAGGTGGGGACTGCAAACCCTACACAGCCCAAATCCACCTCCTGATCATCAGCCCTACCCCGGCAACCCACACCCCCAGTCTCCCCATTTCCGTTGTTCAAGCCCCATCCCAGGACCCCTGCTGCTTCCCTCTTTCTCCCTTCCTCCCTACATCCTACACCCTTCTGCCTCTGGCTTCTCCCCACCCCCAGTCCTACCACATGGTCCAGACACCATCAACTTCCGGGGACAATGGCAGCAGCCTCCTGATAGCCTCCCCACTTTGTTCCTAAAGGTTTTCTTCACACACCAGACAATGCTTTTCTCAGAGCAAAGATCAGATTGCTGTGTACATCCCCACCCTCTCTCTAGCCTCCTGTGCATTTAGAATATAAACTTTACTCCCCCCTTTGGCCTACAGGGCCCTAAGCCTTCTGGCCTCTCACCAACTCTCCAGCCTCACCTCCTGCCCCTCTGGCCTCCCCACTACTCCTCAGCCACTGCCCGTCTTC
>NW_006286236.1:152295-167994 GCF_000327345.1 Myotis davidii
TGCTTCCTCTTCTATTCACTGTCCGCTCTTTCTCATCTTTCAGGTCAGCTCACATATCACTACCTCACAGAGAATTTTCCTGACTCCCTGGCTAAAGGAGCCCCGACCTGTAAACTTCGTTTTTATATAACTATTCTTTTCTTCTTTTTTAATCCTCACCTGAGGAAATGCTCAGAGAGTTATTAAGGTTATATCAAGCCCGGCCAGCGTGGCTCAGTTGGTTGCGTTGTGCTGTGCACCGAAAGATCGCAGGCTTGATTCCTGATCAGGGCACATCACCTGGGTTTGGGTTTGATCCCTTTTCGGTCAAGGTCAAGGAACATGGGTGCAATGTCATATTTGAAAGTGGGAGCTTTCTGGCTTGAAGCGGGTTTTAAATGGCCAAATCTGGGACAATTAGAGCATCCAAAGAAATTACAGTAATGATGGGTTATAACCTATTGAATAAGATGAGAAACCATGAGCCCATACTAATATAAATGACTGAATACAGATAAGGGACAGCTACTCCTTCCAGTAGAAGGAATGATGGAGTTGGACCATTAATAAATTCTAATGAGAATGCTAATGAGAATCATCAATGGATAGGAAAATTCTGATGAGAAACATCATCTTTACATAGTTTCAAAGTATTGTCCCCCAGGCAATTATAAATTACACATGGAAAGATAGTAACTGTAGTGGAGGAACCTGGCAGATACCATCTTTAAGTAAACAAAGTTCATGTCAACAGTAAGGGATGAATGGACACATCTTTCTCCTAAGTGATGCCCTGAGAAGGACAGAGCTTCACTTCTGTTGGCATTAAAAAAAAAGCCAACATTCACAAAAACACTCATTGTAAAGAAACACCTGACAAATTTAAGTTGAGAGAAGTTCTACAGAATTATTGGACTGTATGCTAAAAAAACTGGCAACATCATGAAAGACAAGGAAAGACTAAGGAACTGTTCCAGATTAAAGGAGTTGAGGAGATATGACAACCAACTGCAATGTGTGATCCAGGATTTCCTTTTGCTATAAGGACATTCTAAAGATAATTGTAAAATATGAATAAGGTCTGTAGATTAGGTAATAGTATCCTGTCAATGTTAATTTCCTGACTTTGGTCCTTGTCCTGTGGTCATGTAAGACCATGTCCTTCATTTTACCCACCAGAGTATTTCTAAATAAGGGGGTATCATGTCTTCAATTTATTCTCAAATGGGTTAGAACAAAGGTAGATAGATACCAAAATGTGATAAAATATTAACAGTTGGGGAATCTGGGAGAACCTATGGAAATTCTCTATTGTTCCTTCAATTTTTGTTTTAATAAAGTAGTTGTTTTCCCCCCTTTAAAGTAGAGACTCTCTAGTTGACCTGTGGGCTCAAATCCTGGCCTTACCCCGCACCAGCTGGGTGGCTTCACCTCTCCCTGCCTCAGTCTCCTCCTTCGTAAACTGGCTTATGAACAGTGCCCATTTCATGGATTGTGAAACGACTGAAGGTGTCCATACTTACAGCACTTGGCACAATGCCTAGAATGGAATAAATGATTAATAAACACCGGGCAGCTTCTGACAGCTTCTCCCCGCCCCAGTGGAGAGATGAGTCTCGAGTCCTTCAGGACACTCCCTCTAAGAAATCTGCTTCCTCCCTGGCGAGTGTTACAAAGCCAGCGATGACCTGACCCTGCAGAGAGCCCCCATCTCCTGCCACAGGGAGGGACCTTGTTGCCAGTTTCTGGGGAGGAGTTTCCCTCTGCCAGCTCAGTCCAGCAGAACTCTCACTGGCCCAGCTGGCCCCTCCCTGTTTCCCTGCCCCAAAGTTCAAAACACCAGGCAGCGCCCAAGCACCTCCCTGGGGGACCCTGGCCCACAGTAGGTGCTTTTCCCACTAGTAGGTACTCATTGACAGTGACAGGCTTGACCTGAGACAGGATCTGCAGCTCAGATTGTAACAGTGAGGAATCATAACCCACCCCACTATTCTTGTGACACTGTTTCTGTGAATGCTGACTCTGACTAATAGGTATAGCTTGTAGATAAACAGCGTGTTTGTATAAGAATCCTAGGAACTAACTTCAGGAGATACAGACTCTGACCTTCAATCATCCCAGTTCCAGGAGATTTGCTGACCTTCAACAATAGAGCCAGGATAATGTAGAACTAGGATGACGAAGACTGGATCATCACTTGACCAGTTTTGAGATCCTTATCGGAACGGACTGTGCTGGCCTGCACATAGAGAACATTTCAACCCCCTCCCCTTGATCTCTTTGTTCTTCTTTCCCTCTCCCTCCTAATAAAAATGGCTCCCTGCACTGAAATGGGAAGATGGGCTTTGCGTCAAGAGTCCCCCATCTTCTCAGATGGCTGTCACTTGAATAAACCTCTTTCCTTTTTCACCAGCACCCATCTCAGCTGTCAGCAGGCGGCTGACCCTCCGTTTCAGTTACAACATTGCACCTCTGGCTAACCCCAGTGTGGGGCTTTCTTCACTCCAGGCTCAGTTTCCCTAATTGCAGTGAGTGCATAGGATTAGATCAGTTGTTTTTAAAGAACCTCAAACCACAGTAAACTTTCCTCAAATGGAAGTTGTCTCTGCAGTGCATCCCACATTGTGAGACAGCTGGAAGCTGGGCTTTGGCCGAGGAGACCAGGGCTGGCTTTAACACTTCCCTGGTGAGTATTCTCTGGAGGCCCTTCCTGCCCTGAGATTCGGTTTCTTAGACCCTGTGAGTGCCTGTCCTGGACCCTCAGGTCTGCCCCCCGCTTCCCCCCCGCCCTTCAGCAAGACAGCCCTCCATCAGCTGGGCCATGTCCTACATTTTCCATGGTCCCCTCTGCTGGGTGGCAGTGATGTCAAAGGGATCTCTTTCAGCACCTGACCTTGTTCTGGGTACTTCCACTCATCACATGCCTCCTACCAGTTTCTTATTACTGCGCATTACTATTACTATATACTTACTACTATGACTGTATCTATGGGATGCTTCCTTTTTGCCAGATACTGTGCCTAAGATCTGTTTGCACGGTATATATTTTTCTGGTTCTTTTCTCCCATGCCTAAATAAACCAGCCATCCAAAAAATGATTTGTTCTTTTTATCACATTTCAATGTCTTTAAAACCCAACTTTTCCTTCTCACAAAGCCCTCCCCACTTTGTGATGGGAGGTGCAGATTTGGACTGGTGTGGGTTCAGGGAGCACCCCCAGTTGCTGGGTGTGGTGTGCTGGGTGGCCCTTAGTCCTTTCCCACCATCTTAGAAGTTAGATATTGTCATCGCCATGCTGCAGGGGAGGAAACTGAGGCTCTGAGAGGTGAGGAACTTGCCCAATGTCACACAGCTCATCCCTGGAAGAGGAGGACTTAAACTTGGGCCGGTCTGAAAACTCAGGCCGATCTGATTCAAGGACCATGCTCTCTCCCTTCTGACAACTCTGCCACGCCCAACTAGAGGGGGGCTGCCAAAGCTGATGTGGCAGGGGTCAATCATAGTGCCCAACTCCTGGCCACAGCTGATTGGCTCGGGGGTGGGCACACAACCCCAGTAGGCCCAATTAGAGTCCCTTCCAGGAAGGTCAATCCATTTCTTTTGGTAAAAGCGGTGGATAGTGTGGGAGCTGCATTCCTCATTCCTTGACTGAAGAAGCCAGAGAAGAGGATCAGGTGGATGTGCTGAAAGAGGAAATGGGGGGCCTGGTTCACCCCAAAGCCCCGCTAAGGTTTAGCTGGTCATCTCTTCCTTGGATTCTGGAAGATTCTCTGATTGCTTTCCAGTCATGTATACTAATGTCAGTTGGGTTTCTGTCACTTACAATCAAGGGAGTCCTAATCTCTTTCTTCTGGATCTCATAGAATCCTGTTCCTCTAATTCAATTCCCTCTTCTGGGAATCTCTAAAAAGATGGCTGTATGGCCACATTTAATTAATTTATATACATTTTAGAAAGCTTTATGCTGAAGATTGCCTGGGAATATGATTTATAGTTGGTTAAGCATGAAGGTTTCTGTCATCACAAACAAAACAGAACCTTGTTGCCTTGTCAATCGATGGAGGAGTCATTTAGAATATTCACAGCTATTCTGGTTCCTCTCCTTCTTGCCACATAGTAGGACCACATTTCCCATCTCCCTTGAAGTTGGGTGTAGCCATGTGACATGCTTTGTCCAATGAAAAGTAGCACAGGAGGTACACGTCACTTCTGAGCAGTGCCTTCAAGTGGGGCAGCCTGGTTCACAACGGGCGGGTCCTCACAATGATGGGGACGCCGTGCTGGGAAGCAGCCTCCTCAGCCTGGGCTCCTGAGCGACGTGGATAAACAGAGCCCCCATCCCTCCCCACATGGGACAGACAGTGCGAACAAAGACATCAACTTGTGCTAAGCCTGCGAGACTGTGGCATTGTTCCTACAGCATTCCCTAGCCTGTCCCGTCCTGCCTGATGGATCTGGAACATGATCCACTGTAATTTCATGATTTCTGCAGGAAAACCCTATTTGCCTTGCATCCCTTGGCTTTCTCACAATAAACAATGATCTGTGTGCCCGAGGCAAGTGGGTATGACATTGTGACCTCTAAGGACAGGGACAGAGGTATCTTCCATATCCCCGTACCACCAAGAGGGAGGCCATGCGCGTAGTGGGTACGTCATAATTCCTGGCTAAAGAAACTGCAGTGAGGACGAGAAGTCTAGGACCTGCCTTGCTCTTACAGTCTGTCCTGTAATAGGAGAGGGAAGAAAGGGAGGGATGAAGGCCTTGCGCCCGCTGACCCCACGAACCCCACACTGGAATCCCTGAGAGGTCAGAATCTGCGTATTTGCTCCTGGCACACGTCCCTGAAGTGCCCTTCACTCAGCCTCTCTAAACCCTCACCATCCTTCAGGACTCCGATTCAGAGCAGCTTCCGGCAAAACCACCCTGACCCCTGGCCCTGAGAGCCAGCCTCTCCTCAGGCCACAGTCTGTCCTGAGAGCCCCCAAGCTGGAGCTGGGGAAATCCTGCCTTTGCTGCTCAGCACTGGCTCCTCCCGCCCCCCGCCCCCGCCCCCCAGGCATGGGAGCATGTGGCTGCTGCCTCACGGCTCAAGGTTACCTGCACTCATTTCCTTCCTGAGGGGGCACAAGGCCCAGTGGCCCCTCACCAAGTCAGAAGCCACATCATCAGTGTAATCATTACACAGCTGCCTCGTGACCCCTGTGCCCTTCAGTTCCCTCTCCCACCGCGGCAGAGGGATTTTTTCCAGGTCACTTTCCTGCTTGTATCCCTTCTGGGACTCCCACTACCTGCAGGGCAAGGCCCTCATCTTCCGCCTGGCCCTGGAGAGCCCTCGTGCTTGGCCTCTGAGGCTCACCTGCCTGCTCACCTGCTCACATACCAGGTTCCGGCACAACAATCCACACACCCTCATGATGTTGACCTTTGACCATACGGTTCTTTCCACCTGGAATGCTCTTACTTCCCTAATCCCGTTGGTAAACCCCCTATTCAATCTTTGCAACCCAACTTAAGAACAGGGGTAGGGGTTGGTAAAAAAAAAAAATTTTTTTTTCTGTTAAGGGCTAGATAGAAATATTTCAGGCTTTGTGGCCCAGATGGTCTGCGTCACAATTACTCAACTCTACCATTGGAGAACATATAGACAGATGGAAACCAATAGAGTGGCCATGTTCCCATAAAACTTTGCTGACACAAGAGGTGGCAGGAGGGATAGCGTGCCCACCCCCCTCAAGAGCCATCTCAGAAAGCTTCCTACAGGAGGATCCCAGCAATGCCGTCTCACCATGTCCTCTCTACCGTCCACATTTTGTCATGACACAGACCCCATCGGCAATGACGCTACAGTTGGGCTGACTAAAGGGCAGGATAGTCACACCACTGTCTCTCACTTGGGTTTCCGCATCAGCCTCCTCACGAGCCTCCAGCCTCTGCCTTGCTCTTATAGTCCGTCCTGTGATAGATCTGTTCGGATGTAAGTCCGGTCAGGTTGCTCCTCTGCTCAAAAGCCTCCATGGCTCCCCATTTCCCTTACGGCGAGAGAAAAAAAAAATTTAAAAATGGCCCACAATGTCCTACAGGCGCCAATAGCCCTTTGGCCTCGCTGCCTGCTTTGCTCTGTTCTCTCGCTTGACTCCAGGAACACGGCCTCCTTGTTTTTCCGGAAACAGGTGAGAGAGATGCCGCCTCAGGGCCTTGGCTCTTGCTGCTGCCTCCATCTGGGACTCTTTCCTGGCTTTTCACTTAGTTCATTCACTCCCTCATCAACCTTCAGGTCTTTATTTAAATGTCTCCCTTCCCGTGAGGCCTCCTCTGGCCACTCCGATTAAAACTGCAACTCTCCCCTGTCTTTCCTCCCCACTTTTACTTATAGCATGTATCTAACCCACTATATTTCCCCCAAAATTTTCAGTTATAAAAATGTTCAGTACCTCAACATAATAAAAGCTTTTTATGACAAACCTTCAGGCAACATCATACTCAATGGGGCAAAAACTAAAACCATTTCACGTAAGAACAGGAACGAGAAAGGGATGCCCACTCTCACCACTCCTGTTTGACATAGTTCTGGAAGTGCTAGCCATAGCAATTAGACAAGAAGAAGAAATAAGAGGCATCCAAATTGGGAAAGAAGACCTAAAACTGTCATTATTTGCAGATGACATGATACTGTACATAGAAAACCCTGAAGACTCCATCAAAAAAATATTAGACTTAATAAGTGAGTTTGGCAATGTAGCAGGATACAAAATTAATGCCAAGAACTCTATGGCATTTTTATACACCAATAGTGAACTTACAGAAAGAGAGATTTTAAAAAAATCCCATTCACCTTCGCACCAAAAAAAATTAAGATACCTAGGAATAAACTTAACTGAGGAGGTAAAAGACCGTACTCAGAAAACTACAGGACACTGAAAAAAGAGATAGAGGGAGACATAAACAGATGGAAGAACATACCGTGTTCATGGATTGGTAGAATCAACATCATTAAAATGCCCACACTATCCAAAGCAATCTATAGATTCAATGCACTCCCCATTAAAATACCAATGGCATATTTCACAGACCTAGGATGAACGCTCCAAAATTCATCTGGAATAAAAAAAGACCCTGAATAGCTGCAGCGATCCTGAGAAAGAAGAACAAAGTAGGAGGGATTTCAATACCAGATATCAAGCTGTATTACAAAGCCACTGTTCTCAAAACTGCCTGGTACTGGCACAAGAACAGACATATGGACCAATGGAATAGAATAGAGAACGCAGAAATCGACCCAAACCAATATGCTCAATTAATATTTGACAAAAGAGGCAAGAACGTACAATGGAGTCAAGACAGTTTCTTCAATAAATGGTGTTGGGAAATTGGACAGATATATGCAAAAAAATGAAACTAGGTCACCAACTTACACCATACACAAAAATAAACTCAAAATGGATAAAGAGGTTAAACACAAGATGGGAAACCATAAAAATATTAGAGGAATCAACAGGCAGCAAAATCTCAGACATATGCCGAAGCAATATCTTCACCGATACAGCTCCTAGGGTATTGGAAACTAAAGAGAAAATAAACAAATGGAACTAAATAAAAATAAAAAGCTTCTGGCCAAAACCGGTTTGGCTCGGTGGATGGAGCGTCGGCCTGCGGACTGAAGGGTCCCGGGTTCGATTCCGGTCAAGGGCATGTGCCTGGGTTGTGGGCACATCCCCAGTGGGAGATGTGCGGGAGGCAGCTGATCGATGTTTCTCTCTCATCGATGTTTCTAGCTCTCTATCTCTCTCCCTTCCTCTCTGTAATAAATCAATAAAATATATTTTTGAAAAAAATAAAATAAAAAGCTTCTGTACAGCAAAGAAACAATCAACAAAACAACAGGAAAGCCCACTGCATGGGAGAACATATTTGCCAATGTTATCACCGATAGGGTTTAATCTCCAACATTTATAGAAAACTCATACAACTTAACAAAAGGAAGATAAACAATCCAATCAAAAAATGGGCAACGAACCTAAATAGATATTTTTGAAAGAGGACATATGGAAGGCCAAGAGACATATGAAAACATGCTCAAAGTCACTAGTATTTCAAGATATGCAAATGGACAATGAGGTACCATCTCACACCTGTCAGAATGGCTATCCTCAACAAATCAACAAACGACAAGTGCTGGTGAGGAAGGCGACCTCTGGGAAAGGGTCATTCAACCCCCAAATGTTTCGCGACCCACAGGTTGAGAACCGCTGTGCTAAGTGAAATATGCCAATCAGAGAAAGATAAATATCACATGATCTCACTCATTTATGGAATATAATGAACAACACAAACTGATGAACAAAAACAGATCCAGAGACAGAGAAGTATCAATCAGACCGTCAAACCTCAGAGGGAAGGTCGGGGAGGGTGGGGGTAAGGGGGAGAGATCAACCAAAGGTCTTGTATGCATGCATATAAGCCTAACCAATGGACACAGACACCAGGGGGGTGAGGGCATGAGTAGGGGAGTGGGGGCAATGGAAGGATAAGGACACATATGTAATACCTCAATCAATATAAGAAAAAAATGTTCAGGCGCGCTCTCCCTTCAGGGAGCATGTATCTCCTAAACTCCAAGGACCCCATGAAACTTGCAACCAGGTGAGGGATGGGCATCGACAGCTCATTCTAGGCTAAACCCCTGAAACTGTCTCCAAGGCCCCGTTTTCTCTGCCTTCCCAGTGAGCCCAGCCACCCAGCCCAGGCTCTCTTGTTGCGTTGTCTATGCCCGTCCTTATTTCACTGTCCTAAGTGGGGTTTTCTTTTGTTTGTTTTTGCCAGTCAATGAATTCTTGCTTGCTTTTCTAAGAAAAAATGTTCAAACAGAGATAATGGAAGGACTAATGCAATGACACTCATATACACACAACCCCAGATTCAACACTCAAGGTATTTTGAAAGAAAGATGCTAACATCATGACATTTCACCTACAGACTTTAGCAAAACACTCTCTATGTTTGACGTCTCTATCTTGTTTATCATTTTTGTTCCCCACCAGGCTGTGAGTGCCACAAGGACAGAGACTTTTATCTCTGGTTCACCGTGGTATCATCAGCATCAAGAACATTGCCG
The DNA here is from genome assembly GCF_000327345.1 of Myotis davidii. Lineage (NCBI taxonomy): Eukaryota > Metazoa > Chordata > Mammalia > Chiroptera > Vespertilionidae > Myotis > Myotis davidii. Next base: position 161,390 of record NW_006286236.1, read on the forward strand.
AACTTCTATAGTTTAGGGGAAGAAAAGATAACACAGGTCCTGATTCTGGTTCTGCCTCTAATTGACCTATGATTCTGGGGATCATTTCCCCTTGCAGAACCTTGGTTTCCTCATCTATAAAGTGAGGGGAATAGCACTGCTTCTCAGGGTTGTTGTGAGGGTCAAAGAAGGTAAGAGTGTAAAACTGCACTATTAACGTGTCAGTTAAATTTCTGCCTAACTCCTTGAGGGAGGGGCCTTGGTCTAGTCTGACCCTTTGGAGGCTGGGTTCCTAGAAGGCAGACACCTCGCTCTGCGATGTTCTTAGATGCAGGACCTAACACAGCCCCTCAAGCGAAGGTCTTTGATTTGATCTGCTCCCATGGAAAATCCAGTAGAAACCCAACAGAATGTATTCCCTTGAGCTTACTTGACCCTCTCTTTCCATTGCTTGCTCATTCAATGCTACCTAATAACCACTATATTTCATCTCTTGCTTTATCTACTCATGGAACAATTTTCGCCAGATATACCTAGGGGAGGAGCACTCACCTCATTAAGACCTGAGGTTTTATTTGATTAATGTCTTCCATGGATCTTCGAGTGTGTCTAAAGAGCGATCCAGTCTCCCTTGGCCTCTTCTGCATTTCAGATCACATTGTGTGTCCATGTTGACAAATTCGCCTTGCAGACTCACCTTGAACACAAAGTTGGATGTTTGCTGAAGAATGGGACTCATTCTGTTGAAACTACACATTTTTTTGGCGGGGGGTCTGTTTGCTCGGTAGTGGGTGGAATACCTGGTCTTTTGCAGTCTCCCGGATAACCGTCACCCTAACTTCACTTGCTATGGGTGTATAGGAAAAAATATTTTCATGGAGAATTCTGAGTTTTCATCCCATTCTCTCCACTCCAAGCTGAAACTCTTGAGCAAAACTTCAATTTGTTTAAGGTAACAGTTTCCTCATCTGTGTGGATAGGAAAAAAAAAAAAAAGGAGTTGAATGGAAGATAACCTCACAGGGTGATAAGGTCATAAATTCCTAACGGGGAGGTCATGGTGGGTAGTCTTGCTCCAGGTCTATACCTTCTTTAGTGAAAAGTTTTAAGCCAGCCCTGTCCATTGCGCTTGTGCATCTAGGTTAACATCTGGTATCTCTGAAATGCCATGAGTAATACCCCTCAAAGGGGATGTTAACCCTCAAGAGAGCACAGAATCTTGCTAACGATCCTGTAATCCAACCTCCACCTTGCTTTCTCTAATCTTCCTTAATTTCAAATGCATAAAAGAAACCGCAAAACTGTTATTCTCCATGGCATGGGAGATCCTGCTCCCCAGCATATGCCCTCAGTTTGGCACAAATAAACCCATAAAGATTATCATTTCTTACATTGACATCTGTAAAAATGCCAACCAGAGTAACCCACCCCAGCAGTGATGGATGTGAAGTCTGGTTCCTTTGTAACTGGCAAAGCTCGGTACCAGCATTGGTCACTATGGTTAGTTGTAACTGTCTAGAGCAGCGGTTCTCAACCTGTGGGTTGCGACCCCTTTGGGGGTTGAACAACCCTTTCACAGGGGTTGCCTAAGACCATCGGAAAACACATATATAATTACATATTGTTGTTGTGATTAATCACTATGCTTTAATTATGTTCAATTTGTCACAATGAAAATACATCCTGCATATCAGATATTTACATTATAACAGTAGCAAAATTCATAACAGTAGCAAAATTCAGTTATGAAGTAGCAACGAAAATAATTTTATGGTTGGGGGTCACCACAACATGAGGAACTGTATTAAAGGGTCTCGGCATTAGGAAGGTTGAGAACCACTGGTCTAAAGCCTTAACTAAACCGTGCCCGGGTTGCATTGGCAGCCCTGTCTGGGCATTAATATCTTTGGACAGGCTGAGGGTCAAACTCCCTTCTTTCCACAGGAATGACAACAGGAACTCCATTTCCCATGGGGACAGAGAGCAGTTTGGAAAATTCATGTGACCTAGGGCTGGGGGGTCATTAGTGCTCACTTCTCAGACGAGCTCACAGCAATCAATTTGCTCAAGTTCGTACTAAAGGTGCTAAGAGAATTCCTGAGATTGGCTTGGGTCAGGGCTGCCCGATTACCAGAATTTTATTTTTATTATTATTATTTTTTAGCATAACTATAGTTAAAATTATTGTTTTTAGCTTAAATTTAAATTTAACCCCGGAGAATTTAACGGGGCATCCCGTATTTTTATTTGCTAAATCTGGCAACCATAGCTTGGGGGTTGCCGGCAAAATAAAACCCGGGTTCCTCCCTGTTCTGCCCTATGTCTTTGGTGGGTTTAGTTTTCTCTTTATGAGCCAGTCCCCCAGACTGCAGGCCTGACCTTCTCAGGAGGCGGAGCGTGGAGGAGGCCGAGATTCTGCCCCTCACCAACATGTCTGCCAACGCGCCGTCACAAGGACCTTCCGCCCAGCACAGACATGGCCGCGCGGCGCCGGCGCCGATTGGCTACAGCCCACAGCCCGCCCCTCCCCCCGGCGCTGGGAGCCTCGACCATTGGGCGGTTAGAAAAGATGGCGACTCCCGTCCCGCCTCCCTCGCGCGCAGGGCTCGCGGCACGGGGGCGGGGCCTCAGCGCTGCCGGGAGGCCAGGCCTTCGCTGATTGGCGGAGAGCGGTGGCTGTGGCCGGGGGCTTGTTTGCGGAAGTACAAAGAAGTGCTGAGTAAGCCGAGGTGAGTGACGGGGCAGGGGAGGCGGGGCCTGAGGGGCCCCCCCAACCTCCTCAGCGCCTCAGACTTCGTGGTCCTTCCCTCGCACCTTCCCCGTGTTCCCTGAGACACGTTCTCCATTCACCCTTGTGTGACACCCGAGTACCCCCCACCCCGGATTCCTCCCTTTGACCCCCGGCGTCCTCAACTCCCATCCCGTGACCTCTCTTGTCTCCCAGGAACCCCCAGCTTTGAACGTGGGTCCCCATCGGTACCCCAACCTGCCTGTGTGGCTCCCCTCTGTCCCTAACTTCCTGAGTCAACCCCTCCTCCCTTCCCCATCTCTCAGTGGCCCCCGCTTTCACTCTGGCCCCACTGATTAGCCCCCCCCTCTTTTCTGGGCGCTCCCGAGTTTTCTGCCTGTGTCTTCCCATTTCCTCCCCACGTCACCCCCATTTGTTTCCCTGCCTGCTCCCCCACCCATGCTCCCTCCGTCCCCATAGCCTCCTCGCCCCAGAGTCTCCCAACCCCCTACTCTTCTGTCCACCTCCTGCTCCCACAGATGACCTGGAAGCTGGTGACAGGGTGCATGTGACCCATGTGACCGTGTGACTGGGACAGGCAAGCCGTGGGTGTGGGAGAGGGAGGAGGGCCAAGGGCTCAGGGATTTATTTATTTTTTAACAGACTATCAAACAAATACCTTCCCTTCCCCTAAGCTTCTGGATCTTTCTCTCACCTGCCTCTTACCCGCCCGACAGGAAGTTAGGCAGGTTTGGTTTGGCAACACATGTGCTCCACCCTTGGGCTGAGTGCAGTGTTTTTGTTACTGTCTTTGCCCGAGAATGTTACTGGGGTTTGGAGGCTATTCTTCATCTGAGTCAGTTCCCTCACCTGTGATGGGGGGATTGTATTTCCTGCCCTCATACGGCTGCCGTGAGGTTCACACTGAGATAATGCAGAAAAACACAGCGTTGAGATCAGTATGGTCCTGGACAAATGCATGCTTTTGCTATTTTGTCATTGACGAGGAGGGGAAGACAAGTAGAAGGTAACATTGTCTTTTATGTAGTGTTGGCAGTATTTATTGATCATGCGCTATGAGTCAGGCTCTCTTCTATGTTAACCTTACCATCCATTCGTTCCTCATGTACTTAACAGATACCAATGGGCTGTTTACTATGTTTGAGGCTGCCCTTGATGTAGCCAGTGTTATTCCCCTTTAACACAAGGAAAGAGGGCAGCTCAGTTGCCTGAGATCACACCAACTGATGTCGGTTGGAACTGGAATCTAGATCCAGTACTTGGTGACACCAGAGCCCATGTGAGTGCCCGGCTGTGTAAGGGTCGCTGCTGCTGTCTCAGTGCCCAGGGCACTTTTTCTCCTCCCGTGGGTTACTGTCTTCCTAGATGACAGCCATAGCTTGGGGGTACCTGGCAGTCCTCAAAAGGGGATTTCCTTCTCACTCGGCAGAGTGACATCAGCAAGAGAAGGAGGAGGAATTGAAATTGTGTGTGCGCTCACGCATTGCTATCGCGAAGGAGCACCTAATCAGCATTTAAACCTTTGTTGGTATTTTGCCTATTTATCCTCTTTCTGATTTACAGCCCTCTACAGCATAAGTTCTCGGAGAGCAGGGATTTTGTCTTTTGTTCATTCATGTATTCTCAGTAGTTAGAACCGTGCCTGCCGTGTAATAGATCTTCAGTAAATCTTTGTAGAGTGAGTCATACATAGAATGGACCATGCCATCAGCCTGAAGATCTCTTAGTGGTTGGTGTCTCCTGTGCAGCTCCAGCAGCACTCCCAGGCAGTTTGCTCGCAGGCATGGCCCAGCTGAGCAGAGTGAATGAGAGGGACACCTTGTCCTTTTTTTGAAAGAGCCTTTGGCACTGACTCATGTGAATGGCAGTGCATTTGTAAGACGGGGCCTCAGCTTTTGGAGTACAAGAGCCTGAAAATCAGGCCTGACTCAGCCGTCTCCCATTCAGGCTTGCTCCTGAGGGAGTCTGAGGAGTATGAGCTGGGGCTCTGGATTCCAACGATTTCGGTTCAGATCTGGCAAGTTATGTACCCTCCTGTGCCTCCATTTCCTGGGTGTAATATGGCAGAAGTGTACCTTCTTTTATGAGTGTCTTGAGGATTAAATATGATAATTACCTAAAAGATGTGGTGAGGCGCCTGGTACCCAGGGAGTGCGGGGTGAACGTAGCAGTGGTGTTGGGGTGCAAGGGGATGGGAGCGAGCTCTTCCTCATTCGTCACTCGCTTAGGAATGAGGGACGAGCTGGGGTCAGAGTGACCATGTGGAGGGACATTTTGTCTTGTAGGCAGCCTTGGCGGTCCAGAGGCTCAGATGGGAGGTGGCGATGGCATTTGACTTGACCCCACTTTCATCTAGTCTTTCCTCACGCACCAGCTGAGTGCCTACTATGTGCAGGCCCTCTGCCTAGTGCTGTTCAGGAGACTAAGGAAGAAGGCATGAGTGCAGCTGCAGGCAACACCTCCCATCTCCTCTCCCTGGGCATCGGTTTCCCGTATTCCCCACAGTTGCACTTGCCCTCTGTAATGGGCACCTGTGAGCTGCGAGGCAGCCAGCAGAAAGAGAATTCCCTGCCGGCCGCAAAGCAGGTGGCTGTGGGGAGATGTGCTCACGTGCGGAGGTGCAGGAAGGGAGCACACAGTGGCCAGCAGCCGGGGCGCTGATCAGACCCCGTGGAGCCATCGGCTGCACAGGAGGGTGTCGCTGTCCTGTGGCCATTGCTCCGATCATGGGACATCCTGTCGTAAGCAGCGGCTCAGGAGGCCTGATTTCCAGCTGGAGCAGTTCTGCGTGTGTTCCCAGGGTCCCCACGTGGCCAGTCCCGTGAGGTCAGCTTCCTGGCCCGGCTGCCTGAGGATCCTGTTACGCACCTCCCAGCGGCGTCCTGCCCTCTGGCCAGGCTTCTTGGAGAAGGAGGCAGAGGCTGTGAGAGTTTTCCCCCCTTGGAGTGTGAGCTCAGCTCGTGTCTATAAAGCTGAGCTTTCCAGACCAAAGCGCAGCGTCCCTCCTGGGGCCCAGCAGGAGCCCCGTAAAGGTTCCTCTGGTGTAGGGTTGCAGGGTCGAGCGCCCCCTGAGCCTTTCTTAGAGGTGATGCAGCTCCGAGTGGGTGGGAGTAGGGTGTGTGTTCTGCTACCACCTGCAGGGGAGTTAGAGAGGAGTGCCTCAGAGGTGCCGGCCTGTGGGCTTCCAACCGGCTCATTCACTAGTTCTCACTGGTTCATTCACCAAACACATGTTAGGTGCTTGGCTAAATCACTACCTACTAGGTGCTTTGATAAATCAAAAGGGGGCAGGGGGGCAGCCCAAACCCACAGATACACCCCCGTAAGTACAGGGTAAGGACTGCAGTGTAGTGCGCTGGGCAGTGGGGGTACAGAGGCAGGAGCAGGGGCACCGGGGGCTGAGAGCAGGGAAGACACAGAGTATGGTTCTCAGAAGAGGTGGCATATGAGCCCCTCCTTGAAGGACGAGGGATTGTTCATTTGTCCAACAGTCCTTTTTGAGAGCATCCTCTGAGACGGAAAATAGGTGCGCGGGGGGTCGGGGGGGGAAGGGTTGAGGGGGGAGGAAGGGTGCAGGGACACTGAGGCTGGAGTGGCATGCTCCGTGGGCAGCGTGGCTGGAGCAGCAGTGCAAGCAGCTGGCTAGAGGATGGGCTGGGCCAGCCCGCATAGATGCTTACCTCACGGTTTTACCTCACAGGGTCTGATTTGCACAGAGGGGTGTAAGGTGGGTGGGTGGGCCAGGCCCTCATGGTGCGTAGGCACAGAAAGGGCTGTGGGGTGAGCTGGGAGGGAGTGTGGCATGAGGGGCAGATCCAGTGCCCTGAGGGTTCCCAGGGCGCAGCTGGGCCTTGAAGGGGGAGCAGAGGTTCTGGCAG
>NW_006286236.1:168021-170503 GCF_000327345.1 Myotis davidii
TCCCGCGGGACAGGCCAGGAGGTGTCCCTTCACTCTGGGAGAGCTGTTTCACCACGAGCTCCCCCATCTGCCACACCGATTGAGCCTACTTGACAGGGTGGCGGTGGTCAAGGCTGGCATGGCCGGTGCTGGACAAACGGCGCCTGGTGACCAGTACCCATGTGGACAGCAGCAGTAGTCGTAGCCCCTCCTCTGTGCCACCTGGACTAGTGACGATGCTCCTTCCCAGATCGGCTCCAGGCCCCAGGCTTTCCCACTCATTCTCGTGGGCTCCGTCTGCTGGGAGGACCCCTACCCTGTCCCCAACTTCAAGGTACAGCTCAAGAGTCACCTCCTCTCGCCATTCTTCCCCGACACGTTCCCCGCAAGGGGCTGTGTGCTTGTTTAGACAGGGACTGGGCGTGGGGTCCCCCTGTGACTACTCATTTTATGAACCCCTTCCAGGAAGTTCACCCAAGATTCTACCTGTTGGTTCCAGTCGCCTCTGATCCCGGTGAGGGCTTTCTGTTTGTTTTTCTGGTGGACATCAACATGTCCTTCTTAAATTGCTCTTTGAACACCCACAATTTAAGGCCTCTCGGGGCCTCAGTTTCTTTATCTCAGAAATGGGGATAGTATTGCTTGTCCTTCCTGCCTTACAATTCCTCCAGGGGCGCCTTCCCTGAAGCACCTGAGCAGGCAAGCTGGGCCTCTGCCGGGGGCGGGGGAGCAACACTGAGAACAGGCCAGAACAGCCAGCCACACCCCAGGGGACGCAAAACCCGCGCCTGGAGGCTGCCTGGAGTAGAGTCAGAACTGTTGCCATCACGGTCACCACCAAGCTCTCGTTCGTGTCGTACGGCTTGTGGCGTTTGAGAGCTGCTTGTAGCAGCTGCAGGTGCCCAGCAGGGTAGGGCCGTCAGGTGACCTGGCACCACTCAGGTACAAAGAACAAGCCCGGGTGAGGATGAGAACAGTTGTCAGCAAGTGAAAGCAAATGTGGACACCATGGGGAGGTCAAAGGGCAAGCAGCTATGAGAGCGAGAGGAAGAGAGGGCGACGAGGCTGTGCAGGGGAGCGGTGGCTGGGAGGGCCCTTACAGGTTGGGAAGGCAGCCGGCTCCCAGCCCAGCGTCCTGCGTCCTCCTCCTGCAGCTGCGCTGGAAAAACCCCTGGGTCTGAGGTCAGAGGCGGTGGGGGCGGGAGGGGGACAGGAATGAGCTGAGCCAGGACGCAGGCATGCGCTGTCCATGCCACACTGGCCACTTTCCCCTTGGCCTGTTATGATTGTTCCAGGATGTGGCGCGGTGGTTTTCATTTCCTTTCTTCCACCTCGTGATAACAACGGCCACTGTTTGTGTGCCCAGAGCGTCCTGGCCACTTGCCCCGCATTGTGTCATTTCACCCGCTTGCCCAGCCGGGGGCGGGAGGAGAGCAGGTGTGTCCTTTCAGCGGTCAGGCTGCTGTCTGTGGGAGGCCGGACCCGGAGGGCGTGTCTCCTCTGGGGCGGGGTACCTTCCTTCATCCAGCTGGACCCCTCAACCTGAGGGGGCTCCCTGCCGATGCTCCTGGCTTCCCCGTTTCCTGTGAGCACCATTCCCAGGGCAGCCAGCCTGCCCTCCAGAGCCTCCTGCCGTCTTTCTAAGCCACGCCCGGCCCCCACAGGCCCCATCTCCCCTGTACGCCTACTTTCTTTTTTAAAATGGAATTTATTGGGGCAACATTGGTTCACAAAACCATACAGGTTTCTATTGTGCGACTTAACAACACACACTGCATCCTGTGCTCATCGCCCGAAGCAAAGTCTCTTCCATTCCCATCTGTCCCCCCTTTGCAACCTCTGCCTACTCCCACCCTTGTTTCCCTCCAGCTACCACCACACCTACTTTTCTTTAAAAAATAGAATAATTTTCCATACCATTTGGACAGTAGGGAAAAGAAAAAAATTTCCCATAAAACCTATACCCTTATCTACCCTGAGTATTTTGGTATGTTTTCTATCAGTCTGTTTCTCTCTTTTTTGCTGTGCATAATTTCCACTCCATTAAATTATGTAAATTATGTTTTAACAAACTTTCTGTGGGCCAAGCTTAGTGCTAGGGGTGAGTGTACAGAGGGGTAGCACCTGCCTTTAAGGAGCTCAGACTCCAGAGCCCGCCCATCTGGCTGTGTGACCTTGGGCGTGTCACTCTACCTCTCTGTGCTTTGATTTTTCACGTGTGAAATGAGGACTACAGTGGTAACAGTTGTGTAGGTGGGGGTGCGGACGCGCTGGTCAATAGGTATCAGCTCTTGGAACAGGCCCGCAGCGAGGCCCACGAGTGTCTGGTGTGAGTAGTAGTCGGGATTGTGCAGGAGGATCAAAGGCGAGGAAGGACATTTCAGAGAGACACGTCAATGCAGACAGGCAAGGAGGCGTGAAACAGCATTGCTTTCTGGAATCATGCGTGGTTTGGAGCTGACAGGGTGGGACTCCAGGGGAGAGGCTGCAGGGGGTGGGGGGA
>NW_006286236.1:170575-172410 GCF_000327345.1 Myotis davidii
TGAGCAGCATGGGTGCGTCGTGGACTCGGTGGCGCTGAGCCTGTCACAGAATGCCACAGGCTTTTCCCGAGCTGTTGGTGAGGCTGGGATTTGAACGCGGTTTGCTTGGAGCTGTGCAGTGTGCTCAGTGCATCTGCCTCCTGTGGTTTGGTGAGAATGACACGAGACAGTGACGTGACGTGTTTAGCTCAAGGCCTGCTACCTAGTAAGTGCTCAGTAAATGCCGCTGATGTAGTTATTATTGACTCGTATTCTCTGTTTAGAGAATTAAATGAGGCCTCTTGTTCCTGTTATTCCTAAAGTTGATTTGCTCCTCAACACACAGCCAGCGAAGTGCAGTTCTCTATGGGGAGTGGTTTTTGCCCCCATGGGATATTTGTCAATATCTAGGTCATTTTTGATTGACATAGTTGGGGGAGGGGGCAGTGGTGGTGCTGCTGGATCTATTGGGCTCGGGGTCGGAAACACTCTTGGCAGGTGTGTGCCGCACAGAGACAGAGGGCGGTCTCTGGCTGAGTGTCCCCTGACTGGTGACACTCACTCAGGAAGGCAGAGTGCTTTCTGGGAACCCAGGAAATAACAAGACATCTAATTCTGTCATCCATGCCCGGCCGGTGTGGCTCAGTGGTTGAGCGTCAATCTATGAACCAGGAGGTCATGGTTCAGTTCCCAGTCAGGGCACATGCCTGGTTGCTGGCTCGATCCCCTGTGTAGGGCGTGCAGGAGGCAGCCGATCAATGATTATCTCTAATCATTGAAGTATCTATCTCTCTCCCCCCTCCCTTCCTCTCTGAAATTAATAAAAATACATTTTAAAAAATATAATCATTCTATCATCCAAACAGGACAATTTAATAGCAGAAACTGTGACCCCATGAACATGAAACGTAAAATGTCCCCCCAAACAGGTGTTCACTTTTTCTAAGTCTTTTCATTCCTATTCATTTCCTGGAACTCGGTTTTGTGTTCCCTCGGAGCTCCTTGGGAAACCAGTGGGGCAGGCGTTAAAGGTGTCAGACAAGTACGAACCTCCCTCCCCTGGTGGTTTCTGGCAGAGAGGGGTCATGGCTTGTTTGTGGAATTGAAATGACCCTGCCAAGCTCTTTGCGTACCAAAAAGTTGACTCTCCCCCTTCCCCACATAAGGAGAACCGCTCCATTGGCCCGGGGCAGGGCCGCCCGTGTGTGCATTCATTTGATCACCACGGCTCCATACCACAGATGAGGAAACTGAGTCTCTGCTGGGAAACTGGGTCCGGTCGCTTGTGCCGGTGGCATCTCTCTTACCCCACAAGGCCTCTTCCCTCCCACTCAGTGCCATTCTCTCTCTCTCTTCCTTGTCAGCTCCCTCCAGGCCCAGCATCAGGGGGACCACGCTGGTGGGGAGCCATGGGCACCTGGGCAGGAAACTGCTGTCCTTGGTGAGATGGGCCTGGGAGTCTGAGCCCCGCTAACCAGAGCCCCCGATTTCTTCCAGACGGAGGGGGGAGGCAGCAGGGCCCCCCCACCGGCCCCGCAGAAGATGCAGTTCTTCGGCCGCCTGGTTAACACCCTCAGCAGCGTCACCAGCTTGTTCTCTAACCCGTTCCGGGTGAAGGAGGTGTCTCTGGCCGACTACACCTCGAGCGGCCGGATTCGGGAGGAAGGGCAGCTGATGCTGTTCCACAACGTTCCCACTCGCACCTGGGACTGCATCCTGGTCAGTCCCCGGAACTCACAGACCACCTTCCGGTGAGTGATGGTCTGCTGTGACACTCACACATCTTTCCCTGGACTCCCCCAGGTCCCTGGCTTTGGGTCTACATCTGAGGGCTCAGGAGAGGGGTGAGAGAGGGA
>NW_006286236.1:172431-172941 GCF_000327345.1 Myotis davidii
AGAGCAGGGCCCTAGACTCCCTCCTTCTGGCCCATCAGGGTCCCTGGAGCAGGGCATGGGGCACAGAAGACTGGGCTGTTTCCTGCTGTGGGGTTTGACCCGTGCAGATAGAGAGAAGGCTAGGTCGGGTAAGGCCCAGGGGTCACCTGTCGCCCTGGGTCTTAAAGGCGTGACGGTCTTTAGGGGCTAGCCTAGTTTTGTTCAGGAGAGCTTATGGCAGGTAGATAGCTGTCACTTCTCAGGGCACACTGGGTCGGCCATGGGCTAAAAGGAAGGGGTCAGAAGCCAGCTGCAGGGCCATTAGGAAAAGGGGAGAGGAGTGGCCAACGACCTGAAATGCACGGTCCCGAGGCGCGTGGGATCCTGCAGGCCGGCATTGAGTTGGCTTGTACTAACAGCCCCTTTCCGTTTATTTATTCCTCTCGCCATCCCGTCCTCCATCCATCCAGTCACCACGCTCCGAGCACCTCGTGTCTCTGGAGTCCTGGGCCAGGCCCAGCTGCTGGTTTG
>NW_006286236.1:173080-176159 GCF_000327345.1 Myotis davidii
GTTGCAGCCCCAGCCAATCAGGTGAGAATTCAGGCCTGGCTCCACAGGGAAACTGAGGCAGAGGCAGCCTAGTGGGCAGGTGGGCAAGAATACAGTTCAGTGGCCACTCCAGACATAGTTTGAACAAAGCAGAGCTAGTCGGAGCTCGGGCTGCCCGTCCCCAGGCCTGCCGCTGAGGACTGCTGTTCCGGAGAGCACAGCTGGCCGGGGCAGGGGTCCACTCTCTGGAGGCCACTCATCCTTACTGTGTTTTTGTTTTTTATCCTCACCCAAGGATATGTTTTATTGACCCACTCTCTGGAGGCCACTCATCCTTACTTTGTTTTTGTTTTTTATCCTCACCCGAGGATATGTTTTATTGACTTTAGAGAGAGAGGGAGAGACGACAATGTGAGAGAAACACTGATCTGTTGCCTCCCGTACACGCCCCGATCAGGAGTCCAACTCGCAACCTTTTGGTAACGGGATGACACTCCAACCAACTGAGCCACCGGGCCAGGGCCATCCTTGCTTCTGAGGTGCCCTGCCCTGGGGGCTCCACACTCTCCACATGCAAATCATCCCCAAGTCCTATGAGTTCTAAGTATCCATTGACGGGATTCCAGCTTTGTCTTGGGAAGCTTGAGCCCTTCTCTGGTCAGACTTCCATCTCACAGGTTAAACCCTTTACCAGCAGTTTATTAACTACGCCTGCACTGGTGCACCTTATCGTCAGCATACTTCCACATGCGGTGCATCAGCGCATCCTCCAGCGGCCGGTGGAGGGGAGCGAGGCAGGCAGCATCTCCTCGTGTGGATGAGAAAACCGAGGCTCAGGAATGAGCAGGTTGCTCCCGGTTGCGCAGGAGACAGTGAGGAACCAGGATCTTGGCGTCATCTGGTTCTGCATCCATTTCTCTTCGTGGGCAGCTGTTTCCATGCGTTGAGACAGCACAAGAGCAAACTGGGTGGGGTTTCAAGCTAAGCTCATATCTCTTCTTGGAATTCCTGACATTCCTCACTTGGCTCTGGCGTCTGTCTGCTCTCCTCTCTAACCTGTTCCCATCCAAGCATTTCCGTGTCAGCAAAGGGCATCACCATCCATCTACATGGTTGTGCAATCCAGACACCCAGGAGTGATCCTGATTCCTCCGCCTCCCACAGCCCCACATCTGGGTCCTTAACAAATCCTGTTGGTTTTCCTCCCACGTGCACCCTGAGTCTGCTTCTCTGTCAGTCACACTTAGGTCGGGCATGAGTGATAGGAAGCCCCGCAGGGTAGTGGCGAAGCAGGATAGGATTTCCATTTTCTCCTAAGTGGCACCCGTGGTAGAAAGGGCTGATGTGGCAGCCCTGCTCCTCAAAGTCCTCAGGGGCCCAGGCTCCTTCTGTCTTGTTGCTCCCCCATATGTGGCTTCCGTTCCCTAGGCCACCACCTGGTCCCAGCTGGCCACATATGGTCCAGCTGTCACAGCCACCTTTCCAGCCAACAGGAAGGCGGAAGGGCATTCTCTTTAGGAACACTTCTTGGAAAGTTGCACATATGCCTTCCACCTAAATGCCTTTGGCCAGGAATTAGTCACAAGGGAGGCTGCATTCCAGTCACATTCTAATCCAAAATCAGGGGTCCTGTTACTCTCCATTTTGCTGCTGGCTCTCTTTTCAGGCCACGGTGGCTGTGTATGTGGACTCCTTGCTCCCTGCCTCCTGGGATGTTGCTCTGTCTGCAGTCTTTTTTAAAAAAACATATATTTTTTATTGATTTCAGAGAGGAAGGGAAAGGGAGACAGCGATAGAAACATCAGTGATGAGAGAGAATCATTGATCGGCTGCCCCCGAATGGGGATCAAGCCCACAACCTGAGCATGTGCCCTGACTGGTAATCGAACTGTGACCTCCTGGTTCATAGATCTATGCTTAACCACTGAGCTACACTGGCCGGGCACTCTGTCTGCAGTCTTGCCCTCCTGTCAGAATCATCTTAGAGGACAAATCTGATTACCACTCCCCTAATCAGCTCTTCAAGGGCTTCCATGTCCTTAACACATCAGCTGATGAGCACGGCTTGAAAGGGCCCCTCCTAGGGCCTTGCCTCTCCCTCTGGTCCCATGTCTGGCCTCCCCGTGCTCCTGGCCTTTGCCCAGACTCTCACCTCTGCCTAGAACACTCGCCCTCCTTTGCTGGCCTCACGTCTCCTGCCCTTTCCTGGCTTTCAGGCTAGAATAGGTGCCACTGCTGTGTGTCCCACTGGGATCCCATCCCTGCACCCAGTGGACTGCCTGCCTGGTGACTACAGACCCTGGGAGGGCAGAGGCTGGCTCTGTCTTACTCATCCTGGCGTGACTCCCTAGCACATGTCAGGTTTGTGCGATGAGTGTGAAATATCCATTCAGCTTTAACAGTATTTATCAAGGGCCGCGGTGTCCAGGCCCTTTGTCGGGGCTGGAGGGGTGAGCTGGGAAGCGTGAGCAGATGGCTGGAGAGTGGGGTGTTGGAGCGGAGGTTCTTATAAAGAGTTGCTGAAATGTCAGAGCCCAGGCCTGGGGTGTGCCCGGGAGTGAGGACCTCCCCACTGCTCTGACACCCTGCGGTGTGTAGAGAGAAGGCTCAGTATAGCAGCCATCCTTTTCAGGGGCTGAGACTCGGTCCTTTTAAAATTTATTTTATTTTTTAAACTTTTTTAAAGAATTGATTTCAGTTGCCCTGCGGGTGCTGGACCTGCAGCACCACAGACGCGACTACTGTGCTGGACCTGTGACGCCAGGGCACAGAGGAAGTGGCTGTTTCTACGCTCAGTGCTCAGAACAGTGGGCACTAAGAATGGTTTGTAGCCTGACATTCCTGGAAAAAAACAAAACAAAAACAAAGAACAAAACTTACACCCATCTGAAATTACCTTGCTTGCTTGTCTGATTCATGTTTATTGTCTGTCTTCTTGATATTTTTTCTTTTTTTTTTAAGTTGTATTTTTTATTTTTACATCTTACTGAAATTATTGGGGTGACATTAGTTAATAAAATTATATAGGTTTCAAGTGTACAATTCTATAATACATCATTTGTATATTGCATCCACCCAAAGTCAAATTTATTTCTGTCTC
>NW_006286236.1:176186-186518 GCF_000327345.1 Myotis davidii
CAAGCCCCAGGTTTTTGCTTTTCAGAAAAAAAAAAAAATTGATTTCAGAGAGGAAGGGAGGAGGAGCTAGAAACATCAATGATGAGGGAGAATCATCAGCTGGCTGCTCCTGCACACCCCCTACTGGGCATAGAGCCCGCAGCCGGAATCGAACCAGTGACCTCTTGGTTTCTGGGTTGCAGCTCAACCACTGAGCCGCACCCTGCTGGATGAGACTCTGTTCTGTACATGTCTCCTCCTGTACTTGTCTGGGGGGCTTTGAACTGCAGGAAGGTGTGTGAGAGAGATGTCAGAGTCCTGCTTCCAGCCTGGCGCAGGTGGAGGTGTTCCTGCAGTCCGGTAGCTGCTGGGAGCTGGCAGACATAGCTTTAGGATGATGAAGGGAATCGGGGACTTGGGAATCCCCAGGTTTGTTGCCTAAGGCCTGTGAGTCCACATCACCCCTGCTGGGTGGAGAGATTGGACCCTGGCTGCTGCAGATGGCAGCAGCTGCAATAATGGTATCTGTGGTTTATTAGCGCGTCCCATGTGAGAGGACTCGCTCAGTGTTAACTCCCTTATCCTCGCAGCAGTCCCAGCGGCGGGGTTATGACCCTGTCTTACAGGGGAGGAAACGCAGCCCAGAGAAGTTAAGTAACTTGCCCAAGGTCACGTGGCTAGTCAGTAGCAAAATGGGATTCAGACCCAGGCATTCTGCCTCCAGAGCCCACCTCTTCCTTTCCTTTCACCAGAGCCACCTGGCAGGGTGGTGAGCTGGGAGGGGCTCAGCTCACCTGGGCCCATCCTGGACCCCGGCCTGACATATGGTCCAGGGCCCTGGCTCTTCCGCTGTGAGCCCCGGGCAGTCGCTTGTCGCATTGCTGTGTACATTGTGATAACGTCCATACTGTGTTCCTGGTACGAATTAATCATTGACCGTGACGTTGACTGTGGCATATGCTATTTGATGAAACCTGCCCGCCCTCACTGGCATCCCAGCAGAAGCAGGCCTCTCACCCCAAGGCACGTGACACGTGATCTCCGCTTCGCAGAAGGGGGCTGGCTCTCGAGCCCGCGGTGCTTCTGCGCCTGGACTGCTGTGCAGCTGCCTGCCAGGAAACCTCTTCCCATCCCTTCTGTAGACCTTGCTTCCTACCGCTCAACGCCATGGCCATCCTCACAGTCACACCCTTGCACATACTCTCCGCTTTCCTGTAGCTCTCTCTCTCCATTGTGTTTGCTGGGCACAGCCCCGACAGGAGTTCAGTCCCGTTCTCTCCACCATGGCTGACGGAACACCCTTCCACACCCACTGGTCCCACCCCAAATCATGACATCAGCTCCAAGTGACCTGTCATCCTGTTGGCAGCCCGGCATTTCTCAGGGTCATCCCTGTCCGGCTCTCCTGGACGGCATACCTGTCCTCTCCTCTACCTCCAGCCCCTCCTCATGCTCACCCCCACGGACGGCCTGGCATCTGCCTCACTGAGAAAATAAACAACCAGAAGAGAAGTACCATAAGCTCCCTGTACCCCGTCTGCCCCATCTGCACCCATGTGCTGGGCCTTCCTTGTTTGTTTCGGCTAGAGATGCTTCGCTCATGGGTCTCATTGAAGGCATCCCCCTGTCATCTTTCCTCTCCTACACAGTTCCCCCTCTTTACTGGACATTTTCCATTGCTATACAAATGTGCTTTAAAGAACATCTTTCTCAACTCTACTTTCCCCACAGGCACTTCCTATACATATTTATGAGACATATTGTCCTATAATTTTCTTTTTAAGAAATATTTAATCAGTTTTCAGTGTCAGCTTTATGCTAGACTAATAAAAAGAGTTGATAAGTAATCCTCCCATTTTCTGAAAATTGTTTAGGACTGGTATTTCTTTTTTAAATGTCTAGAAGAATTCATGAGTGAAGCCATCTGAGCTTGGAGTTTTCTTTGTGGGAAGTTTTTAAAATATAGTATGTATTCAATTTCTCTTTCTTTTGTATGTTTTTCTTTATTTCAAAGAGAAAGGGAGAGGGAGACAGACATTGAAACATCAGTGATGAGAAAGAATCACCCATCGCCGAAACTGGTTTGGCTCGGTGGATAGAGCGTCGGCTGGCTGGAGGGTCCCAGGTTCGATTCCGGTCAAGGGCATGTACCTGGATTGCGGGCACATCCCCAGTAGGAGATGTGCAGGAGGCAGCTGATCGATGTTTCTCTCTCATCGATGTTTCTAACTCTCTATCTCTCTCCCTTCCTCTCTGTAAAAAATCAATAAAATATATTTTTTTTAAAAAAGAATCATCCATTGGCTACCTCTTGCACACCCCCTGCTGGGATTGAGCCCACAACCTGGGCCCTTGACCCGAATCAAACCCGGGACCCTTCCATCCTCGGGCTGACATTCTATCCACTAAGCCAAACTGGCTAGGGCTGTATTCAATTTCTTTAACAGATATAGGACTAACAGATTTTCTCTTTCTTCTTGTGTCAGTTTTACTATGCTGTGTTTTCAAGAAATTTGTCCACTTTAAGTTGTCAAATTCATTGGCATAAAGTTGTTCATGATAACCTGTTTTCTTTTTAGTATCTGAAGGCTCTGAAGAGATGGTACTTTGTATTTTCTGTATTTCTTGTTCAGATTTGTTAGGGGTTTGTGTCATATATATATATGATTTCAGAGAGGAAGGGAAAGGGAAAGAGAAAGAGAAGCATCAATGATGAGATAATCATTGATTGGCTGTAAAGAGAGAGAGAGAGAAACATCATCAGCTGCTTCTTGTATGGGCCACACTGAGGATTGAGGCTGAAACCTGGGCATGTGCCCTGACCTGGAATTGAACCGTGACCTCCTGGTTTATAGGTCGACGCTCAACCACTGAGCCACACTGGCTGGGCTAGTTTTACCTTTTAATCATGCAGCGTGTAGTCACAGGAGTTTTACTTTTCCCCCCACTTACCATAATGCTTTTGCAGTTCATGATTGTTTTCTAATTATTCCATTTTCCCTCTCTGTTAGTTTATAAGTTATACACTCTGTTGTCTTTTAGTGATAACTGTTAAGAGACAGTTCTCTATGGGTGTCTTGCGTTTCTCTACATCTTGTGAACAGAGACGCTGGTTGCCTTTGCTCGGGCTGTCTATACAAGGATGTCTGCAGTGAGCAGCCTTGGAAGGCAGAGATAGGGCCTTTCTCCAGAGCAGAGGGCCGGCTTGCCTGCTCTCCTGTGTAATAAAGACAATATCTTCCTCCAGAGCAAAGCTTAAACAGATTTCTCACTGACAATTATAGAAGATTCCAGTTCCCTGCACTCAGGTTTTCTCTCCTCTGATGCAACATGAGCAGGTGTCACCTGACCCTCTTCATGTCACCCTGTGGGAACTGGATCCCAGGGAATTGGCACAAATGCTGATACTCTGGCTCCTGCTGTTGCTGTGAGTAATAAATTGCCCTTTGTCTTTGATCCAGGAATCTTGTGTCTCCTGCCAGCATCCATGAAACTGTGTCAGGCTAACTTGTTAGTTTGCAACTAGGGCAAAATCTGAAACCGTCCACAGTTCTTGATAGAACCCTAGAGATTGTAACGCACATCCTTGGCCTTACTGAAGTATAATTGGTACTCTAGAATCTTCCAGGCCTGGGAACCCTTTCACTGCATTTATCCTCCTCCAGGCGTCCATGCCATGTTCTTTTTTCTTATTAATACTCTTATTTTAAGCACACTAAGGCATTACATTGTCAATATTCATTTAGATTTGCCTATAAATATACCATTTTCATGGGCTTCATTTTTCCCCCAGCATCCTTATTGTTGATCATTCACCTGGGATAAGGTTCCTTCTACTTTATGAAAATAATTTTATATTTCCATTTGTTTAGGTTTGCTAATGACAGTTTCAGTCTCTCTCTCTCTGACTAGTGAAATGTTTTTGCTTTTTGGCGGTTTTAAAAATATTTTTATTGATTTCAGAGAGGAAGGGACGGGGGAAGGACATAGAAA
Source organism: Myotis davidii (assembly GCF_000327345.1). Classification (NCBI taxonomy): domain Eukaryota; kingdom Metazoa; phylum Chordata; class Mammalia; order Chiroptera; family Vespertilionidae; genus Myotis; species Myotis davidii. Next base: position 180,159 of record NW_006286236.1, read on the forward strand.
CATGAATGGTGGGAATTACTGATTGGCTGCCTCCTGCACACCCCACACTGGGGATTGAGCCCACTACCCGGGCATGAGTCCTGACTGGGAATTGAATCGTGACTTCCTGGTTCATAGATTGATGCTCAACCACTGAGCCACACCGGCCAGGCTGACTAGTGAAATGTTTTAATTTCAGTTTCATACCTGTAGGTTTTGTGTTTGTCTGCTTTCTGGCTATGGAATTCTCTTTGGTGTTTTTTTCTTTCAGCTCTTTCAGGCTGTCGTTCCATTGTCGCTGGCTTCCATTGTTGAGATGCCAGCTGTCAGTGTACCGGTTATCCTTTGAAGATGACCTCCTCTGCTGTTTTTAATATTTTCTCTTTGCATTTTGAGCAGTGGTAGTAGGGTATATGTGTCAGTTATTGCTATGTTACAGTATGTTCACCAATATATGTCATTCTCTGGTATTGCTATGCAACAAACTACTCCAAAATGTGGTGGTTGAAAACAGTATCAATTATTTAGCTCACAAATCTGTAATTTGAGTGGAGCTCAGTGTGAAAGGCTCAGCTCTAGTCTACACAGCATCAGCTGGGGCGGCTTGACTGCAAGGCCTACTGTTAAAATGACTCACTCACAATTGGCCAAGTTGGTACTGGCTGTTGGCTGGAAGTTCATCCGGGGCCGAGGGTCCAGGACCTACAGTCACCTCCATGGGCGCTCAGCTTCCCTGGGGCGTGATGGCGGGATCCCAAGAGAAAAGAGGTAGAAGCTTCCGGTCCCTTAAGGCCTTGGTCCAGAAACTAGGACAGTACCCCTTCCGCCACATTCTAGTAGTAAAGCAGCTACAGAGCCAGATTAAAGGGTAAAGAGGCACGAATTCCCTCCCAGTGGGAGGAGTGTCGAAGGATTTTGAGCCATGTTCTAAACCGCTACAAAGTCCTTAAGTGTAGACTTCTTCCCCTTCCCCTTCTGCTTTTCTTTTTGGTGGAGGCGGGCTCAGAAGGTATTTTAAATCAGTGTTTTTCATCAATTTTGGAAAGTTCACAGTTGTTAACTCTTCACATATGGTTTCTGTCCAATTCTCTCTCTCTCCTGTTTTTGTGGCTCTACTTATTATGTATATTAGATCTTTTCACTATATATTCTACATCTTTTATCTACTTTCCTGTATTTTCCCATCTTTGGACTTTCCATGCTTTATTCTATTCGTTCTTTTCTGACCTAGTTCCTATCCACTAATTTTATCTCAGCATTGTCTAATTTGCTGTTATACCTAGCCATTTTCTTCATTTTGACAGTTGCATTTTTAAAATTTTATAATTTCCACTTGGTTATTTTTTTTATAGTTTAAAGTTCTTCGCCAAAATTGTAAGTCTTCCATTTTATCCTCTTGAGTATTGTCCCAGTTATTTTAAAGTCTGTATCAGATAACTCTAACATGGGCAGCCTTTCGCTTACAGATCCGTTTCTGTTGGGTTTCCTTTATTTTGTCGTATCTCCTCATGGGCCTGTGAGTTGTGATTGTGCCAGACTTTGGATTTGAACAGTGCTGTAGGGATCATCTGAAGCCGAGTTTGAGGTTTCCTTTATGCTTGTGTCTCCCAGGTACCTGGGACCACGCTCAGTCCAGTTTCTGGAACGAGTTATTTGAGGCTGAGCCATCATGCCCTTGTGAAGGCTTTCAGGACCCCAGCCCACAGTAAGAGGCGGTCACCAGGGCTCTGCCTGCAGACCCTGGCCTCCAGTCCCTGTCCCCGGAGCCTGTGAGGTTGTTGATGCTGCCGCTGTCCCTCGAGCCTCTCGAGTAACAGCAGCCTAAACAGCAGGCTCACGTCCTGGCTTTCCTTCATCCCTGCCCGCCCAGCAGTTCTTCGCTGTCTGACTAGGTATCCGGCACCTCACGCTGATGCCTTTTATATTTTGTCTGGCCGTTCTGGTTGTCCCAGCTGGTGACCTGGTTCGCATGACCTCTGCTATGACGGAAGTGCAAGTCCTCAGAGAGACCCCATTTTCTTTTGGGCCATTCCTATCAGCATTGCAAAGCCGGCTTGCACTTTCCCGTTAGGAGCCTTTAGTTGCACCCTCTGCGGAAAACCCCACATTGTCTGTGTTTGCTGTCTCCAGTTCCTCACATCCCATTCGTCCTTAAACCCATGCTAATGGGGCTTTGGTTCCCACACTCCACCAAAAGTGCTCTTGTCAAGGTCACTCGTGCCTCAATCATGCCAAACCCAGTGACCAATTCCAGTCGTCATCATACCTGACACCACAGCAGAATTCCACGTGGAGCACTCCAGCATTGAGAGGTTGGTGAGATGAAGCAAAAACCAGCCATGGAGAATGAGGAATGGCCCTTCCATATCCCCCTGTCCTACTTTGTTTTTCTATAGCACTTTTAAAAATACATACATACACGCGCACGCGCGCACGCGCGCGCGCACACACACGTACTAGTATATATTGATTTCAGAGAGGAAGGGAGAGGGAGAGAGAGAGAGAAACATCAATGATGAGAGAATCGTTGATTGGCTGCCTCCTGCACACCCCACACTGGGGATGGAGCCCACAACTCAGGCATGTGCCCTGACTGGGAATCGAACCCATGACCTCTTGGTTCATAGGTCGGCACTCAAGCACTGAGCAACACCGGCCAGGCGCTATGGCACTTACTGCCAGGCAGTCTGTTTCTCATATTCCTTATTTGGATTTCACCTTGCTCATTCTGTTGATCTCTCCCATGAGAATGTGGGCTCCGGCAGGGTAGGGCAGGGCTGTTGTCTGTTTTGTTCCTTCATTTACCCTCCATTTAGGACAGCTTTGAGCGCAGGTCAGCCTGTCAGTAGGTATTTGCTAAGCCATCGATCGTTGTCCCTGGGAAAGAACAGGCTGGCGCTCCGAGCCCCCTCTCTGGCCCTGGGCCCCGGCTGGCTGCGGGGCTTGTGCGGGTGTGTGGGAAACCCCTGGTGTGCTCACAGCCCTGGTCAGACCTTCAAGCCTCCATCATCGACGGGTAATTACTTCAGCTTTTAAAGTGTTTTTCCGTTACTGTCTCAGCTGGTCCTCACAGCACCTCGGTGAGGTAGGTGGGGCAGGTGCAGTCAGTCTCGTTTCAGAGAGGAAAGGACTTGTTTTAGGAGAACAGCAGACCCGGACTCAAACTCTACTTTTTAGAAGTGAACCAAACTCTCCCCAGCTGGAGTGGCTCAGTTGCTTTAGCTTCGGTCGCCCTGTGTTCCAAAAGGTCATCGGTTCAATTCCGGGTCAGGGCACAGGCCTGGATTGTGGGTTTGATCCCCAGCCGGGAGCCCATGGAAAGGAACCAATCCATGTTTCTCTCCCTGCCTCCCCCTTCCTCCCTAAGCATGTCCTCGCGTGACATATATTCTTTTTCATGAATAAAACGTTTTTCCTGGTTGTAAAAATAATTTCAACTCATTGTACAGAAATGGATAAAGAACGTTTACGTTGTTACGCTATCATACACACTCTGACATTTCCTTTCAGTCTTTTAAATACAGCGTAGATCACGTGTCATACAAAATGCGTATCCTGCTTTTAGATTTAGCATTGTAAAATGACTCTTCCCTGTTCTTTAAATATCTGACTTTCACGGCTGCGTAATGTTCCACCACATAGATGTACACAATTTATGTAACATTCTACCGCTGGGCATTTGGGTTAAATAACATGTTTACTTCCTACTGTGTGGAGGGGCTGGGCACTGGAGGCCTGGGGCTGTCAGACCGGACAGTCAAATTAGAAAGTGGGTAAAGTAAAATCTAAAAGCACCACATGATGATACTTTAAAAAAAGAGAGAAGGAAATATTTTCAAATAAAAAGCAAGTCCCAACTCCATTTAGGGGTGTGGGGCGGGGCTGGGAGTCCGGCTGCAGCGGGTCAGTGCACCCTGGGAGGCAGGCAGTGTCCTGTTTGTGAGGACCCAGGGCGTCTGATTCCCGAGGGGGGTGGGCCGAGGGTCCTCGGCTCATTTCTGTCTCCCTCCTCGGTCCTGGCTCCTCAGACTCTTCCAGCTGGAGACGGAGGCCGAGGCCCTGGTGACCTTCCAGCAGTATTCCTCCCTGCTGCCGCCCTTCTACGAGAGCTCCGCCCACATCCTGCAGGTGGACGTCCTGCAGCAGCTGACCGACCTCATCCGCAGCCACCCCAGCTGGTCGGTGGCCCACCTGGCGGTGGAGCTGGGCATCCGCGAGTGCTTCCATCACAGCCGCATCATCAGGTGGGTGGGGCCTTGCCGGGCGGGGCAGCAGGGCTGGACCCTTGGGATGTTGGCAGGATGGGGCCTCAGGGAATCTCCCTCCTGCTTCAGTTCTCCGTAAACTCAAAGGTTGCCCAGAACCTTTGCCTTAAAAGGGGCAGCGTTGCCTCTGGGTTAGAGCCTAGAGATGCTGGCTACAGTCAGAGGGGAAAATGTAACATTTCTGGAGCACCCACTGGGTGCAGGCCCATGGTAGCTGTTTTATACCCACCTCGAACTGGAATTTCCCCAACACCCCCATGAAGCGTTGTCACCAGTGAGAGGTTATGTGGCCTGGGCAGGTCGCTCAGCTGGAGGGGGCTGCGGGGGCTGCAGGTCCTGGGTGGCTCCTTCCAAGGGTCTGGTGGCTGCCCCTCGGAAGCCGGACCACTGACTCACACCCACTCAGCCAGATGTGCATCATGGTCACAGTCCTGCCCTGAGGTGGCCACACCTCCTCTGCTCAGCTCAAAGCTCCTGGCTGCCCTTCCCAGGTGACAGGCCTGTTCTTGACCATCATGGCATTTAACCTCGCAGGCCTGGCCATTTCCTAGGGCAGGCACGGCAGGGATTGTTGTTACTTTTTTGTAAATAAAGATAGTGAAGCCCAGGACAGTTAAGAGAATTGCCCATTGTTAGATTTCTGCCTTCTGCGACCCTTTTTACTTATTTATTTAATTAAAATTTTTTTTAATGTTTTCTCTATTGTTGAAAGTATTACAGATGTGCCCTTAGTTTGTTTGGCTTTTTTCCCATTGACCCCCTCCCCTCCCAGGCCTTCATCACTCTATTGTCTGTGTCCATATGTGCATATAAGTACCCCGGGTAAGCGACCTTTTTTTAAAAATCTTCACCAGAGGCTATGTTTATTGATGAGAGAGGGAAGAGAGAGAGAGAGAGAGAGAGAGAGATCTATCTGTTGCCTCCTATACCCACCCCGACTGGGGCGTTTGATGTACAGGACGACACTGCAACCAACTAGCCACCTGGTCCAGGCTTGCAACCCTTTCTGTGCCACCCCACTGCCCACTTCAGGCTGGTGTGGCCCTGGGGCACATCTATACAGATGTGCAACTGGCACTAAAAACGGATACAAATTCCTTGAGATACAAGTAAATCGTGGCTTAGCCCCGAGTTTGAACCGGCCAGCTGGAGCGTGGCATGAGTGCTCCTGAGCTCCTAGCCCACTTCCCTCTTCTGCACTTGGGTTTCTCAGTGCCCTGCCCATCTCGTGCCGTGTCCACTCACCTGTCTGCCCACCCCCACAGCTGTGCCAACAGCACGGAGAGTCAGGAGGGCTGCACACCCCTGCACCTGGCCTGCCGCAAGGGGGATGCGGAGATCCTGGCGGAGCTGGTGCAGTACTGCCATGCCCAGGTGGACGTCACCGACAACAACGGGGAGACGGCCTTCCACTACGCTGTCCAGGGTAACAGTGCCCAGGTGCTGCAGGTGAGCAGCGGTGGGGACGGGTGACAGCACCAGTGACACCGCACTGTGCCCGCAGCTGTCTCTGGGTCCTTGCACTCAGATGTCACTCAGGGCCTCTCACGGTCCCTCTGTGGTCCTTAAGACCCGAGCTCCTTTGTGGATGGTTCACCTGCATCCACTCTTCCCTCCTTCACTTGTCCAGGAGACGTGTTCCTCGCCTCTTTGCTCTGACAGTCCAGGAAAGTCCTCCAACCCAGCAGGCAGACTCCACTCGCAGTCCAGCCGGTGGGTTTAGTTCAGCAGCTCCCGCGTGCCTCCAGACAGCCGGGCCCCTAAGTGGGGGCACTCGTGTTCCTGGGGGACCTGAGCTTAACTTTCGTTGTTGATGTTAATCCTCACCCGAGGATATTTTTTCCATTGATTTTTAAAGAGAGTGGAAGGGCGTGAGGGGGAGAGAAAGAGAGAGAAACATCGATTGGTTGCCTCCTGCTTGTGCCCTTATCAGGGCTGAGGTTTGAGCCTGCGACCCAGGTACGTGCCCTTGACTGGGAACCAAACCCGAGACCCTGCCGTGAGTGGACTGCCTCTCTAACCACTGAGCCACGCCTGCCAGGGCCTGAGCTTAACTTTTTACAGGAATTCAAAACAAACACAACAAAATTCCATCTGGCTCCCGCTGGCATTTGCG
>NW_006286236.1:186548-203300 GCF_000327345.1 Myotis davidii
TCCTGTTGAATTTTCCATGAGCTGGGCAGAGATAAATATAAGAATTCTGAGTGAGTAGATCCAGTGACGTTATTGAAAGGCTACTTCAATATAAGGCAGAAAAGACAGACTACTGGGCAGTATTTTATTGCCTGGGCTTAGGAGATTCTTCTGAAGATGATATCCTTGCCTCTGACTTGGCATCAGAATGGAGCTACATTATTGCAGAAAATGTGGATCCATCCCTAATGATTAGTGCTCTCGGGGGAGGGGATTGCACACCGCTGAGTGCCCGCACAGGGCCACACATGTCCTGCCTCGGGGCAGCGGCAAGGTACTCTTACCAGCGGTCACACGCAGCCGCACCTGTCTTCATCGCGTGCTCGTCTGCTGCCTGCCCTGTACTGGGTGTTGTGTGTGTTCTAGTTAATTCTCAGAATGCCCTCTGTGCAGGAGGGTCATTCCCTCCTCTCCTTGCTAAAGAAACAGGGTCGGTGACATTCAAGTTTGCCCAGGGAGGGCCCCCTGGTCTGTGAGTGGTGGGGCTGACCCTCTAGTCGGGTCACCCTGCTGCATCCTCAGGCTGCTGATATGCCCGGCTGCTCATACAGGCACATAGGATCGTAATTAACCTCAGGGGGACAGCATTCAGCCCAAGGAGGAAATAAAAGCCTCCCAGCGTGCCTTTTAATACTGATATTTTTTAAAATATATTTTTATTGATTTCAGAGAAGAAGGGAGAGTGGGTGAGGGGGAGAGAATCATTGATGGGCTGCTTCCTGCACACCCCACACTGGGGATCACTCAGGCATGTGCCCCGACCAGGAATGGAACTGTGTCCTCCTAGTTCATAAGTCGACGCTCAACCACTGAGCCATGCCGGCCGGGCAATACTGATTTTCTTTTTAATTGGAAAATATCTGCGCACAGCAAAAAAAATTCAAGCAGGACAGAAAAGCTAGAAACACTACCCCCCAGCCCCAGACCCCCAGCGCCCACCCCTAGAGATGACCACATTTTCAGTTTCTTTATTCAGAAATGGTCATACATGCCACAGGCATACCAGACCACACCCCAGGTTCAGTCACCCTTTCCCCCCAAGGCCGCCCTTCTCTGTTGCTTCTCTGAGTTCTCAGGCGTGTTCTCGTGCAGTCCAGCTTCCCTCGCCCTTTGTCCCCAGGGAGACGCTGCCGTGGCGGGTGCCAGGGAGGGATACGGGGACACATAGGGGCTTCTCCGCGTTGGGCTGCATCCCACACCTCTGTTGTGCTGGCAGCTCCTGGGGAAGAGCGCGTCCGCCGGCCTGAACCAGGTGAACAACCAAGGGCTGACCCCGCTGCACCTGGCCTGCCAGATGGGGAAGCCGGAGATGGTCCACGTGCTGCTACTGTGCAATGCCCGCTGTAACGTCATGGGGTCCCGCGGCTACCCCATCCACACGGCCATGAAGTTCTCCCAGAAGGGGGAAGCCCTCCCTCCCACCCCACATCAGAACGTGCTTTCCCTCATTAGAACAGAACAATCATGGTTAACAGAGCACCATTAATGTTCCCCGGAAAAACAACAAGTTCTGGCGCCCAGGGCTGGCCTGGCACGAACCAATGTGTAGGGTGTGAATCTCAGTCCACAAACCCCACTGTGCAAAGAATCAAATACCAAATCGCCCTATAATGCACCTTAATTTCTGACCGTGAACCTCCCTTTACCAAAGGGGATACAACATTCATCTTTCCTGGGTTCCCCTTTCCAGCTCCCCAGGGTGGTCCAGTGCTAGAATCTCATGCAGCCCCGACTCGGAGGGGCCCACTGACCTGGGTCCTCTTCCCCCCGAGCTGACCAGCCTGATCGGGACCCATCTCGCTGCAGTGCTCACGGCTCCTGTGGCCGACTCCAGGCCCAGGGCCCATCTGCCTAGAAGCATTCGTCCCTCCTGGTGGCTGGCACTGTGGGCTCACAGGTCCCGGCCCATGTCTCAGGGAGCTCTAGATCACTTTCTCATTTCTTCCCTTCTCCCAGACCTGGGAGCCTGGTCTCAGGAAATTCTTCTCCATGTGGTGTGTGTTTGTGTGTGTGTGTGTGTGTGTGTGTGTGTGTGTGTGTGTGTGTAAGGGGTGAGGGGGGGGGCATGGATAAAAGAGATGACTATCTCAAAATATTACCTAGCAGGTACAATAGCTAGAAGGAATGAATGAATGAATGAGTCGGTCAGCCACTCAGACCAGGCACTGTGCCCTATGAAGATGGATAAGAGAACAGCCCCCGGACAGGAGACAGAAATCACCCAAGACCTCCCAGTGCTGTGTGCCAGGCAGGCAGCGGGAAAAGGCACATGACAGGCCACACTCAGGCACTCGTGCCCTTCCTCAGGGTTCCCCTTCCTCTGGGCACCTGGCTGGCCCCCTGGGGCATTGCTCTCCCCTCAAAGGCCCACCTCGGACAAAGCCTCCTTTCCCTTATCCTCCCTGGAGCTGGAACTTTAAGAAAGACTGGACCAAGCGGTTGGAGGCAGTACCAGCGCTCTCACCCCCAGGAGTCAGGCTCCCTTGTTGCAGGTGGCGACCCGAGTGGGTACAGTGATGGTCGTGCTCGCCTGCACCTGGGGGCTGGCTCGGTGGCCCTGCTCGTGCTTGGCGTCAGCCCCTGCAGGCTCCAGTCACCTGCTCCGTCCATGTCCCTTCAGAACCCTCCTCAGGTACCCGCAGCCGCCTTCCCTCTGCCGCACCCAGGCCTCCCTGCGGGCCGCTCAGGTCCAAGAGGATCGTTGCCTGCAGGGTGACGCCAGTCGCCTTGTGCTTGGGTGTGCCACAGCCGTGTTCCTCGGGGCCCGTGGGGCCACCCTCTGCTCCCGCGTGGTGGCCAGCACAGCTGCACCCTAAGAATCCCAGGCGGTGGCCTTTCTGAGAGTAGTTCATCCCAGCTCCGGCCTGGGAGCCCCTCTGGTGTCTGCTGACCTTCCCGGGACTCTGGTTTCACGTAGAGCGACGTCTCCAAGGGTCAGCAGTGTCGTCACAAGGACCAGAGGCTCCTCCCATTTTAAGGCAGGATATTACTCCATCGGATGGACCGCATTTTGCTTTCCAGTCATCTGTCGGACACCTGGTTGCTTCCACCTTTTGGCTGCTGTGAATAGGGCCGCAGTAAACATACTGTTCGAACCCTGAGTTCAGTTCCTTTGGTTATAATCCTAGGGGTGGAGAGCAGCTGGACTCTTACTTACCCTGCCTGCTTCTTCCTGCAGGATGCGGTCACTGCAGGAGACTAACAGTGGGGGTCGGGGATGCGGGTGCTGTGTGCCAGGCACAGAACCAGTGCTGAGATACCCTGTCTCCTTTCATTCCTGCCCAGTCCTGTGAGAACTGCCTCCATGTGGCAGGTGGACTAAGTCACCTTCCAGAGGTCATCAGTGAGGAAGCTGGGGCTTGCCCTCAAGCCTGTCTGACCCTAAAGCCAACACCAGTGAGAGTGATCATTGCTGGTGGGAGTTATCAGGGAAGGCTTCCTGGAGGAAGGGGCTTGAGCTGTGCCTGGAAGGGCTCGTGATACCCTAGATATACCATGGTATTCAAGCTGGTTGGTTTTGTTGCAGTTTTACTTGCAGAAACTCCCCCTAACCAGTCGATGAAGCCCCTGTGACCTCGCCTGGCACCAGCCTTCCTCTGGCCTTCCTCACTGACCCAGGCTCCTCTCTCCCCAGGTGTGCTGAAATGATCATCAGCATGGACAGCAGCCAGGTCCATAGCAAAGACCCACGCTATGGAGCCAGCCCCCTCCACTGGGCCAAGAAAGCAGAGGTAGGTGGCTCTGGGGGAGTGCTAGGCAGGGGCAGTTCCCTGAGCCTGGTTCCTACAGGGACCCTGAGGATGGCACTTGGGAGGTTGATCTTGCAGTGGGCGCCCAGGCAGAGAGGACCAAGGAGAGATGGCATCCTGGTGTTGCTCCAGTGCTCACTGGCACGGTGACATGTCCCCTCTGCGGACTTCTCCTGTCTGAACTGGAGGTCCTGCCTCTGGAGGTGTGACGTCAGCAAGGTATCGCGGGAGAAAAATCTTTATAAATTGTCAAGTGCCTCATAAACAGAAGATAGAGGTTCATGGCGTGGCTGCGGCTGGCTCCAGCGGCCTCTCTGAGGCCTCTCCCTACGCCACACCTCCGTGCCCCTGGGAGGAAGTCTCTGGTCTCTCATCTCCGGGCAGCACAGCTCGGCAGTGCACTGGGTGGCCCCGGAGGCCATGGCCTGCTCCTAGCTGCCAGGGCCGGGAGGGCGGAGGTCCACACTTTCAGGGTACTGTCTTCATGCCAGCAGCTGGCCATCAAGTCAGAGACTTTCGTGTATGTCTGTCATTCATTGTTACCACACTCTGTGAGGCAGGGACTCGCATTTTACAAGGAGAGAAAGCTGAGGTGCAGAGGGGTGCAGTGACCCATCCAAGCTCAGGTAACTGGGGTGAGTGGAGCTGCTCAAGACTATTGGGCTTCGAAGTCCAGGCTCCTCTCCACGGCGCTAGGCTCCTCAGGGTGCTGGGTGAGCGGCGGTGTGTGTGGCCACATCCCGAGGAGGGAGCCTGCCTTTGCAGGGCCCCAGGGAGGGTGACAGAGTGGGTGGGGCTATTCTGGGGCAGGGCCCAGAAGAATTCTGCAGGGGACACTGGCCCTGTAAGCTCCAGGGAAGGACTTGGAGGCCTAGAAGAACAGTTGGCACATCTTCAGCTTTTTAGCCCCTAGTTCTTGGGGTGCTGATGGCGCCACGGTCTAGAGCCGCCCCCAGAACTGAGGCCTGCCAGCCGGGCTCATCTGTGGCTGCAGCTTTTCAGAGGCCTCTGAGGGAGGGAGTGGCAGTGCCCAGGTGCCCAGGTGCCGCAGGCCACAGCTGCTGACGTGGGCCCGGACCCTGTCCCCACAGATGGCCCGCCTGCTGCTGAAACGAGGCTGCGACGTGAACAACACCAGCTCCGCGGGCAACACGGCTCTGCACGTGTTGGTGATGCGCAACCGATTCGACTGCGCCATGGTGCTGCTGACCTACGGGGCCAACACCAACGCCCGCGGGGAGCACGGCAACACGCCGCTGCACCTGGCCATGTCGGTGAGCCTGCGCCGGGAAGCGGGGATGGGGGGCAGGGGGCAGAGCCCGGCTCCTCCCTCCGCCCTGGCACCCTCACTCCCATGCCTCCCAACTTGACCTGGCTATGCGGGGAGAGTACAGCTCTGCCTACTGACCGTGGCCCTGGGCAGCTCCTGTCGCCTCTGTCAGCCCTGGCGTGCTCCCCTGGGAACTGTAGGTGTCGGTCCCACCTGCAGAATTGTCGAGAGGAGTAAAGGGCAGCGCTTGGTAGCCCTGAGGACTCTGAGTGACACAGGGGACCTGGCGCGGGGTGAGTGTCCACCGGTGTCGGTCCTCCTTCGTCACTGGGGAGCCATATCTGTCTGCGTATTGTTCTCTTTTTTAAAATTTATATTGATTTCAGAGCGGAGGAGAGAACGAGAGAGATAGAACTATCAACGATGAGAGAGGACCACTGATCAGCTGCCTCCTGCACGCCCCACACTGGGGATCGAGCCCGCAACCTCTGACTGGGTAGCGAATCCTGCCCTCCTGCTTCACAGGTCGACGCCCAACCGCAGAGCCACGCCGGGGGCTGTGTATTGCTGCTCTATCCCGGGTGGACTCTAAGCTGCTGGGAGGCAGGCCTGCTTCCACATCTGGGCGGCAGGCGGTTGGTGTTGGTCACGCTGGTTGGTTTATTATAGAGCATAGTCCCTGCCCTTAGAGGCCGGCAGTCTGGTTAGACGGCTGCAGTGTGAACACATTGCATGAGGGGAGGGACTGTTACTGTGTTACAGACACATCTGTGTGTGTGTGTGTAACTGTAGCAATGCCACAAGCACAGAAGTCTGTTTCTAAGTCTCGGAGTGAGGGACTGGGAGGCTCTAAAAGAAGTCGATTTAGGACAAATTCAAAGACATCCTGTTTTATACCAAAGGTCATGATTATAGAGCAGCGTTGCTCAAGAGGCTGAGGTTATAAATAAAACCCTGGGCATTTTTAGTCCTGAGTGGGCCCTAGGATGATCCAGGTCAGCAGTTCTCGAACGTCTTGGTCTATTTGGTCCCCTCATACTCTTAAAAATCATCGAGGATCCCAAAGATGTGTGTGTTTTAAATCCGCGCCCGAGGATATTTTTCCCCAGTGATTTTTAGAGCGAGTGGAAGGGAGATGGAGAGACAGAGAGAAACACTGATGTGAGAGAGACACATCAATTGGTTGCCTCCCGCATGCCCCTGGCCAGGGCCGGGAGCCTGCAACTGAGGTACCTGCCCTTGACTGAAATCGAACCCTGGACCCTTCTGTCTGCAGGCTGACACTCCCTTCACTGAGCCAAACCAGCTAGGGCCCAAAGATGTTTTTATATGAATTTTATCTGTCTATGGTTACCATCTTAGAAATTAAAAGTGAGAAATTTTCAAAATACTAATTAATTCATTCAAAAATAACCATAATTTACCATCACATACTAGCATAAATGATACTTTTATGGGGAAAAAAACCCCACAAAATATAGTTGACTGAGAGGAGATGGCATCGTTTTACATTTTTTGAATCTTTTTACTGCCTGGCTTCAGAGAAGGCACGATTCTCGTATCCTCTGCTACGTCCGTCTTGTGGCAGGATGCAGTTGAAGACTATGAGGAGAGCCTGGCCTCACAGATGTGTGGCGGGAAGGACACGTAGCTACCCTCACAGAGAACTGTGGCTGCCCCGGATGCGGCACCACAGGGCAGCTTCTGACAGGCTGGCTGGGCCCTCCGCAGCCTCCTCCATGCACTGTCGCACACCAGGCCGCTAACGAGCTCATTCTCACGGGGAGCGCGCGGCCGGGAAGAGCCTCGATGACACTGGGTATGATGCCACTGCCTGGCTTAGTGCCACGGCACCCGCACTTCACCCGCATGGCTTTATACCATCGCTGCAGCGGCAAACGTCTTGGTATTTTTATGAAAACAGTCTTAACCTCCAGCTCCCAAGCCTCTAAAAGGGCTTCCCGCATGCACGGGCCACAGGCCTCACTCTGAGCACTGCCTCATCGCTTCCCAGGCTGCATTCCCGGGCAACACCATCTTCACGGTCTGGGGCCCGTTCATGGACCACTTTACAGTGATGGACTTACCACGTCTCGGAGTTGGCTTGCTTTTAGAATCACTGCAAGCTGTTTGGAAGGAAATGTCTCACTGCCAGAAGTGGTTAAGCCACTTCTGTCTGCAGGCTGACACTCCCTTCACTGAGCCAAACCACGAGAACTCCGTAACTCGTGTTTAAAGCACACACATTTACCTGGCCCCCCAAAATCCTCATGGAACGTGAGCAGCTGTTGGGACAACTGCACTCTAGACACACCTCTTCGCTCTCTAGACAAGGAAATCAGGCTCCGAGAAGAGGGAGGTGATAAGATGAGCGCTCTGGCCTGGCAGCCAGTCTTGGGCTGGCGCTGGGAAACCAAGCTGTGCCCCACCCGCCCAGCCTCCAGATGGTCACTGCACAGCGCTGTGAAGGCTGCCATCAGGGAGGACACGTGCTTGGTACCCCTCAGGACTGGCATCCTGGCCCGGACCAGCAAGACAGCCTTCCCTTTCCTTGCTCGCCCTCTCCTGCTATCCTGAAAGCGATGAGTAGCTAACCCTCAGTGTCCCCGCGGCTCCTGAGTCGGGGGTCATAGATGCATTGCTTCCTGTGAGATGGAGCTGCTGGGGTTGGAGGCCGTGAGGCTGCCTGGGTTTGGAAGCCCTCACCTGGGGATGCTAAGCCTGCTTGTCAGGGCACCAGCTTTCAGATTGTAGACTTTAGAATTCCAGGCCGAGGGGCGGGAGATCAAAGGTCCCAGTGTTGCCCTAGCTGGTTGGCTCAGTGGTTAGAGTGTCAACCTGAAGACCAGAGGGTCACAGGTATGATTCCTGGTCAGGGGTACATGCCTTGGTCGCAGGCTTGATTCCTGGCCCAAGTCAGGGCATGTGTGGGAGACAACCTATTAATGTGTCTCTCTCAAATCTATCTATATATATACACATATATATATATATTTTTTTCTCTCTCTAAAAATCAAGGAAAAATATCCTTGGGTGAGGATTAAAAAAAAGGGGTCCTGTGTCTCTCCTGTGCCGAGGAGAGGCGCCCGAATCGATGGGTAGCGAGGGAGAGGCTGGGCTCCTTTTTCTTTGTGTTTCCTTGCGCTGTTGGCTGTTTCCTCCAACCCCCGCTCCATGCCCAACAGAGAGGCAACGTGGAGATGATCAAGGCCCTCATTGTGTTTGGGGCCGAGGTGGACACCCCCAATGACTGTGGGGAGACTCCTACCCACATAGCCTCCAAGATCAGCAAAGGTACGTGCTCATCACCTGGTCTGGCTTTGGGCGGGGGTGGGGTGCGGGACTGGGGAGGAGGGAAGCCCAGTTCGGGCCCAGGATCCTGCTTGTACCCACCCCATTGCTCCCTGCACAGGGTTTCTAGGAGGACCTGGGAGGTGGAGACGGAAGCTTCCGTTTCCCAAGAACTGGGGCCCTGACCAGTAGACCGAGCCCACAGGGGGCTTGCCAAGCCAGTGTCCCCTCCTGTGCAGCCCCATTCCCCCTCAGGGTGCCAGGGTTCAGGGGGTGGGACAGGCAGCGGCAGTCCTCTTCCTCAGTCTTGAAGAATTCTCTGATGGAACCACTGCACGTGTGCATGTGTGTCCCATGCTCAGGCACCCTGCACGCATTACACTACACAAGTGTGTGCATGTGTGTCCCGTGCTCCCGCTCCCTGCACACATTACACTACACTAGTGTGTGCATGTGTGTCCCGTGCTCCCGCTCCCTGCACACATTACACTACACAAGTGTGTGCATGTGTGTCCCGTGCTCACGCTCCCTGCACACATTACACTACACAAGTGTGTGCATGTGTGTCCCGTGCTCACGCACCCTGCACACATTACACTACACAAGTGTGTGCATGTGTGTCCCGTGCTCACGCACCCTGCACACATTACACTACACAAGTGTGTGCTCAGGCACGCTGCATGCACTGCGTGCTCACTTGGTGAGCCTTGGCTTCAGGGCTGGGAAAGCAGGTACTCCTCACCAGCAGCCTGGAGCCCCCTCTGGAGGTTTCCGGGAGGCTGTGGAGGTTGCCGTGGGTGTGTACCCGCCAGCGTGTGTGCATGCGTGTATGCGTGTGGGCACACTGCCTTTGTGGCATCCCTTCCAGCCATCCCATGCGTTAGATGGGCGTAGATGCTCGCTGGTTGGCTGGCCAGTCCCTTTGGAGCTCTGAAGGACTGTCCTCTCAGCAGCTTTGAGAATTGCTGACTATGGAGGTGGGAGTTCCTCTTTCTTGACTAAAGTCGAAGGGAAAGGGGGAGTCCCCCAAATACTCAGGTGGGGCCACACTGACCTGCTCCTTCCATTTTCCACAGTCCACCCCGCACCTTCCCGGCTCCTGGAAGGAAGCTGCTTGGGATGTAACAGACTAGAGTCCGCATGCCCTGTCGGGGTGGGGTGGGCTCCCCCACGTACCCAGGCCTGGTAGACGGGAGAGGGAGGGGCTGTGTGCGGAAAGGAGGGGCTCTCCCCTGCACGATGACATCATTTCTGATCCTGTGCGGTTCCCCCTCCCCACACTGTCCCCAGCTGGCACCAGGAAGGCAGTCTTAACTCTGCTGAGAATCATAGGGGCCAACCACCACTTCCCAGGGGTCCCCACGGAGCTGGGCTCCTCCGCAGCGCAGCATTCCTTCTGCCCGGAAAGATCTCAGCCCCCACCGATCAGCTTAAACAGCCTAGGTAGGCCCCCTCCCCCCGCACTATGCTCCCTCCTCTCCAGCTGGTTCCCAGGCTCTCAGCTCAGAGCTCCTGAGAGAAGGCCCCAGCGTGGAAGCCATTGAGATGAGCGGGGAGGGGGGCGGGGCGGGTTGATTAGCCTCTGCGGGCAGCCAGCAGCCCACAGAGCCCAGAGGCCACGGGTCCCTGCCTAACGTCCCACGGTCCATTTTTCCTGCAAGGATGCCCTGGACACGGGTCTCAGGTCTGGGCATGCCTGGCACCCATGAGGTGGGTGCTTTCCTGGCCTCTGTGTCCCCTGGGAGCTCAGGGTGGCGTGAGGAGTTCTGTTTGGGGTCCAGAGCCCCCGACCCTCGGGCTTCAACGAGGAATGTTTCTGCTGCGCAGGGTCACTGTGGGGCCTGAGGCCTGTGTGCCCTCCGCTGGCCCTTTCAGTGACCTACAGGCTTTGATCATGAAGATCTGCCCCAGGCCCCCCGGGTGCCTGTAGAGATGCCCCCAGGAGACTCTGGGTCTCCTGAACATAGCCCCCCAAGGCCCTAGATTGTTTGGGAAGGGGGCCCCCTGAACAGGGCCGTCAGAAACCCATCCTTGGCAAGCTGGCCTTTTTTGGGGGGCAGGGGAAGCAGACCAAGAGAGCCCAGCCAAGCCTGGAGCTCAGTCAGTCCTCTGGCCCCACTCTCCCAGCCCCCCCAACCCCCCCAGCCCAAACCTGCCCCCACCTCCATCTCTCAATTCACAGGCAGGCAGTCACCCAAGCCAGGCTGGATGGTGGGCCTGGGCGCGGCTGCAGATGGGTAATGCCCTGGCCTAGAGGGGCCGAGCGCCATGCCCCGAGTTAGCTGTAGCCGCATTCCCTCTTTTTCTCAGCTGCATGCCCACACGTGCACCCTGCTGCCCTCCCTGCCTGGCCCTCTGTCCACTGCCCTCCTGGCCAGTCTCCCGCTCATCTTGCCCACTCTGGCCGCCTGCCCTGCTGAAGGGGGCCCGCCGCCTGCTGGCTGCTTCCTGCTTTGCTGCTTCTAGACTCGATGCTCAGTGGTGTGGGGGCCTGGTGACCTGACACTGCGGGGCCAGGCGCCTGGGGCCCAGCTGCTTGTCAGGAGGGCAGCTCGGGCACGGGGTGGGCACGGGGGACAAGGCCTGAGTGGACGGGTGCATCCAAGCCGAGAGGCCGCTGAGGAAGTTTTCAGGGGGCCAGTCTGGAGAGTGGTTCGGGTGTCTCTCTGCACGCACGCAGTTAAATCCCAGGGAACGTCCTGACTCAGCCCTTTGGGCTCAGTGACCGTGGACGAGTCGCGTAGCCTCTGAGCCTCGTCTGCGAGTTGGGATAGCAGCTCTGGTGAGGGTGGGTGTCTGCAGCACCAGCCAGGTGTGTGAGGAACATGCTGTGGACTGCAAAGCACGGGATACATTAGAGGTGCCTGTGCTTCCCAGCCCTGAGGGGACGACATTGAGCCACATCTGGGCACCGGCCCAGCAGGTTGGGGGCTCCCAGGGGCCTGTGGGCTTTGGGTGAGCTGTTTCCTGGGACAAAGAGCCCTTCCTGGGGCAGCAGGCAGATGCTCCTGCTAGGGATGCTGGGGTGAGGGCACAGCTTTGCTCCTGGACCCATTGGGGCAGGGGGTGTGGCTGGCACCTGCCCGGCCTCTGCCCACCCAGTCCTCCACCCTGCAGAGCTGCAGGACCTGGTGCACATCTCCCGGGCCCGGAAGCCCACCTTCATCCTGAACTCCATGCGGGACGAGAAGCGGACGTGAGTGAGGAGGGAAAGGGGGGCACATGTGCGCGGCCTCTGCTGGGGTCCACTGAGGGCTTGGGGCTTGTGTCTAGTCCGCCTGCGGTCCTGTGAGGCGGCTCGGTCCTCTGTGGTTCACAGCGAGGAGGCTGAGTGTTTAGAGAGCCTGGGTCTGCTCCTTCGCCGGTGGCTGTACGGGCTCTGGGCCACACAATGGAGCGGCTGCAGTCCTGTCCCTTCCCCGAGACCTGTCGGTTGTGGGGGCAGGTGCAGGTCCTCTCTGCAGAGACCAGGGCCTGCTTCCCTCAGATTTCACCCCACTCCTTACCCTGCCTCCGAGCACCTGCTGTGCACCCAGGCCCATTGCAGAAGGCGGACCTGGGTGATGGGCACAAAGAGGAGAAGCCCTGCCATGTCTTGGATGACAGTCCCTGGGACCCAGAATCCATGCCGACCGGCACATCAGGTCACCAGGATGACGTGGTTCCCAGCGGCTGCTCTCTCCACCCCTTTAGTAATAGAGCTGGCTTATTCTCTACTAGAGGCACTGGGGGAGGGGGTTCCTCAGCCTGGCCTGCATGCTCTCACAGTCCGTGAGCCCCGTGATCGATCGCCCCGCAGAGGGAGGACCCCCCACCCTCTGTAGCACACTGGCCAGGTAGCCTGGGCCTCCCTCTGTGGGGCAGTCAATCGTGGGGCTCCGTAATGGATCAGCCCAAAGAGGTAGGCACCACCTATCTGACCAGGGCTCTGCGATGGATCACCCCAAAGAGGTAGCCCTGCCCACCCGGCCGGGGCTCCGTGATAGATCACCCCTACAGAGGGAGGCCCAGACTACCCGCTGCAGCCTGCTGGTCAGTGGCCTGGGCCTCCCTCTGCAGGATGATCATGGGGAAAAGGCTGGGCCCCCCGACCAATCACATCGCACCCGCCTTGGCTGGCCTGGCACCAGTGGGTGTCACAGCGTGGTCGTCCAGATGGTCGTTCTGCTGTTGGGCCATTCAGTCGATTTGCACATTACGCTTTTATTACCATAGATTACTATCAGTGTTCCTGTTCTAGCAGCTTCCTAGGGCAGTGATGGCGGACCTATGACACACGTGTCAGAGGTGACACGTGAACTCATTTTTTGGTTGATTTTTCTTGTTAAATGGCATTTAAATATATAAAATAAATATCAAAAATATAAGCCTTTGTTTTACTATGGTTGCAAATATCAAAAATTTCTATATGTGACACAGCACCAGAGTTAAGTTAGGGTTTTTCAAAATGCTGACACGCCGAGCTCAAAAGGTTCGCCGTCACTGGG
Organism: Myotis davidii; assembly: GCF_000327345.1. Lineage (NCBI taxonomy): Eukaryota > Metazoa > Chordata > Mammalia > Chiroptera > Vespertilionidae > Myotis > Myotis davidii. The sequence continues at coordinate 199,385 of NW_006286236.1, forward strand.
CTAGAGCCATACTTCTTTTTGACCCCTCCTCCCCCCCCAAAGCTTCAGTAGCCCCGAGCTTGGTCTCACGTGCCCATCCTGTGGCCATCGGTGCCCTGGCTCCGGGCTGGCGTTTGGGATGTAAAGTGCTGGGCGGTGATGAGCCCTCTTCTCTCCCCTGCTGTCCCCTCCGCAGCCACGATAACCTGCTCTGCCTGGACGGAGGGGGCGTGAAAGGCCTGGTCATCATCCAGCTCCTCATCGCCATCGAGAAGGCCTCGGGCGTCGCCACCAAGGACCTCTTTGACTGGGTGGCTGGGACCAGCACCGGCGGCATCCTGGCCCTGGCCATTCTGCACAGTGAGACGCCCCCTGCAGGGCAGGGGCCGGGCGGGCTGGGGTCTGGGCCTGCAAACTGGTCGGCCTCGTCTTGACAGGCATCTCCTTCATGGAGTGTCTGGGCCGTGGGGTCCTGCCTGCCTGTGGGGAGCCTCCCAGAGCAGCGTCACCCCCCTCCAGGCAGACAGTGCCCTCGGCCTCCTGGCTGTGACCCCTGCCTGGTCCAGTCGGAGTCCATACTCCCCAGATCTGAAGGCACCAGGAGAGGACCCTTCTGCACCCGGCATCAGGGCCAGGCCGGTGCCAGGTGCTAGGGACACGGGCCCGAGTCAGACACACGCACCACCCAGGGAGCCCCAGTCTGATGGGTGTTCACCGGGGGAGGAGGCCACGGCCCAGCTGCCACAGAGTGAGGGCCCTGGACCAGGAGCTGGCTGGGAGCAGCAGCGTCCCTGAGCTCTGGGAGAGGAGGGTCATCAGCTGGCACATTGCCAGGTTTGGCAACCCAACAGTTTACTGCCTGGTGCTTCACATCATGTTTATGGTGGTCACCATAGCCTGTGAGGGTACAGCCGGGGAAGCTGAGGACAGAGAGGGCCAGGCCGGTCTCCATCTGTGTGCCCCGCCCGCTGTCTCCTGGCTCCAGGGCCCACGTCCCTCTCTGCTCTTCAGTCCCTGCCTTCCACCCGAGAGGAGCCGTCTCAGGGCTGCCTCCACGGGGACATGGGGGTGGGGGGAGAGCCTAGCCCAGGGGTGGGCAAACTTTTTGACTGGAGGGCCACAATGGGTTCTTAAACTGAACCGGAGGGCTGGAACAAAAGCATGGATGGAGTGTTTGTGTGAACTAATATAAATTCAAAGTAAACATCTTCAGAGGACACGGGTCCCCGTCCAGGGTCTTCAGACTCCTGGGGGCTGCGAAAGGGATCTGGGAGTCGCCCAGTTAGACCTGTCACGGGCAGAACCCCCTCCACTGCCCCCGCTTGCTCACCCGGCCGGTGAGGCACGTGGACACCTCACTTCGCCTCCTGTGAGGTGCAGCCTGCCCTGTGACCCTGTCATTGGAGCCTCTGAGGACAGGGCTGGTTCTGATTTCCCGTGACGCACAGAGCAGGTCCAGATTTAAAGGCTCATACACGTCCGGGGCCCTTCTTCAGGGAAAATAATGCAAAATTGTGAATAGGAAGTCAAACGCAGAGCCTTGGGCTGCTGAAGGGGACATCTGCCTGGGAGGGGAGGTGCCGAGGAGGCCGGAGCCCGGCGTGGTCGGTGCCTGGACAGAGCTGCCCTCACCTGCCGCTGCCGCACCGCTGGCTTCCCCAGCCGGCCTGCGCTCAGGCGCGCCTCCCCCCTCCAACCCGTCCGTTCCTAGGCAAGTCCATGGTCTACATGCGTGGCGTGTACTTCCGCATGAAGGACGAGGTATTCCGGGGCTCACGGCCCTACGAGTCAGGGCCCCTGGAGGAGTTCCTGAAGCGGGAGTTTGGCGAGCACACCAAGATGACAGACATCAAGAAGCCCAAGTGAGCCTGCGCCGGGGCCTGGGCTGTGGCCGGCTATGCCTGCAGGGATGGGGGAAGGGGCAGGTTTATTTCTGGTTTACCTTATCCAAGAGTCTAGCCCTTTGGGGTCCCACCCTCATATAGGGAGGGTCTCTCCTTAGACCCCTAACCTTTGGTGGGCCCTGGACTTCGACTCTGTCCCTCTGGCCCCAGGAGGCCATCAAGCCTGAAGCTTAAATGGACTGAGTTTGGTTTCTGGCTTCAGGCCGGAGCTGGCTCTGTGCTCACTTACCTCTCTGGGTCCGTGCTTTTCCTCGGGCCTTACCCTGGCATTCCCTTCGTCTTGTCGGGTCTGTGCTTTTAAGTAGAATTTTAAAAATATATCTTTTCCAGCTTTTAATTTTTTTTCCAGTGGGAAGATTATTCAAGTTACCTCTCCACAGTATTCCCAGAAATGGAAAACTAATGTTTTTTCCTGTGCAGAGTTTTTGTTCCCTTCCCTTGATATCTAGCTTTACAATATAACGAATACGTTTCTGTGTTACTCTGACCCCCTTGCAAGTGTAACTCTGAATGGCCGAAACAGCACTTCACTCTCCTCCGCTGTCCTGCTTCGGTGGGCTCATTTTTCTTAGTAATGCATGGCAACGAGACGACAGCCGTGTACGGAAGCCTGTGCTGTGACTAGATTATTCCTTTAGGGAGATTTCCGAACCTGGCTTACAGGCCAGAGAGCCAGGACATCGATGAGTCTCCATACATGTTATTTCCCAGGGGGCTGTGCCGGTCTGCACTCCCCACCGCATTTAAGGATGTCTGGTCTCTCAGACAAGTAGAGATCTTCTTCAATAGGCTCTCCTGGCAGATAGAGCATTGAAGGGGGACCACAGGGGACACGGGGAGGTCTCCTGAGCTGCAGCCCCCTGTCCCCAGTGCCGCTCGTGGCCCGTCAGAGTTACCCTCCAACCAAGCAAATAGGCACATGGGTTTTTGGGGGATTTGTTGTTGGTAAATGGTGGCATATCACACACTGTCCTGAGCCTGGTTCTACTTGGCCACAAATCTCTGTGCTCAGTGCCCATCGGCACATAGAGCTGCTTGATCCTTCTGCAGCGGCACAGGCCCCAGTGGGTGGGGACCGCGGGCAGCGACCCGGCCAGCACGTGGACAGTCTGTTGTTGCCAGTCTTGTGCTTGAACAAATGCTGCTGCCGTTAGCAGCCCCCTGCGCCCATCTCCGCACGTGCGTGTGGGAAAGGAAAGAGCGGCTGAGGACGAACTCCCAGGAGTGGGCTGCCGGGTAGAGGTCGGGGGGAGTGGGCTGCTGGGGGGCAGTCAGCGACCTGAGCGTCCTGTTCCTGTTTCTCTCCAGGGTGATGCTGACAGGGACGCTGTCGGACCGGCAGCCGGCTGAACTCCACCTCTTCCGCAATTACGAGGCCCCGGAGTGTGCACGGGAGCCTCGCTGCAGCCAGAACATTAACCTCAAGCCTCCAACTCAGCCCTCAGGTTAACACCATGTTTGCCGCATCTGTGGGAAGCGACTGACCTGCGAGGCGTGGGGTGGGGGTGGGAGTCGTAGGCTTGTCACTGGCACCCCTGCCCACCCCCTCCCATCTGCTGCCCTGCGTCTTTATTGGCTGAGGACAGGCAGAGTGGAGGCCCTCAGCTGCACCCGCCTTCTACGGGGGAGGAGTGGGACAGACAGCATGCCTTGCTGGGCCTGTTCCTGAAGAGTTCCCAGCCTCTCCCTTCTCCTGCAGCCACACACACACACACACACACATGCACACATGTATACACGTGCATACACACAGGCACATACACACGCATGCACATACACACGCATACTGAGATCTGAAGAGCTCGGAAATTGTACCAGTCCCTTGTCCCACTGGGCCACCCTCCTCCCCACCCGCAGAGCAGCTGGTGTGGCGGGCAGCCCGGAGCAGTGGGGCAGCTCCCACCTACTTCCGGCCGAGTGGGCGCTACCTGGATGGCGGGCTGCTGGCCAACAACCCCACGCTGGACGCCATGACCGAGATCCATGAGTACAACCAGGACATGATCCGCAAGGTGAGAGCCCCTCAGGTCCCA
>NW_006286236.1:203559-207878 GCF_000327345.1 Myotis davidii
GTGCGGCCATTGCCCGCGCTCTCAGCAGCAGCCTTGTCTCACATGCACTGCCTGGCCGGTGTGTCTGCCCGCAGCGCTGTGCTGAGAGCGTTCCGAGCCCGGTCGGGACAGGGGGGCAGCGGCCTCTGGGCTTGGGCCCCGGCTCTGCCTGCCCTCCCCTTCAGCCACTGAGTGCGTGGCTGGTAGCAGGGGCCGGGGGATGGTCAGGAGGCTCCCCTGTGCTCCTCCCTGTCAAGCATTCAGGACAGCGCCTGACCCGAGTGCACCATGGCCTTGCTGGCTGTGGTCACCACTGTGGTCATCACTAAGCTCTCAGGCAACACTGGGTGGCGGGCCAGGGGCTCTGCCTTCAGAGGGTGAGCGCCCTCTAGGGGCCAGGCCTGGCAGGGCAGGCTCCCTGCGGGAGGAGGCTGTGGGATGAGGAAGGTCCTGTGGTGGAGAGACTCCGGGCAGCACAGCTCCTGCCGAGTGAAGGAGGCAGCCCAGGCCCCGCTCCTCCACAGGCGCCGCCACCTCTTCTCGCTCCCCCGGGGCCCCTCCGAGACCTCACTCCCCCGCGAAGGTCCGCGGGGGAAGGTCTCCTCTGACCACCCCGTCCCGTCCCCAACAGGGCCAGGGCAGCAAGGTGAAGAAACTCTCCATGGTCGTCTCTCTGGGGACAGGGAAGTCCCCGCAGGTACCCGTGACCTGTGTGGACGTCTTCCGTCCCAGCAACCCCTGGGAACTGGCGAAAACTGTCTTTGGGGCCAAGGAACTGGGCAAAATGGTGGTGGACTGTGTGAGTATGGACCCCTCCCCAGGCCCCTCTTCCAGCCTCAGCCCAGGACGGTGCCATCCCTCTTCTGTGTACCCGGGTGTCAGGGGCTCTGTGGGTCCGCGTTAGCCAGCTCAGGGAGGGGTCCCGATTCCCACAGTGCCGCGGGGACCCTGTGACCACCTGAGCAGGGGCTCCAGCATCTCTTAGCTGCGGGGCCTCCCCGCAGCGGCCGCAGATGCCTGATGGCAAAGGCTGCGGGGGGCGGGGCATGGAGGCTGCCACTCAGCCCTGTCGCCCTGTCACACTCCCTGACCCTCAGTGGTGCCGCTGAGCCACCTGGGAGAACCCCAGGCCCTGCCCCTTCGATTGCCCAGCTGGGGCAGTCGCTGTGCCCAGGGAGGGGACCTGCCCAAGTCCCTCTGCAGATGGGTGGCTGAGCCAGACGGGGTCCGGGCAGAGGCTGTGGGTGGGCTGGGTGCTCACGGAGGCTGCTTCTCCCCAGTGCACGGATCCAGACGGGCGGGCCGTGGACCGGGCCCGGGCCTGGTGCGAGATGGTCGGCATCCAGTACTTCAGGTGAGGGCCGGCCCTCAGCCCCAGCCCCGCTCCCTGGCTGGCCAGACAGGGCGGCCTTCCCCACCCAGCCCTGGGCAGGGACATTCCTTTCCCCCACCCAGGCCAAGAGTCCTGGGGTGACCCTTCCTCCTTGACTTGGGCAGATTGAACCCCCAGCTGGGCACAGACATCATGCTGGACGAGGTGAGCGACACGGTGCTGGTCAACGCCCTCTGGGAGACCGAGGTGTACATTCACGAGCACCGGGAGCAGTTCCAGAAGCTCATCCAGCTGCTGCTGTCCCCCTAGGCCCCGCCCAGCCACCCCCTCCACCTCTCACTCAGACACTAAGGGCGCCCTCGTTTGCCCAGCCCTGGGCTCCTCCGGTCCTCTGGGGTGCAGCCGCCCATCTGCCCTCTGCCCTCTGCCCTGGGGGTGGGGCTGGAGAAGCTACAGAAACTGGCCAACATCCACCCCATCAGCAGGGGGATCCCACACTCGGGAGTGGGGTGCCCCATTCAACTTTGCACCTCAGTACCCACCCCGCCACCTGCACCTCGGCTGCCCCGCCTGTGAGCTGCCTCAGCTCCCAACGGCTGCTCCTGGACTTGTGATTCTTCCCTGGACAGTGATTTATGATGGGGCGTGGCGCCCCAAACTGTGAAATAAACGGTTTGATTCCGGTTGCCCTGCGTTGCGTGCACTGTGGTGTGAGTGCCCCCACCCACCAGCTCCTGCAGCCTTGACCTTCAGCCTGACCCTCGTCTTCTTGTGCCCACTCACATGGCTGCTGTTTCCCAGCTCCCTGCGATGGGGGGACCCCCTTTCCTCCAGGCCTCCCCACACGTGGCTGGGGAGGGCGTTCTGAGGTGGCCCCAGGCCCACCTGCCCCAGTGGAGGCCGGCAAGAGAGAGACCCATTTTCCGGGAGCGGGTGAGGTCCAGGGTGGGCGGGGGCTCAGTGTCACGCAGTGAGCGAGCAGGGCCAAGGTTGGCCCGGGTCTGTGCGACATCAGAGGCAGTGCTGTCCCCTGTCCAGCACGCAGAGGGGCTGGACGGCAGCAGCGGACATGAGCTGGGCACTCGAGGTGCAGGTCTGAGGGGCTCAGAGGAGAGCAGGAAGCTGACAACAGTGACCCCCACTGGGTGCTCAGCCTCCAGGGGGCTGTCAGGGAGGGCGACCTGGGGGAGGGTGACCAGCGGTCCTAGCCCCTCGGTGGGCAGGGGTCCTCCCAGAGCCGGGGTTCCGGCTGGCCTGGCGGAGCCTGGTCCTGGAGGTGGCGGTGACCTCAGAGAGGCTCATCCACACATGCCACCGGCCGCAGCTCTGAGGGGTAAATAATTGAAGGCAGGTCACACGAGCCCGCCCGCGTCACAGGATGCCTTCCCCCGGGTCCGGTTACGCCCCAGATCGCAGGCTGACATCCCGGCTGGTGAATAATTAAGCTGCCGCCTCCTCCTGGCCGGCCCTCCATTTCTAGGTCCCACTCTGTAGCCTCCACCACCACCGCTGAGCAGTGGGCACCGGACAGACAGACGGTACCGACCCGGTGCTCCCAGCCCTGCACACCAGCCTGCTGCTCAGCCCCGGCCAGCCGCCCCATGGCCCCCGAGATGGACCAGTTCTACAGGTCCACCATGGCCATCTACAAGGTGAGCACGGCAGCAGCAGCTGGGCCAGCTCCGGAGGGCAGGCTGAGCGTGGCTGCCGCGTGTGCTGGCAGGGAAGGCGTGGGGCCCGGCCGGGCTCAGCGGCGGGCGTCGGGGTGGGGGAGTCTCTGGGAGCAGTCAGCCCCCCCAGCCCCAACCTGAGGCTCCGGGGCAGGGGTTTGTCCACAGTCACCCAGTGAGTGACGGGCCTGCTGAGCCGGGCTCAGCAGGAGCCTCCGCCTCCCAGACGCTGGGTGAGGCAGGTCAGGGCCCAGCTGCAGCTGGAGCAGGGCCCCAAGAGCCGCCGCCGGGGAGTGGGGAGTGTCTGTCTGTCTGTCTGTCTCACTGTCGTTTCTGAACCCCTCTCTCAAACTCCCCACTTCACTGCAGAGGGGTTGTTGCGTTTCCAAAGACCCTTATCGAGCACCTGTGTGCAGGCCCCTCGCACAGGCCTCTCAACATCCTACCCGTGGGGCCAAAACTGATCACCCCATTTGGTAGATGAGAACTCTGAGGCCAGAGAGGTCAATCAGCTTGTTCAGGGCACCAAGGGAGGCAGAGGGGCTGCAGGGATTTGAAACAAGACCCAGGTCCAGGTGCAGATCATCTCCACCACCGGATGCCCTCCCGCGGGCCATGCTTGGGGTGGCCTTGCTCCCAGAAGGCTCTTCTTAGAGGGGGCCAGATCTGCCCTCACCTCTGAGGTGACTGTGGGCAGCCTGTGTGTCTAGTCCAGCGAGGCCTGGACTCAGGCCCGGGTTGAACTGTGCCCAGCTGGGGCCTGCGACAGGCTGGCAGGCTTCACCCGGCGGAGGCCCAGGACCCTCCGGGTTAGGTGTGTGAGCAGGAGCTGGCCAGGGGGGCCCTGGTCTTGAACAGACATGGCCTCTGAGGCCTGTGCGGGATTCTGGGTGACCCCAGGTTTCTAGGCTGGCTCCCCCAGATTCTGGAGGCTTCTCACGAGGCTAGGGGTGCCCTGCTCCTGAAGCCCAGTGACTTGCCTCTGCCCATCATTCCTTCTTCCTCTCCCAATCCTCACCCTCCCTCTCTGCCTGGGGCCAGAGCATCCTGGAGCAGTTTAACCCCGCCCTGGAGAACCTGGTGTACCTGGGCAACAACTACCTGCGGGCCTTCCACGGTGAGTGCCCCCCACGGCCCCCCAGATTCTCTGCACCCCACACCGGGCAGCCATTCCCCGTTTCTCAGCAGCACCCTCTCCCCCAGTGCTGCCCACAGAGGGTCACGCCACACCGATAGGATGGACAGCCAGGGGCACACCTGGAGCCAAGTGCCTCCAGCCCTGCCCTGCCTTTCGGTTCTTCAGAGTCAAAGTCTGTCCCCCCACACCACAACCCGAG
>NW_006286236.1:208073-220758 GCF_000327345.1 Myotis davidii
GCCCCACCCCTACCTCTACACCTGCATCCACCCCCGTCCCTACACCTGCACCCACTCCTCACCTGTCCCACCCTACCCCTACACCTGTGCCCACCCCCATTCCTGATGCCTCCCCACCTGCGCCCACCCCTCCTTATGGGCACACACAGATGCCTGCACCCCCACCTAAGAGAGACCACACCGAAGTCCCGAAGAGCGCCAGGCCCTGTCCCGCAGTGAGAACCCATCCCACACTATCCCCCTTACCTCTGGCCTGTGCCACCTCACACATGCCGCCAGGGCCCCACCTCCCTCTCACATGCACCCACCCAGATCCCACCGTGGCCCCTGCACACTCTCTCTGGTGGAAGGAGGGGTCCCCAGAGGGGGGGCGGCTGGAGGAGGGACAGGGCTGGACCCCTCTTTCTCCCGCGCAGCCCTGTCCGAGGCGGCCGAGGTGTACTTCAGTGCCATTCAGAAGATCGGGGAGCAGGCCCTGCAGAGCTCCACCTCGCAGATCCTGGGTAAGGGGCTCCCCTCTCTCTGCTCTGCACGCGTTTTGGGGCCTCGGGGGCTCCTCCCGGCCCCTCTCCGCCCCAGGCCTCCCCCGCTGTCCAGGCTCCAGGCACCGCCTGCCTCCCGGTGCCGCCTCACAGCCCGGGCTCTGCTTGCCTCTCATTCTCCATCCGGAGGGGAGGGGATTTCTTTTACAACTTGCCTTTCCAGGAAGTCCCCCAAAGACACGGGTCCTGCAGCCCAGGCTCCTCCCACCCCTCCCTGCAGGGCCCAGAGCCCTATGGGAAACCCGGGACTTTGTCCCGAAGCCCAGCCTCAGGCAGGCCCTTCTGGAAGCCTCTGTTGGGAGGAGGGGATGGGGCGGGATCCCTCTCTGAGCCGCTGTTCTTGGGGCTCCTAGGTGAGATCTTGGTGCAGATGTCAGACACCCAGCGCCACTTGAACTCTGACCTGGAGGTGGTGGTGAGTATTGGGAGGGGTCACCCTCCACACCCCGCGGAGGAGGACTCGCTGAGACCCCAGTGACACGGCACCAGCCGGCCAGGCTCTGCCAGGCACATGGGTCTGCAGCGTCTTGTTGGGCCTCCAGCCACCTGGGCAGCAGGGACCGTTTCTGTCTCCACTTCACAGAGGAGGGAACTGAGTCTCAGAGATGCAGCCACTCTCCCAAGGTTCCAGCGTCAGAGGAGGAGCCAGGAGAGATGGGCCCGCCCTTCCCTCTCGGGGAGCAGCGTGCAGTTTGACCTTGTCCCGCCCTGAGAAAAACCCTCCACACCAGCCACCCCAAAGTGCTGCACCCCATTCACAGCCCAGCCACCCCGAAGTGCTGCACCCCATTACAGCCCATTAGCCACCCCGAAGTGCTGCACCCCAGCCACAGGCTAGCCTTCCCCCGCTGGGCTGCTACGATGCTGTCCTCTCCCAGAAGCCCCCACCCCTGCGATCCAGCACAGCGGCCCCTCCTCCATGAAGCCCCCCTGACTCCTGGGCAGGTTCAGTCCCTCCTCCCTCCAGACCCCCCAGATGCTCCCCTCTGTTCTTAGCGCATGGCAGTTAGGAGCACTGGGTTCAAAGCCCAGCCTCACCGTTACTGGCTTTGTGGCCTGGGGTGAGCTCTCCTGGCATAAGCTCTCTGTGCCTCAGTTTATCTTTCTGTGAAATGGAGACAATCACAATACCTGCCGTATAGGGTCTTGTGAGGATTCAGTGAAATGGATACGTACACACCCTTCGCCTGGCACCCGGGCCCTTCGAGTCCTTTAGCTGTTCCCTGCCCTTGTCCCTGCCACAACTGAGAGCTCTGCTGGGGTGTGGTCTTCTCCGCAGCTCGAGGGCCTGGCACGGGGACTGGCACTGAGCAGAGCTTCAGGACTAGGAGGGAAGAACACGCTGTGAAGGGGGCGCGGGGCTTGGCCAGAGGGGGGGAGGAGATGGGGCGTTCCGAGGGAGCACAGTGGCCAAGTGGGGCGTGAGCGCGGCATCCATGGGAGACAAGCCAAAGGCCGGAGCTGGGGCAAAGGGGCGGTGGGGGCGGTGGTGAGGGGCCTTAGAAGCTTCTGAAGGAAATGTCAACTGATTGTGACAGTCCGTGGTTCTCAAACACGGGGGGACCCTAGAACTCGGGATGCTCTTTGTGGGACACCATTACATACTCATCAGCGTGGTCATCAGGTTGAAATGGGAAACAATTTCACCAGCGGAAACTGTGTACCCACCTGCACAAACCCCGGGCAACTCCCCGGCGCTCTGACGTGGGTGCAGCCGTGCACCTGCACTGCCCCTGGGCTTGGGCGGGAGTTAGGAGCCCGGCCCCCACGGGCAGCCCGGGACCGCCTGTCCTTGCGTTTGATGGCTCTCCGTGTCACTGTGGCACCCCTGGGCCGGACAGGGACAGTGTCACCCAGGCCCGCTCTGTAAAAAGAGCTGCCATCTCTGGGCACCGGTGTCTTGGCTGTGACAACCGGGCAGGGCCCTCGGCCAGAACCACACTGGGCAGCACACGCCAGAGGCGGCCTCCCTCTCTGGCTCATTCATTGGACGGCTCCTCACCGCCTTGTGCCAGGCGCTGTCGGAGGCACTGGGGGTCCAGCAGGCGACAACGCTGCCGTCCAGAGAGCGGAGCCAGCCCCAGCCCCAGCCCCAGGCACGGAGGCGTGGGTCTGTGTGAACTGTGCAGTCGGCATTTCTTTACGTTCTGCGTCATTCACTCGGCATCCGGGCTGTAAGTTTAACCCCTGCTGTTGCAGGCATCGATGCTTTGTTATGTTTAACTGCTACGCCTTCCATTGTACGAATATCGAATATCGGTTTGTTTACCTCTTTTCCAGATAACAGTCATTTGGGTTGCTTTCCATTTGGGGCTATTAGAAAGGGGGTTGCTGTGGCCCTGGCTGGTTTGGCTCAGTGGATAGCGCGTCAGCCTGTGGACTGAAGGAAGGGTCCCTGATTTGATTCTGGTCGAGGGCACGCGTCTCAGTTGCAGGCTCCTCCCCAGTCTGGGCCCTGGTCGGGGCGCATGCAGGAGACAACCCATCGATCCATCAATATTTCTTTCTGTCTTTCCCTCTCCCTTCCACTCTCTCTAAAAATCAATGGAAAAATATCCTCGGGTGAGGATAAAAAAAAAAGAAGAAGAAAAAAATCAGGGCTGCTGTGAACATTCTTGTACAAATCTTTTGTGAGTATATATCTCCATTTCTCTGGGGTAAACATCTAGGAGTGGATGATGGCCCTTTGGGCTGATACATACTTAGCTGTACAAGAAGCTGTCGGAGCGCTCTCCGAAGTCCCCGGACGATCTGCACTCCCGCCAGCGGATCTGAGGCTGCCGGCCCCCTGTCCTTGCCCACCTCCCTGCTGTCAGTCTGCCTGGCCCTGTGGTCCGGTCCTCGCGGCTGTGGAATGGTGTGCCTCGCTGTGGTTACATTTTGCATATCCTGGTGACTAAAGGGCTTGCTGGACATTTGCATATCTTCTTGCGGGTGTTTATTTAATCTTTTGACCGTTTTTTATTGGGTTACTGTTATCGCTGACTTTTCGTGTTCTTCAATAGAGTCAAGACGTGAGTCCTTGGTCAGATGTATGTACGGTGAATGTTTTTTCCGAGTCTGTAGCTTGTCCACTTGTTTTCTTAATGGCGTCTTTAAAATTTAAAATTTTTATGAAGCCCAACTTGGCAGTTTTAAAAAATGGTCTGTGCTTGTATCCTCCCCAAGAAATCTTCGCCTACCCCCATCGCAAAGATAGCCTCCTACGTTTTCTTGTAGAAGTTCTATGTTCTGGGCTTTACACTTATGTCTATGATCCATCTCAAATGGATTTTTGTGTATGAAGTGAGAGGGAGTCAGGGTTCCTTTTGTCCTGGACGGATATTTGGTTGTTCCAGACCATTTTTTTAAAAAAGCTTCCCTTTCCCTGTTCAATTCACTTGGTGTCTTGGTCAAAAAGTGATTTGTTCTATATGTTTAGGTCCATTTCTGAACTCTCCATTGATTTTCAACCGGTGTGGCCACAATAATTTTTAAAACGTGCAGTGCCTGGCTATTTAGTCAGGGGCACTGACCTTTTCGCCCTTAGATTGTCAAATAAAAAAAAATGAGCCGAATCGGTTTGGCTCAGTGGATGGAGCATCGGCCTGCAGACTGAAGGGTCCCGGGTTTGATTCCAGTGGGGGGCATGTATCTTGGTTGCGCGCACATCCCCACTGGGGGGCGTGCAGGAGGCAGCTGGTCGATCTCTCTCATCGATGTTTCTAGCTCTCTATCCCTCTCCCTTCTTCTGTAAAAAATCAATAAAATATATTTTTTTAAAAAAAATGACAACAGCGAACACAACAATAGCTATTCTGTGTGAATGAATCAAAATGATACGTTTTTTGGTTAGATAAGCAAAAAAAAATGTATTTTTTGATGTGCTGCAGAATTTTAGTAATTAGTTTATGTGTGCCATAAGGTAAAGATTGAAAATCACTGCTCTACTCTGACCATCAGTATCTTTGTCTATCCTTATACCAATACCACACTGTATAAATCACTGTAATTTATAGTAATCTTGAAATCAAGTAGTCTAAGAATTTTTTCTTTTTTTCACAATTGTCCACTCCATTAAAGATCCTTTGCATGTCCCTATACATTAGAGAATCGGCTTGTCAATTTCTCTAAGAAAGCCTGCTGGCATTTTGATAGTGATTTTATGAATCTGTAAACAATGGTCATCTTAATAATATCTAGTCCTTTGATCCATGAACATGGTATGCCGCTCTATTTATTTATTTCTCATAGCAATGTTTTGTCATTTTCAGTGTAGCAGTCTTGCACATCTTTTGATAGTTTTATTTCTAGGTATTTGACATTTTTTAAAGTCATTTGTAAATGGCCTTTTATTATTATTTTTTTAAAATATATTTTATTCATTTTTTTACAGAGAGGAAGGGAGAGAGATAGGGAGTTAGAAACATCGATCAGCTGCCTCCTGCACATCTCCTACTGGGGATGTGCCCACAACCCAGGTACATGCCCTTGACCGGAATCGAACCTGGGACCTTTCAGTCCGCAGGCTGACGCTCTATCCACTGAGCCAAACTGGTTTCGGCGTAAATGGCCTTTTAAAATGTCATTTTCCACTTGTTCATTGTTTGACTTATTGTTTAGTAGGATCACTCTGGCTCTTACACTAAAAATAAAATAGTGTCCAGCTGGTATAGCTCAGTGGTTGAGCATAACCTATGAACCAGGAGGTTACGGTTCGATTCCCGGTCAGGGTACATGCCTGGGTTGTGCACTAGATCCCCAGTAGGGGGCGTGCAGGAGGCAGCCGATCAATGATTCTCTCTCATCATTGATGTTTCTATCTCTCTCTCCCTCTCCCTTTCTCTCTGAAATCAATTTTAAAAGTTTTTAAAAGAATAAAATAGCTGTGGAGGGCAAATGCAGAAGCGGAAGACCAGTCAGGAGGCTGTTGCAGTAATCTAGAAGAGGGAGGTGTGGCCGGGGAAAGGATTACAGCAGTGGTGGTGTTGAGAAGACCTCAGATTGAAAGGAGAACCAGTGAGATTTCCTGCTGGATTGGATGTGTGTTGCAAAAGAAAGGAGAAAGTCCAGGTAACTCCAGGGTCTTAACCTGACCAACGGGAAAGGTGGAGTTGCCATTAGCTGAGGTGGAAAAACTGAACGTGGAGCCATTTGGATGGAGAGGAGAGGCCAGGGGCTCAGTTTAGACAAGATAAGTGTAAGATGATGATGGAAGACAATCGGAGAGGTGGATGCCTCAGCCGCACACAGGAAGCTGTAGTTTGGGGGTGAAGTGGGGACTGGGATGGCCGTCTGAGCATGGGGCCTGCAGGAGCTCATGGGGGGCGGGGGGCACGTAGTGAGGAAGGGAAGAGGCCCAAGGCCTGAGCTCTGGGTCAACCCAGCGTTAAAGGGTCAGGGAGATGGGGGGACTCAGCAAAGGACGGAGCGGCCAGGGTGGGGGCGAGAGAAACAGGAGAGGGTGCGGCTGGAGGCTGGGGGAACAGGTGTTTCAGGAGGAGGGAGTGGCCAGTCGCGTCCAGTGGTGATGACTGGCTGAGGTGGGTGAGTCCAGAGAACTGACTTAGCAACATGGAGTCTCCGTGACCTTGACAAAAGCATTTTGTTGGTGTGGCAGGGCATGGCCTGACTGCAGGGGATTCAAGATCAAATGGGGGTTCGGCCCACAGGCAGTTCCTTCCAGGGGGTCTCCCGTGGAGATGGCAGAAGTCTTGTGAGAGTTCCTGGGGTCACACAGAGCTGGCAGCGATGTTCCCAGCAGCGGGGCTGCCCTCAGCTGCCACACACAGGGAGCTTCCAGGACGTGCTGATAGCGCGGGGGGCAGGGGAGAAGTCTGTCCTGACCTGCCAGGAGTCCTCAGTCTGCCTGGGCGGGGACTTCCTGGTTGCAAAGCCACCTGCCAATTATCGACAGTCATCTGCTTCCTCCGCCGCGAGAGCGCAAAGTCCGTGCGAGGATCATCCTCCACAGATCCGTTCCTCCAGGAGCGTGCGGGGACTTTCCATGGCCCTGTGCCCGGCCCATCTGGTGGGGCAGCCTCGGCTGTGCCGTCTCCCCGTCTGCCACCGCAGTCAGGCCGCGGCAATGGGGCGCCTTATAGCCCCTCTGTGCACTCACCCTGCCGCGGTGGCGCAGCCAGATGTGATCGGAGCAGGAGTGACATCATGTGATGGAAGGGGCTTGTTCACCGGCAGCGTTTCCAGGCAAGAGGAGAGGAGGAGGAAAACAATCAGGAGGGAGAGGGCTCCCAGCTTGTCTGCTGTCAGTACTATAAGGACCTTTGAACCATCTCCGCCCCCGGCCCCCCTCAGGCAGCCCACTTCCTCCTCCGCCTCAGCAGGCCAGCTCCGCAGTAGCTGAGGGGCAGCATGTCCGTTCCGTTGGCTTTGTGCGTCTGTGGTACTCTCTGTGGCCTTCAGTGTAGTTCAGGTTCGTCTCCCAGGTGCCAGTCGCCTCTTTCCTAGCGCTGGTTACACACTTGTCTGGGTTTTGAACGTCTGCCTGGCCCCACATCTCCCATAAGCCTATGGTTCCTATTGGGCGGCTCAGCAGGATGTGGGATGTTCAGGAGCACGAGTCTGTTCAGGCAGGAATCCCGACCTGTCTCTTCAGGGGGAGGCAGGGCCAGGGGGACGGTGGGCGCCTCCTGGCAGGGAGGTCTCGCCGGTTGGGAAGTTGCACTTCCTGTGGACCCAGCAGAAAGGGGCCCACACAGGCCAGAAGTGTGTACTCAGTGCAGCTCATAACACTAACACGCCCCATACCACTTACACACACACATACACACACCCTCACTCATACACACACACACTCTCACACCCTCACTCATACACACACACACACTCTCACACCCTGACTCATACACACACACACACACACTCTCACACACACGCTCATACTCACACACACATACTCTCACACCCTCACTCATACTCACACACACATACTCTCACACCCTCACTCATACTCACACACACATACTCTCACACCCTCACTCATACTCACACACACATACTCTCACACCCTCACTCATACTCACACACACATACTCTCACACCCTCACTCATACTCACACACACATACTCTCACACCCTCACTCATACTCACACACACATACTCTCACACCCTCACTCATACTCACACACACATACTCTCACACACACACACGCTCACACACACACCCACTCACACTCACACCCTCTCACACACTCACACACACCCCCTCATTCACACACCCGCACTCACACACACACACATACTCACACACACACACCCTCTAACACCCACACTCACAACACTCACACACACCCTCACTCACACCCACTCACACTCACACACACACACCCTCACACCCACACTCACACACACACACACACACACACACACATACACACACACTGGTAGCCACAGCTTAGGGGGTTAGGGTGTGTCCAGTCGCCTACAGACCAACAATTACCAAAGTTTCAGAAACAATTGTGGGGGAAAAAGTTAAAATTCAGAACTTTTATATTTACTGGTTTTCCTGCATCCTGGAAGGAAATTCCCAGCATTCCTTTTCTGGGCGATGCCGTACCCGGGGGACAGAGCCCCCGCAGCACAGCAGGGAGAACCCCGTGGCAGGAGGTAGGATGCCAGCAGAGGTGACGGTCCCCAGAGGCGGAGGTGGCAGCGGGTGAGAGACGCTCCTCTCCGCTCCCTGTGCAACCTGAACTCCAGGGCAGAGAGGGCAGCTGGAAGGACTGAGGATCTGATGCCCCAGCGATGCAGAGTGACCCAGGAAACACGATGGGACACAAGCGAATGTGCCAGGCGACCGCTGAGGCCCCCAAACAAAGCTCATCGGGTTTATCGGGCTGGACCTTAGCAGCACTTGCCAAGCCTTTACTATTACAGGTGGGGAAACTGAGGCCCAGAGAGGGGCAGCGACTTGTTCAAAATCACAAAGCAAATTGGAGACACAAGCAGAACTAGGACCTAGCTCCTCTGAGACGGCTCAGAAGCCTCCCCTGGCCTCCCGGCCACCCAGTGGTCAGCCGCCTTCTTCTCACCTGTCACGGGAACCTGCCACCCTCACAGCTACGGCGTCAGCCGTTCCGAGCACTTTTCCGATGGGCCCAGCCCTGCCCACGGTGCCAAGGATGCAGAGATGGGTCAGACTTGGTTCCTACCCACAGTGCTCGCTGCTCATACAAAAGGGCTGAAGAGGGCCCAGCAAGAGATGTTGTCCTGTGGCTGGAGGGGTGGACAGTGACCGAACAGATGTACACACCTTTCAGGAACTAAATGACTGAGCAGCGACCCCGTCGGGAGGTCAGGGGGCAGGCATTTGAAGATTGGTGGGGAATCCAGGCACGGGGAATGGCGTCGCCAAAGCACAGGCTGCGACCAGGAGTAGAACCAGGGGCCACTGGCACAGTTATCGAGGGTGTTTGAACGAGGTGCCACACTTAGTATTTCTCATGATTAACATTTAATCTCTCCTCCAGCCAGGCACCCTTGCTATGCCCATTTCTCTAATGACCGGGCAGGTGCCTGGTGTGTTAGCACTGGGTGGGCAAGGGTCTGCGTGGGCAGTGCAAGGGATGCTGGGGCCTGAGAAGGGAGGAGCCGCCTGACCACCCGCTGCCCTCCATGCAGGTGCAGACGTTCCACGGAGACCTGCTGCAGCACATGGAGAAGAACACCAAGCTGGACATGCAGTTCATCAAAGTGAGTCTGGCTGCCGCCTCTTCCCGCCTGACAGATGGCACTGACGCCAGCGCTGGGCAGTGCCCGGCCCCAGAACACACACGTTCCCAGCCGAGCCGCCTGCCCTGCCCAGCGCTCTGACCCATGGGCCAGGCGTCCAGAGCTCTTGACGTGGGTCTTCCCCCCCAGGACAGCCGCCAGCACTACGAGATCGAGTACCGCCACCGAGCTGCCAACCTGGAGAAGTGCATGTCTGAGCTGTGGCGCATGGAGCGCAAGAGGGACAAGAATGTGCGGGAGATGAAGGTGCGAGGGCTGGGGACAGGACTGGTCTCCAGGGGCCCTCTGATACCCTCCTGAGCTCCCCCCACCAGCACCAGGCCACGCCCAGGAGTGTGGCTTGCCTGAGCCCCTGCTGAGGCCAGCCAGCCCCCAGAGCGGGTGGAAATTACTGGTCAGAGAAGCCCTCAGCACTGCTCCTTGCCTCCCCAGGCGCCCCAGGCCCCTCCAAAACCCTAGCACCTCTCTAGCTTCCCCCACTTCACTGAGCAAACCCGAGACCACTGGTCATGCGCTCCTGAACCCACTAGCAAAGGTGTAACCCACCCTCCTTCCCCTCCCGCCTGCCCAGGCAGGGCTCTCCTCCCCAAACCCTGGACTCTCTCCAGGACCTTTGTCTCCTTCCCTGGCCCCTCCTCTGGCTCCTCTCATACACTCCTCTCTTTTCAGAATCTTCCCTCCCAAGTAGAGGGTTATTGATCAACTCATCTGCCCTTTCATTAAACCAGTCTTCCTGGCACCACCTCTGTGCCGGGCCGAGCTGGGTGCTGGGGACAGAGGGCTGTCTGGGGGGACACAGAGCCCAGGCCCAGGAGCACGAAGCTGCCTGTGACAGGGCAGGCCCGGGAGCTAGGATGGGCTGGGTGTTCAGGGGAGGCCCCCAGGAGGAGGCGGCTAGGTCCGGGAGGACAGGGAGGCTCAGAGAGCTGGTGCTCCAGGTGGGTGGAAGGAGGCACCCACCCCCTGCCTCAGCCCAGACCCCCCTTTCCCCCAGGAGAGTGTGAACCGGCTGCACGCACAGATGCAGACCTTCGTGTCTGAGAGCCAGCGGGCCGCGGAGCTGGAGGAGAAGCGGCGCTACCGGTTCCTGGCCGAGAAGCACCTGCTGCTTTCCAATACGTTTCTGCAGTTTTTCGGTCGGGTGAGCTGGGCTGGGAGGGTGAGGTGGGCTGGGACAGCATTGGAGCCCTCGGGCTGTGCTCTCGCGCTGGCTGCACAGAGGAACCGCCCTCCTTCCTCCTTTGCCTTCTCTCTTCCTCGGTAGCTATTTTATTTATTTTCTCTCTCCATCTATTTCTTTTTTACTTATTTCTGTGTCTATTTGTGCCATCAGATATTCATGCATTTATTCACTCATGGCTTTGTTTATTCTCACATCATTCACTAATACTGCATTTATTCATTAGTGTGTGAACCAGTTACTTTTTCATTACTGCTTGCATATACTTCCCATTCACAAATTCATTGATTCGTAGGTTCATTCAGTTATTGTCTGTTAATTTTACCCGATACTTTAAATCCTCTGTGCTTTGCTATTTGCTCAGACCAATCAGGTTTTTCTTCATTTCTCATTGTGTTTCTAATGGGTTTCGCTTTCTGTATTTTGCTGCCACGTTGGTCAGTGCTGTTGGGTTTGTGTTATACCTCCTGGGTTAGTGCTGTCATTTAGGTTCTCACTGTCTCTCATAATCCAGTCTAAAACTTTCAATTCCACTTCGTCTGAAATTAATATTGCCCTTCCTGCTTTCTCTTCTCTCACCCATTTTTAAAAATATTTTTTTTATTGATTTCAGAGAGAAAGGGAGAGGGAGAGAGAGAAAGAAACATCAGTGATGAGAAAGAATCATTGATCAGCTGCCTCCTGCATGTCCCACACAGGGGGTTTGAGCCCACAACCGGGGCATGTGCTCTGACCTCCTGGTTCATAGGTCAATGCTCAACCACTGAGCCACGCCGGCTGGGCTCACCTGTTCGTTGTAGGTGTGTTTTCTGTTACCAACATATAGCTCAGTTTTTATGCTTGACCCGTCTGACATCTGTCTTCTCATAGAGGAATTCGGTCTATTCCTCTTAACCTGACAACTGATACACCTGTTTTATTGTTTTTCAGATAAGTTCACTTAACTGTATTTACTTTGACATTTCTTCTTTTTCTCCCATTCTTGTTCATGTCATTTGATTGCGTTACTATACATTTCCCTTCCCCTTTATTAATTTGGAAATTCTACTGTTCTTATCTCTACTCATGATGACCACACTTTGTGACCCTCATAATCACATATATTTACCTAGCATCTTTTTTAAAAATATATTTTTATTGATTTCAGAGTAGAAGGGAGAGGGAGGGAGGGAGAGATAGAAACATCAATGATGAGAGAATCGTTGATCGGCTGCCTCCTGCACTGGGGATGGAGCCTGCAACCCGGGCATGTGCCCTGACTGGGAATTGAACCTTGACTTCCTGGTTCATGGGTCGACGTTCAACCAGCTGAGCACACCCTAGTGTCGCCCTAGTGAGTGTGAAGGACTGTCACGTTGTGGTTTTCATTTGCATTTCCCGGATGACTAGTGATGCTGAATATCTCTTCATGTGCTTATTGGCCACCATATGTCTTCTTTGGAAGGAAAGTCTGTGTCCTAACAGTTAACCTCCAGCGGACCCCTCCCTGGCTGCCTCCTGCGGGGTGGCCTCCCAGCAGGGGCCTGGGCTGGTGGAGCCTGACTTTCCCGAGGTATGGGGAATGGGCAGCATTGCCTGGCCCAGCTGGGCTTGAGGACATACAAGATCTGACTCCTCAGCTAGTTAACCATAAACATTTACTGTTACTGTGGCGAATGCATGAGATTCAGAACAAGACGCAGAGAACTGTGACTCCTGGCACAGGGAGGCATTCTTCTCGCCATCCCTAGCCATCAGTCCTTGCTTAGTCCGGGTCTCCTCAATAGCGCCTCACCCGCTGCAGCGCCTCCCAGTGGGTCGCACTATGCAAGTACATCTCCAGGGTGAATCCCCAGGAATGGAGTTTGAGAGTCCACGGATATAGGCATTGGTTATACCAAGTCACACTTCCACCAGCAGTGTGTGCGAGTCCCTGCTTCCTGGACAACAGTGTGAGCCAACTTTCTGATCTTTGCTCATCAGAAAGGTAAAAAGAAATTTGTTTGTTTTTTATTGCTTAAAGTATTACAAAGAGTATTACATATGTCTCCTTTTTCCCCGCCCTTGACAATCCCCTGGCCCCCCAGTGTCTTATGTCCATTGGTTATGCTTATATGCATGCATACAAGTCCTTCGGTTGATCTCTTACCCACCCCCCCCCAACCCTCCCCGGCCTTCCTGCTGTAGTTTGACAGTCTGTTTGATGTTGCTCTGCCTCTGTATCTATTTTTGTTCATCAGTTTATATTTTTGT
>NW_006286236.1:221287-224053 GCF_000327345.1 Myotis davidii
TCTTTTGCTGTGCAGAAGCTTTTTATTTTGATGTAGTCCCATTTGTTTATTTTCTCCTTAGTTTTGTTTGCTCTAGGAGATGTATCCATAAACATATTGCTACGAGAGATGTCTGAGATTTTGTTGTCTATGGTTTCTTCTAGTATTTTTATGGTTTCTTCTAGGATTTTTATTGTTTCATGACTTACATTTAAGTCTTTTATCCATTTTGAGTTTATTCTTGTATATGTTGTACTTTGGTGCTCTAGTTTCATTTTTTTGTATGCATTTGTCCAATTTTCCCAATACCATTTATTAAAGAGACTATCTTGACTCCATTGTATGTTCTTGCCACCTTTGTCAAATATTAATTGAGCGTATTGGTTGGGGCTGATTTCTGGGCTCTCTATTCTATTCCATTGATCTATATGTCTGATCTTGTGCCAGTACCAGGCAGTTTTGAGAACAGTGGCTTTGTAATACAGCTTGATATCTGGTATTGAGATCCCACCTACTTTGTTCTTTCTCAGGATAAAAAGAAGTGTTTTTTACATTCTCCCATGATCCTCTGTGGCTTGAAGGACTGTACAGGTTCCTTCCCAGCTGGGGGCGATGCTGCCCAGAGGCAGGGCTGGGGGAAGCCGGCGATGCTGAGTGCTGCCCGGGCTGGGACGTGTGGTGGCCATCACTCCAGGAGCCCCTGCTGCCCTGGCAGGCGCTCTCCACTGAATAGTCTCTAACTAGACAACAACAAACACTTTAAAAAATGTGGTCTGCAGGACCTCCTGGTCTTACTGTGCTCACTGCCTCCGAAACAAGCTCGCAGAGACCTTTGTTGTATGGGGGTCACTAATGACTATGCAAGGCAACAGGAGACCGCCCCTCGTGACCAGCTGCCCGGCAGCTCCTGTGACGTGAGGCTCTGAGCCTGTTTGCTGCTGGAGAGCACGCTGAGGTTCCCAGCAGCTGGGCCATGGAGAAGGGAGTGGCCACCGCAGGGCTGCAAGCCCCCTCCAGGCTGGTGCCGGCCACTTCCCTGCTACCAGGACGCCAGGCCTGGAGTCATGGCTAACTGCTCTGACCCTCAGCATCTTTCTCTCTAGGACGGAGATAGACTCGCACATACCTCCCAGAGCCATTGTGAGAATCAAGTAAGAATAATGCAGGCGAAGCTAACACTAGGCCTCGCAGAGCACATATTCAACAAAAGGAAGCTTTCATTACTCCTCGGGTGACAGTCTGGAGCTTGGCCGATCCCTAGGGGACGGAATGCTTGAATAGAGAGGAGTTCGTCTGGCAGGGCTCAGCGGCTGAGCATAGAACCATGAACCAGGAGGTCAGAGTTCGATTCCTGGTCAGGGCACAGGCCCCGGATGTGGGCTCAATCCCCAGTGGGGGTCGGGGGGGGGCGTGCAGGAGGCAGCTGATCAATGATTCTCTCTCATCATTGATGTTTCTATTTATCTTTTCCTCTCTCTCTGAAATCAATAAAAACATTTAAAAAGAAAGTGTGAAAAATTTAAAATTGGAAAACTGTTTGGATTGATTTATAGAGGTGACTGGGTGACAACACAGACAGATTAATAAAATTGAAGACAGTTTTATTACATATCGCAGTCCCCAAAACAAGGGTCATGCCCTGCCACCCAAGGCCACCTGGGGAGGCACCAGGGGTTGGTCAAGAGGCAGAGGGAGCGAGAGGAAATCATGGCCCGGAAATGTACTATGGTTTCCACGGAAGGAAGGGGCAAACCAGGAGAGGTAACTTGAAGCAGGTTTGGGATTGAGTCGTTTCAGTGGGCTCTGTGGCATAGGGGTGGGGTCTGTCTGTCTGGTACCTGGCTCTGGGGTGATTTAGGGCAGGGGAAATATTGGCTTGATGGGTGAGTTAAAGGAAGTGGTTGGGGATGCAGCTTTGGATTGCTGGTTTGCATACAAAAGGCCTGTTCAGGGGCAAGTTTAGGATCCCTAGGGATTATCTACACCACAGGACGGGCAGCCTCTCCAGGAATAGCAAGACCTCGGGATGTCAAAGAATCATAAAATACAGAAAATTTAAAACATGATTAATATACATTGCAGGTCTAACATTTAAAGCCCTCCTACCCCAAGCTGTTGTGGTCAGCTGCTGATGTGTGTCCTTGAGAGTGTCAAGCAAAGTTCAATGCCCTTGTATTGGGGACCCTGGAAAAGGGGTGCATGTGACTACAGGGAGGCACTGGGTACGGGTTTGAAAGGCCTCTTTAGAACACTGCTCCCACGGGCTCAAACAAGGTGCTTATTTAGTGACTGGGAAGTTCAAGGGTTCGGGTATAGTGGGCCCAGGAGCACAGCCGTCATCAGAAATCCGCCTTCGCTGCTGCTGAGCTGTAGTTTCCTGTGTTGGCTTCACTCTGTTTAGCAAACCCCACGAGGTAAAAGGATACATGTCTCCAGGCTGTTCCAGGGTGAGCACTGGGGTTGAATTCTGTGGTCAGAGTTTTGGGGTAAGTGCCATCCCTGTGGCCAGGAGGAGGGAGCACCCTGAGTGGCCAGCCTAGGTGCTGCCCTCCTGCCGCCGGGGCAGTGGGAGGACTCCGCCCAGAGCACACACAGAGGGGCAGCCGGCCTGAGGGGCCTTTGACAAAAGTGGGGGTGCTTGGACCGTGGGCGGACTCAACGTGACACCAGCGTGATCTTTAGCTCCCGACAGCTACCAAAGCTCTGCGTCTCCAGGATCCCGGGGGGCGCTCGGACCTGGGTGACCGCGTGTTCTCCCCCACCAGGCCCGGGGGACGCTCCAGAACC
>NW_006286236.1:224883-229640 GCF_000327345.1 Myotis davidii
CGAGACGTCCCTGATGGAGGTTCCCCTTCCGCTCCATGAGGGAGCAAGAGCCTCCTTACCAAGGTCAGGTGCGGCCGTGAGAGGTGGGACAGGCGGGGAACGGAAGACTCGAGCGGAACATTACAGAACCTTATTACGAGCACCTACTGTGCACCCGACACCCAGGGAGGGACGCTCCCCTCCGCGCCCCAGTCCCCCGGAGCCGGCTCTGATGGGGTGGGCGTGGCCTTCCCAGGCGGCAGAGGCCATGCTGGGCCCTCGCAGGCTGGCTGCTCTCCTTACAGTCACTCAGTCACTCGCAGGGGAAATCCTTGAAGGACCTAAACGGGCAAAGGCTCCAAAGGCAGGCTGCCCAGGGCACCGGGGCCGGAGGGCAGCAGCTGGGCCGGGAAGGAGGGAGCAGGGCGGGGGTCAGACACCTGGGCGTGGGCGTCCCTTCCGCTGGACCTGCCCTTGGCTGTCACCCTGTCATCATGCTTGTGGTCCGTCCCCTGCCAGGCCAGGAGCCTCTGGGGAGGAGGACTGTGCCTGCCTCTCTGGGCCCTCACGGTGGGTGCTGAGTGAGCAGGGATTGAAGGGGTGACCCCAGTCCTTGGACACGTTGCTTTCCTTCCGGACCTCCAGTCCCTCCTCTTAAGGAGCCCGAGCCTGGGGGACGCGAGGCTGGCTGGTGGCCTTGAATGCTGAGAAAGACCTTCAAGGGGTGACATGCGCTGCCCTCGGCACAGCCCTGGAGCAAGCCGCACCCGCAGGGCCCGGGCTCGTGTGCCCCCCGGGAAGGTGGTTGGGTCACGTTGTTGGGCCTTTGCTTAGGGGACCCTCTGCTTCCCCAGCAGGAGCGGCTGGTTCCCCGAGGCCTATGTGAAGCCATTGGAGGAGGTGCCCGTGAACCCCATGAACGCCTTGAACCCCGTGACCTCCATGAACCCCATGAACGCCTTGAACCCCATGACCTCCATGAACCCCATGAACCCCTTGAACCCAGTGACCTCCATGAACCCCATGAGCCCTATGAATGAGCTACCTTCCAGGTACCTGGGTGGTCAGAGTTGGGGCAGGGGTGGGGACTCCAATGGGGGGGTGACCCCACCCATCAGGGGGTTATCTGTGAGTTGCAGTCCTGAGTGGGCCCACCCCCCTGTAGCCTCTGGAGAAAGGGCACCCTGTCTCTCTAACTGTGAAGGTCATTGTGTCCATCCCTCTGCCTCCTCAGGGCTGCCTGCAAGCCAACAGTCTCCTCTCCCAGGCGCCGGGAGGAGGCTGTAGGAAGCTCAGGGGCCCAGAAGATGGGGCCTGACCCCTGACCCCCTCCCTTCCCCTCCTTTCTGGGCTCAGGTCCTACCCGCTCCGGGGCAGCCACAGCCTAGACGACCTCCTGGACCGGCCGGGCAACGCCACAGCGCCCTCAGAGTACTGGGACGGCCAGCCCCGCTCGCGAACTCCCAGCCGGGTCCCGAGCCGCGCCCCCAGCCCCGCACCTACACCTTTGCCTGGCAGCCGCCGAGGCAGCATGGGCAGCACGGGGGTGGCCAGTGACATCAAGGTGAGCCCTCTCCCCAGGCTGTCCGCACCCGGGTCACCAGTGCGCAGGGAGACTGCAGACCCCGGAACCCTCTCTGCTTTCCCACTGTGTCTGGCAGGGGCCCCTCCACCGGGCCTCAGTCTGCCCGTCTGTGCAGGGAGGGGTGGGATGAGCTTCTGACGCCGGGTGGGTGGGGGATGTATTCATGTCGGGGACTAGAGCCCCAGGTGCCCTGCCGGGAGCACTGGGAAAGGCCTGTCCTCCCTGCCTCCCAGGGAGGACACACCAGGGTCCTGGGTCGGAGCCGGGGTTGGGTAGACACAGGGAACGGCTCCCCATGAGGCCACCGCCGTCTTGTCCTGGAGATGGTCCTCTGGCCCTGGAGATGGTCCTGCCCCCATCCTCTTTCCCAAGTCTGAAACCCACAGAATCCTGGGCCTCAGGACGCCAGGGCTGCACGCCCAGAGCCTGGCACTGGGGGGCCTCTCCCTCCTAGAGGGGGAGAGGGAGGGGCAGGAGCTGGCTGGCCCCTTCCCCTCCAGACTCGGCCCTTCCTCCCTCCCCTGCAGAAGCTCATGTCCTGGGAGCAGCAGCCACCAGAGCTCTTCCCTCGGTGAGTCTGGGGCAGGACTGGGCCAGCGGGGACTGGACTCGGTAGAGGGAGACAGGGTGGGGGTGAGTGCAGGTGACGGGGACAGGAGGCAGGGTGGACACCTGGCTCAGGTGTCCAGGTGCCTTCCCTGGACCCACAGCCAGCTGGAGACCTCGCTCTGACCTCTCCCCCCACAGGGGCACTAACCCCTTTGCCACCGTAAAGCTGCGTCCCACTGTCACCAATGACCGCTCGGCACCCCTCATCCGCTGAGGGCCTTCCTGCATCAGGGGTCTGAGGTCGCCCCGCCACCTGCCCAGGAGCTGCCCAGAGCTGGCGGCAGCAGCAGCAGCAGCCGTGGATCCGAGACGCCGGGGCCCTGATCCTGGTGGGGGGCGCCCTTCCCCTGACCAAGCCCCCAGCCTGAGCAGCTCTGAGGTCCCCGACATGGGGTCTGGGACCTTCAAAATAAAGCAGGCGGAATGGGGCCAGCACCACTTCTTCCCGTCCAGGGGCCCCAGGACTCTCCCTGGGGGCCTACCTCATGCCCCCATCCTCTTTCCCCTTCTCCACCCCAGTGGGGAGGAGCCCCTTACACACCCTCCCCCGCCCGCACTTGTCCCCTTTTAACTTTTGTAAACAGTGAGAAATAAAGCAAGTGGACAGGCAGCAGGACTGGTGCTCTCTGGTCGGGGGGCTGGGCAGGTGGGCATGGAGACCTCCCACCGGAGAATGGGGTCACCGGCAGGTGCCTGGGAGGCCTCACCCCTCTGATCCCTTCACAGCCCTCATTTGCACACGCCTTTAAGTCCCCTTCAAAGCCCTCCCCCTCCTCCATCTCCAGCCTCAGGAAATAGCTGCCTCTCCAGGGGCAGCGGGTGGCAGTGGCCAAGGTCGGGGGCCCATCGGTGGCCTGGGACACAGCGCCCTTTGTTCCGCCCTCCCTGCCCCGTCCCGGGCTCTCCTGGATTAGCCTTATCCAGGGGAAGGCACAGAGGCCCTTCCTGGAATGTGCCCGGGGGTGGGGGGCTATGAGCATTGAGGTGATTGGGGCCTGGGAGGTGTCTCTCCAGGACAAGGCTGTGCCCCCAGCACCAGCAGGACCCCCACCAGAACAGGGCTCTGTGTGTCCTCCTGGGGCCCCAGAACGTGGAGCCTCATCTGTCCAAAGCTCCCCGGCAGCCCCGGGGCCCCCTGTCCCTTCACCCCTCCCAGGAAAAGCTTCTTAGGCGTGGGGGAGGGACTGCTCTAAGCCCCCGGCCTGGGGTGAGAGCCAGGCCAGTGGCTGATCTGCAGGCAAGCCTGGGAGTCTGGCTGCACCCCCCCCCCCACCAGGCTGGGGTACACTGGGGAGGCCTGCAGGCCTCAGATGTGAGGCTGGACGCCCAAACCCACAGGACGGCTCCGGTGAGTGTGGGGCGAGGCTGCCAGGGACCACCCTGTCTCATGAGAAGAGGGCAGCAGGCAGGAAGGCCAGACCTGTCCTGGCGGGGAAGGGGCAGAGTTCCGACACCCACAGGTCCCTGGGCATCGCCCAATACCAGGAGGGAGGCCCAGGTGAGGAGGGGCTGCAGTGGGGAGGCTGGTCCATCCCGGGGGATGGGGGACACAGGCGGCTGCCGCGTGAACCCCTGGGCTGAGCCCAGGAGTGTGACAGGCTTCTGAGTGGGTTCCGGCATGTGCAGGGGTTGGGGAGGCTGCTAGGGGTTCAGGGGGCAGAAGGGCTCTCCTGGTGCCGCCTAAAGGTCCCCACCTGCCCAGTGAGAGCCAGACACCAACCCCACCCCAAGAGTCCCTGCTGGCCTGGGGTGATCAGTCCCTCATCTTACAGGTGGGGAAACTGAGGCTCGCAGGGGCGGGGCCTGTCCAAGCCACCCAGCAGATCCATGGCTGAGCTGGATGAGCTGGAACTCGGCTCCCAGGCTAATGCTCTGTATACACGCACTGCCGTCCCCCTCCCCCCATAATATTCCAATGACAACGGTCACTCCTGGTCATTGAGGAATTAGGACACACCACAGGCCAAGGGGGCATCTCTGCCCATTTCGCTGCTGGTGCCTGTTTCTCCCCCTCCCCCGCCCCCCCCATGCTTGTTCCTCTGTCCAACATCAGACATGCTCGCTGGGGACCCCACACTGCCAGGCACACGCTGGCTGCCAGGCTCCCCCACTCACCAGCACCCCCTCTCCTGCCGCCACCAGGCCTTGAAGAGCAAGGGGTGCCCCCCATAGAGCCTTCCGGAAGTCAGGACTCAGGTGGGACCGACTGTTGTCCCCCTCCTCCCTCACGTGCCCCGGGAGGCGGGAATTGGGCCTCACTCCCTGCGCAGGGCTCCGGTGGGGCGGCCGGTGCCTCCGTTTCCCCCGGCTGGGTCTCCCTCCCCGGGTCCGGGTGACCCCCTGGCTGCTCCCTCTCGTCTCCTCTCCCCCAGCAGAGGCTGAGGCCATGGGCACGGGCGGCCCCCGGCGGGGCGAGGGCCCCCCCGACGGCGGCTGGGGCTGGGCGGTGCTGGGCGCCTGCTCCGTCGTCACCGGCTTCGCCTACGGCTTCCCCAAGGCCGTGAGCGTCTTCTTCCGCGCGCTCATGCGCGACTTCGGCGCGGGCTACAGCCAGGCGGCCTGGGTGTCCTCCATCATGCTCCCC
>NW_006286236.1:230102-230349 GCF_000327345.1 Myotis davidii
AGCAGGACCCCGTGGGCGCCCTCGGGGCCCCTCCGACGGCACGGGACCCCGGAGAGGGGAGGCGAGGACAGGAAAGGGGCAGCGGCCGGAGGGGAGGCCGCCGACGCCCCCGGGCTGTGCAGATACGGGGTGGGCCTGCCCTTCTCGGTTGGGGTCTGTGTTCTCTGGAGGGTGGGAAGGGGGCTCTGGGCCAGGACAGGTCCCGCCCCGAGTCCCCGCGGGACGCTGTTTCGTGGGCGTGTCTCAG
>NW_006286236.1:231359-234463 GCF_000327345.1 Myotis davidii
TGCTGCTCATGAGGCCGTGGCTGTGCTCATCGGACCGCCTTCTGCGGGTGCGCCCTTCAGGAGGGGGTGGCGCCGCCGAGGGCCCCTGAGCCCGCAGGAAGCCCCCGGCCTGTAAAATGGAACTTACAGGGATGACCCGTCAGAGGAGACAGCCTGGTGGGTGGGCTCCCCTTCCCGTGGCTTACTAGCCCTCCTCCAGGCCGGTGCCACCAGCTCTGGGTGGGGACGGAAAAGTGCCAGGAAGCACCAACATTGGTAGCTGCCGGCTCACCGGGTCATCTCCGGCAGCTGGCACAGAACAAATGCGCATGCTCCTTTTGTAGCTGGGGAAACTGAGGCACAGAGGCCTAGTACAAGTTTCAGTCCCAGAATTACAGTGCAGCCCGGCCCGGCCCTAAATGCCTCGCCTTTGAAACACTTCCTCTGAGTGCTTTAGTGGCCCAACCCCTGAGTGACTGGAACAGGGACCGTGTCTTTGGAGAACCAGCCCGGAGGCCAGGAGCGGAGTGTGGGTGCCCAGGGTGCTCACTGCAGAAGGAGGGGCGCTGGGTTCTTCCCCTGTGCACACTGCCTGCTGGGCACTCGACACTCATCACCTTTTAGGAAATCGTCCTGAGGAGTTGGTCCAGGAGGGCTTCCTGCAGGCGCTGGCATGAAGGCAGCCCCACAAGGCAGGCCAGACCCCACAGGGCACAGGGTAGACTCGCAGGGGGCAGTATTCCTGCACGAGGAAGGCAAGAGCTAGGGCCGGGAAGGTGTGAGGGGGACATTCGTATCTTCCTGGGTGGTTGGGTGATCCCTAAACAGCAGGAAGCCGGGCTGTGAGGCAGAGGGAGCTGTCAGCTGCAGGAAGGGACCCATGGCAGGGAGAGGTCACCTTTGCTGGCGCCCAGCGTTCACAGAGATGGGGTGAGCTGCCCATGCTTCCAGGGCTGGGCTAGCTGAGTGCCCTCAGCAAGATTGGTCACCTCACCTGACCCAGTGGGAACCGCAAAGCCTTTGAAACCATGTATGGAGGCCCCCAAGCTTACTACCAACGGCCACAAAACCAGCCCCCTCCCTGCCCCAACCAGGCTTAGAGAACCAGCTTTCATTTTCCTGAGTAGTTCCTAACCCTAACCCTAATCCTAAACTATAACATAGCCCTAAACCATAACCCTAACCCTAAGCCACAACCCTAACCCAAACCCTAAACCATAACCCTAATCCTAAACCCTAAACCATAACCCTAATCCTAAACTATAACCCTAACCCATAACCCTAACCCTAAACCATAACGCGAATCCTAAACTATAACCCTAAGCCATACCCCTAACCCTAAGCCATAACCCTAACCCTACCCCTAAGCCATAACCCTAATCCTAAACTATAAC
Source organism: Myotis davidii (assembly GCF_000327345.1). Lineage (NCBI taxonomy): Eukaryota > Metazoa > Chordata > Mammalia > Chiroptera > Vespertilionidae > Myotis > Myotis davidii. The sequence continues at coordinate 232,733 of NW_006286236.1, forward strand.
CCTAACCCATAACCCTAACCCTAAACCATAACGCGAATCCTAAACTATAACCCTAAACCATACCCCTAACCCTAAGCCATAACCCTAACCCTAACCCTAAGCCATAACCCTAATCCTAAACTATAACCCTAAACCATAACCCTAACCCTAAACCATAACGCTAATCCTAAACTATAACCCTAAGCCATACCCCTAACCCTAAGCCATAACCCTAACCCTAAGCCATAACCCTAACCCTAACCCTACCATAACTCTAATCCTAAACTATAACCCTAAGCCATAACCCTAACCCTAATCCTAAACTATAATCCTAACCCTAAGCCATAACTCTAACCCTAACCTTTAACCACAACCATACCATAACCTAATAGGCAGAGAAGTCACGTGGGCTGTGTATGGGTGGGACAGGGACCAGGAAGACAAGTTTGGTGGAGTACTGCTCAGAGGGGCTCGGGGCACAGCCGGCTCAGGGGTCACTGGGGCACTTACAAGGTCACAGAGATGCAGACCCAGGTGTGGACAGCTACAAGAATGCCCGGGAGAGGGAGGAGCCACACTTTAGGGGAAAGTATTTCCAATGAAAAGGTTTTCCCAAGAATGACAGTAACATGTGCCTGTGATGGAAAACTTGGATAATGCAGAGAAGGGATTACGAGTGAGCAACCCACAAACCCTCTCCCAGGTCCCAGCAGAGCTACTGAGCTCAGTGGGGGGTCCCAGGAGGAGCAGAGGCGGCCAGGGGGTGGGGGCGGGGGCAGGGCCAGTGGAGAGCTGAGACTGGCCCCTGAAGGTTGGTGGAAAGAGCAAGAGTTGGGGGGCCCCAGGAGAGGGGCTGAGCCCAGAGCCCAGAGCCCCTCCCTTCCCCCCTCCCGAGCCGAATCTCCCAGCTGTATACCGCGCAGGCACATGTGGGGTTTGAATACGCGGGTGGAGGGGGAGCCTTGGAAACTATAAAGTGCGGCCTCGCCATGTCACTGAAGGACTTGAGGCCAGGGAAGTCAGCGGCATTTTTAAGGTCTCACAGGGCAGAACTTGTGCGGGGTTTTCATTCTGTAAAATGGGAACCAAGACTGGGGGTGCAGGGTGGGGTCCCCCGCTTGTCCTTAACCCCCCTTCCCCACCCCAGGCCACCTGGTGGACGCGCTGAAGAGCTACGAGGTCATCTTCTACCTGGCGGGCTCCGAGGTGGTCCTGGCCGGGCTCTTCATGGCTGTGGCCACCAACTGCTGCCTGCGCCGCGCTCAGGCCGCCCCGCCCCGCCCAGGCACCGGGGACGGGGCCCGCGACTCGGAGGACGCTGAGGCCGAAGGGGACCCCGAGCCCCTGCCCGCCCCGGAGCCCAGTGTCCCTGAGACCCTGGAGTTGCTCAGCCCCGGGGCTGGGCCCTCAGAACCCGAGGTGGAGGCAGAGCCAGGGCTGGACCCGGAGTCTGTGTAGCGCAGAGGCGCGGGGTGGAGAGCTCGTGACTGCAGACACAGGGCTTCCCTGGCCGAGGGAGGCGGCTCCTGGTGGTCACCCCTGGGGGCCAGGTGCGAGCTTCCTCCCTGCCTGCCCCGCGAGCCGTGGCCGGCCCTGCCCCCGCTCAGTGAAGCTGCTGAGCCCAAAACGGGCCTGAGCGCCGTGAAACTCCAGCTCATTAAGCTCAGCCCAGAGACAGGTTCTGCTCCTGCGCCTCCGCTGCAGCTGTGGCTCTGGCTTCGACCTGGGAGGGGCGGGTAGGAGGGGGCAGAG
>NW_006286236.1:234654-240935 GCF_000327345.1 Myotis davidii
ACCAGCCCCAGCCCTGCCCACTGGCTGCACCTGCCACTGGAGCGTGGGGGCTGCTCGTGGAGGGGGACCCAGAGCCTCTGAGAAAGAGCAGCGTCGAGGACGGGGTGAGTCCTGGCCCTGAGCCTCCTCTCGGCGCCGAGGCTGGCAGCGACCCATCCTGTGGTCGCCTGGGGCGTGGGGCCAGCACTGCCCTGCTGCCTCCTGCCAGGCGTCCTCCCCTCCCCTTTGAGAGGGCCCCTCTCTCGAGGATGCAAACTCGGGTGTCCTGGGGCCTTTGCCTCGGACACAGGTCCCTGTGGGCACCAAAGGGTTCTGAGGGCTGCCCCTGGCGCCTACTTCCCGCATGGGGCGTCCTGGGAGGTCTCCCACACCTGCAGTTTCCCCACCTCCACCCCCAAGAACAATGGTTCCCTCTCATTTTAACAAACACAGAGAGCGGACTGTGCCAGGCCCTGTCCCAAATCCTTAACTGGACTCATCTAGTCCTCTGAACAGCCCAAGGCAGGTGCCATCATTAGCCGTACCAGAGGGAGACCAAGGCACAGGGGAGTTAGGGGGAACCCAGCGTCACAGCGGCCGGCCGGACCCCAGGCTGCCAGTTCGTTGGTGCCCTTGGCCTCGCTGGCTGCCCCTTCAAAGGTGGCGCCGTCTGACAGCTCTAGGGACCCACGTGGACCTGGTGACAGCCCGTCCCTCCCTCCTGCTCCCCACCCTGCTGGCCACCCCCTGCAGGTCTCCGTTGCGTGGGTCCCTGTCCTGCAGGGGCACTCTGAAAGGGAACAGGGCTGCTATCAGTCACCATACTGGCACCGCAGGGGACTGGCTGTCCAGGTGAGGCAGGACACATGGCCACCCCGTTTCTACCGCCTGCCCCACCAACAAAGACACAGGGTGCTCTGTGCATCTCCTCTGGGCTCTTCCCAGGGCCTCCGAAGGGAGCACCTGGAGTGGCCGGGGCACCTTGAACGTGCTCCTGTTTGGGTCCTCAGGGCCTCCTGACCTAGCATCTGTCCTGCCCATCCCCAAACAAAGGTTGAGTTTGAGGCAGAGCCCTGAAGGATCAAGGTGAGGGCGGGCGTGATGGGCGCCACACACCAGCGAGCCTAGGAGGCAGGGGAACCGTCTTCTGGACAGGACAGATCTACGTCGATCCCAGTCTCTGTCCAATGTGGCCTCAGCAGGAGTCCCCTGTGTGAACGGGGACCGCGGTGCTGCCGGCAGTACTGCTGTGAGGACCAGGCACGTGAGGCACATGAAGGGAAGGGCCGTAACCCTTGTTGCCCACCCACCTCGCCACCAGGCGACAAGAGGGGAGCGGAGAGGGAGGCAGGTCTAAGGCTGCTGCAGAGCCCGGCTCCATCTGGATTTGTTTATTCAGTACAGGCCCCGCGCCCAGCCCTCCCCCGGGAAGTGGCTGAGCTGGGGGATTAAATAAATAAAGGCCGCCGAGGTGTGCGTGCGAATGGGCTGGGCCAGCCTGGGGGCCGAGGTGTACCTGAGACCCAGGCCCACCCCCAGCCCCCACTCCAACGGAGGTGCCCACAGGACTGGGCCCTGGACCGCCTGCCACTGCCCACCCCTCTTCCCTTCTGCCCTCTCGCCTTCCTGGATCCGGTCCAGAGACCGAACTCTCCTGGCTGGGGCGGTGGGGAGGAGGGGGAAGGCCAGTGTCCAGGCCCGAGGTCGCAGCCTGTGGCCTTGCCTGGGGGCCCCAGGTTCGCTGTGCGAGGACAGAGAAGCAGGGAGGCAGGCGCCCCAAGCCAGCAGGCCTTTATGCGCCACCCTGTTGCGCGGCGGCCCAGCCCCCGCTCCCACGCTCTCATCCTCTCACTCACCCTACCCCCCAAATCCGCACCCCACAGCGGGCACACTCAGGAGTCACACCAGCTCCCACCCTTGTCCAGGGGCCCGGCAGCCCCTCGTGCATCCCTGGACGGCTCCCTGGCTGCCGTGTCCTCGTCATCTTCATCCTCGTCCTCCCCGTCAGTGAACTCGTCCTGGCCGGGGCCGTAGGCCAGCGTGGTGTGGGCCAGGTCCACCTCGATGGGGAAGACGTCGGCGTCACGCAGCACGGCGTAGCAGTCGTTGTAGTACTTGGACATGGTGGACACGAAGCGCTGCAGCTGGAACACGATGTCCTGGACTGGGCAGGAGAGCGGGTGGCGAGGCACCAGTGGGCCGGCTGCTTGCCTCGTGGACTGGGCCCTCCAAGCCTGCCTGGGCCCGCTCCCTGCCCTGGGCTTCCCATCGTGCACCTCCTGGGCCTGCACAGTACCCAGGTCTCAGGCTCCCACTGAGGGAACAGAGGAGCCCTGCCAGGGCGGGTGGGTGTGGACTGCACCCCAGGGAGTCCTGTCCCACCCAGTCCAGGCTCTGGGAGGTGGCTGTGCTCCTGCCAGCTCTCCCTCTTGGGTCTGACAAAGCACTGCATGGCAGGGCCTGGCCCTGGGATGTCAGGTTAAAATGTTCCCTCTGGGCCTCAGTTTTCCCAGCTCTGAAATGGGAAGAAGATGGTATCTACACACCACAACGAGGATGGTGTATGGACTGGCAGGGAGGGCACGACCCTTGGGCCCCGATCCCCACCAGGCCCCTCACCATGCTTCTGGTCCAGCAGCTCCATCTTCTCCAGCACGTCCTTGCGCATCTGGGAGAAGCGGGCACGGGCCTCCTGGCGGCAGCGCAGGATCAGGCGGTATTCGTAGTTGCCTGTGCTGACCCGGTACAGGGGCTCCCCGAGGGCCTGGGGTGGGGAGGGGCACATCAGGGACCTGGGTGGGCGGGATCTGCTCTGGGGCAGACGGGGCAGGGGCACCACATGGCACCTTTCACAGCTACCAGGGCTCCTCCCTCTGAGAGCCAGGGGTTTGGAGAAGCACTTAGTCACAGCTTCACGAGAAACAAAACTAAACAAACCCCTGCCTCGTTAAATAAATGCACACTTAGTCATAAGATAGATCCTGGTATCAAAAATATTACAGATTCAGCCCTGACCGGTGTGGCTCAGTGGATAGAGCGTCGGCTTGCGGACTGAAGGGTCCCAGGTTCGATTCCCGTCAAGGGCATGTGCCTTGGTTGCGGGCACATCCCCAGTGGGGAGTGTGCAGGAGGCAGCTGATAGATATTTCTCTCTCATCAATGTTTCTAACTCTCTATCCCTCTCCCTTCCTCTCTGTAAAAAATCAATAAAGTATATTTTAAAAAGTTATTACAGATTTAAAAAATAAAAAAGGCCTCTCAGGAATGTGGAAAGCCCCCCTTTTCCCTGCAAGAACCTCACACAGGGAAGGGAGGGGGTCGGGGGGGGGGAAGTGGGCACAGGGGACGGTCCCACAGCGGGCCGGCCAGAGGGGTCAGGGTGGGCACAGGGGACGGCCCCACGTCTCCAGGAATAAGAGCCCGGCCAAGTCCCAGGCCTCTCCCAGGTTGGCCTGACCCACGTGGTGTCCTGACAGACCCAGGGCACTCTTGGGGCTCTGTGAGGCAGGCAGGGAAGGCTGGGTACCCCCAGCCTTTCTGATCCCAGGGCTCTGCCCCCGACCCCCATGACACTCACAATGCAGCTGTATTCCTCGTCGTCCATCTCCTTCACCTTCAGGCAATATGACTGCGTAGGACAGGTGAAGCCAGGCTGTCAGAGTGGCCGCACCTCCTGGACGCCCACCCGACGTCCCCAGTGCCACATGCCACACTGCCCCCAGGCCACCCAGGGGAGCAGCTCTGCCAGGCTCCTGGGCCTGCAGGCTCCTGCTGGGACAGGCTGGGCACCAGGGAAGCTGGCAGCAGTGCTTCGGGGCACAGGGACGCAGCCCCTCACGCAGGCTGAGCCTTGCTGGATGGTCCCTGACGGCAGCACAGGGGAGGGCACTCATCGGGGAGGGTGGGAAGGGCCTGAGAGGCAGCCCGCCATTTACCAAACTCAAGTCCCACGGGTGCTCTGGGGAAGGTTCCGTGCGAAGAAGCAGGGGAGACCCGCAGACTCGCGCTGCTCACGGCCTCCCAGAGGCTCCCGCAGGGAGGAACCCGCTCCCTTGATGCAGCCTTTCCCCCGACTCCGCAGGACCAGAGTCACCATTAAACATAACGCCACCAACACCCCGTGGTAACCTTCATAACCACGGACCTCGTCTAACCCATCGTTACAAGTGACCAGAGGTCCAGAGCGAGGGCCCTGCCCATGTCCCGGGCCCTGTCCACTCCCGCATCCCACTCCACAGACTCCGCCCGCCCTCCGGAGGCCGCAGACCGCTCACCAGGTACTCGAACTTCACGTCCAGGTACTTCTTGATGGTGAGGCGGGTGTCTGGGATGGCTTTGTTGAGGTACGTGTTCAGATCCGTCAGCATCTGGAAGGAAGGGGAGAGCAGGCCGATGCTGAGGCCCCCACAGGCAGGGGTCAGCGTGGCCAGGGTGACAGAGACTGGCACTGACGCGTCAGCCTTCCCGCGGCTCGGACTGTCAGAGCCACCGGCACTGCTAGACGGTCTGTCCATTTCAAGGAGGAGAAGCCAGGCCAGGGCAGCTGGGACTCCGCGGGGGAGCGAGGGCCACAAACCACCTGGAGGTCAACCTTGGCCGAGGCCACGGTGCTCGACTCCAACTGCATGACCCACCCCCTGCTCTGCCCTCACAGGCGCCCACGTGACCTACCGGCTTGATGGTCTTCAGCAGCCGGATGCCAAACTTCTCGATGCTGCGGTGGGCGTCCGCAAACTTCACAAAAGCCTCGCTCGCGGCCGGCTGGGGCTCCCGCACGCCAATCACAGAGAACACGTCCCCAAAGGCTGCATGACAAGTTTGCCGTGAAGGCTGCCCCGACCTGGCCCTTAATGGGGGGGATTTGTGGGGGAGAGGCAAGGAGGGGCATGGCAGGCCGGGGGCCAAGGTCTGCACAGGGCCTACACCCCAAGAAAGGCGTGTCTACACCCCGAGGGAGTTGGTCTACACCCCTAAAGTAGGGGTGTGGAACGTCCAGCCTGCGGGCCATATAAGGCCTGGGAGACCATCCGGTCTGGCCCTGCCAAGGCAGTAGGGGGAAGTAAATTAACTGTCTGACCAAATAGGGCAGCTTTTAAGGGGATAATGTTGTATGGCCCGCGAATGATGTTGTAAATGTCCACATGGCCCTCGGCAGAGAAAAGGCTCCCAGCCCTGACCTCGAGGATCTGAGGGAGCTGGGGCTACGCCCCAAGGAAGGGGGGCCACCCCTGGAGGGAGTGGGGCCACCCCTGGAGGGAGCGGGGCCACCCCTGGAGGGAGCTGGCCGACCCTGGAGGGAGCTGGCCGACCCTGGAGGGAGCTGGCCGACCCTGTGAGGGAGCTTGGTCCGTGCCCTGAGGGAGCCTGCCTCATCCCCCCCCCCGCCCCCCCGTGCCCGGGAAAAAAAAAGGCGATGTCTGAGGGCAGAGCCTGGTCCGGATCTGGACACCGGGGTCCTGAGGCCAGCTCTGCCCCAGGGGCTGTGGGGCCATTTCTGCCGGGGCTTCTCTTTCCCAAACGAGACCCCGCGTGAGTGAGGGCCTCGTACGCTGCATGGCAGCGCAGACGGACCGATGGGGCGCGGACAGGTGACCGTGCCCACAGGGACCAGCAGCTGGTCAAGGTGCCCCAGCGTTGCTCCTTCCAGCACCTGGATGTGCCGCTAGAGCTGGCCCTGGCCGGTGCTGTGATGTCTGCCTGAGCACGGGCATGAGGACCAGGGACAGCAGCCACACCTTCACTTATGGGGACACTGAGCCCAGAGGGGGCAGGGGCTTGCCTGCGGCCATGCAGCTCGTTTGGGGGCGCCTTACCCCGGTGTGTCTGCGACAGCTCATAGAAGGCCCGCAGGAGGCTCTTGGTGTGCTCTGTCATCCCTGTGGGAGAGGCCACAAGAGGGGGGGCATGTTTACGGGGCAACCCTGGCCCAGGACATGGCCTCCAGTCCACCCCACCGAGGCCTGCACTGCTCCTGAGTGCACCCACTTTTCCCATAGCACCCCCAGACCCAGCACGAGGCACCCCTGTTGATGGAGCCGGGACAGGGCAGGAGTGGGCGCGCCTCCTATGGGCTTTCTCTCTGGAGAGCGTGCCGTTCTGGGGGCCTTCGCTACGTTTACACGTGCTTTCACTTGAAGGCTTGTGTGTATGTATCACTTTTATAACCAGAAAGTGTCTTAAGTCTTTTTAAAAGAATTCTTAATGGCCTCGGTTCTAGAACTTTTCGGCTGGCGTTCCTACCCCCCACTCCCGCCACCATCTTTGGAGCAGGCCCCCGGGACCCCGGCCAGGTGCACACACCT
>NW_006286236.1:241155-243323 GCF_000327345.1 Myotis davidii
GTCTTTTTAAAAGAATTCTTAATGGCCTCGGTCCTAGAACTTTTCGGCTGGCGTTCCTACCCCCCACGCCCGCCACCATCTTTGGAGCAGGCCCCCGGGACCCCGGCCAGGTGCACCCACCTTTATAGAGCTCAGCCGTCCGCTCCAGCTCCTCCAGTCTCTTGACAAGCCCATCTGTGGGTTCAGAGAGAAGGGGGTGGGGGTCAGGGGTCTCAGCGAGCAATGGGGGGAGGGCAGAGGCAACCCGGAGGACAAGCAGGATCGGCACAGAACGGGGTCCTTGGGGGGCTTTGGCACCTCAGGGTCAGCTGGGTTCAGAGGTGTTTTGTCAACAGCTCAGAACACCCAGATGAGAGGCAGGGCTGGCCCCCCAAACACTCCTAAGACAAGCCCCCGCCCAGAAGGCCAGGGCACATGGAAGGGGCAGATGGGTGATAACACAGGTGCTTCCAAAAGGCATGTGAAACGGGCGGCGCCCCCCAAGGCCAGCCTAGCAGCCACGGCCCCATCCTGCTAACGCGCTGTGCTGCCCACGGCCGAGGAGGAAGGCCGTCGGGGACAAGTGGGAGAGACCGGTGGACCAACAATCGGTGTAACCAGGCTCCACGTGGCTCTCAGAGCGGGAGCGATCTGGGGAGCAGGAGGAATTCTGGAAGCGCCAGGGCTGTGAGGGAGAGCTCCGTTAGATGGGGCCTTGAGCGTCACCTTTGTGTTTATCCAGCACCTACTGTGTGCAGACGCCAGGCTAGGCTCCAGGGATGACTGGGTGAATGAGATCTGAGTGGTGCCCTTGAGGCTCACAGTCTAGTGGGGGAGCAGACAATGGCCAGCCGCTGCCTGGCAGTGATAGGGCTGGGGGGGGGGGGGGCAGCTGCCTCACCCCAGGGGCTGGAAATGGGGGCTGTGGATCGCCAGGGCTGAGCAGGCCTTTCAGATTAGAGAGGGACGGGCAGGGAGCTAGAAGCTCAGGGCAGGGCGTGAGGAGCGGTACCGTGTGGGGCTTTCTCTAGCTGTGGGTGCCACCCCTCCACTCCAACAGGATGAGGCCTGTACCCCCCCACCCCCACCCCGGGAGCGCCACAGCAACTGCAGACCAGGGGCCCTGTCGGTGGCTTGCTGCCCCCCTCAGCCACCCCCTCCTGCCTCCCAAGGCCCCCAGGCAGGGTCTGGCCTTCCTGAGTTACTCTGCTGTGAGCAAGGACCACTCAAGGCTCCCTGCACCCTCAGTCCTCCTTCCACATGCGCCTTTGGGGCAGGCACTACTTCCCTCATCCCCCCTTTTTATACTTCCCTCATTTTATTACAAAAAACGGGGACAGAGAGGTAAAGACACACGTGGGGCTGTCCGAGCTGGTGTGCTCTGCCCGCCCCTGTGCTGGCCTGGAGGGCAGGGGAGGGAGCAGCAGGGGCCGCCCGGCCTTCCTCTGGACGGACTTCAGGGGAGGAAGGCTCGGCTCAGGGGGACGGAGGGGGTAGCCTGGGGGTCTTCACGCGGCGCTGGCCCCTGGCTGGCTCCCCAGAGCCTTGGCCCCGGGCCAGCCTGGCGGGAAAGGAGCACGTAAGCGCTGCTGTTGCTTTTAGCTGGGTCATGGGACATCATGACAGCTTCAATTTTAGAAACACTATTTCAGGCCGGGAAATTGCAAGGTTCGGGGGGGAAAAACACAACAATCAGTTCTAATTCCATCTCGACGCGTGGTAACTACAGTAACGGGGATTTATAGACGCCGAGAGGCCGGAAATAGCAGCCTCCACTCGGAACGCCACTTGGCACAGGCTCAGGCCCCACCCCGGCGCCCAGCCAATGAGGCCAGCGCCCAGCTGAGCCCACTGTTCCTAGAGGTATTTATATCCGCCACGGCCGGCAGAGCTGCTGCTGTTTATAAACTCAGGCGGGTGACGGCGGACCGGGTCCAAGTGCCTCGCTGGCCACCCTGGGGGGAGCGTGTGCACACGCGTGTGGGTGTGAATGTGCGCGGGCATGGCGTTCTCCCTCCAGGCAGCCGCCTCCAGCCCGGGCAGGGCCCGCAGCGCCGGCTGAGACAGGGCAGCAGCGCCACCTCCTGGGGAAGGCCGGCGGGGAGGGCAGGGCTGGAGCAGTGAGTGGGCGCTAGGGCAAGAGGGTGAGGGGGGCAAAAGGGGCAGGGGCGGCCTGCCCCACGGTCCTC
>NW_006286236.1:245398-248289 GCF_000327345.1 Myotis davidii
AGTGGGCGCTAGGGCAAGAGGGTGAGGGGGGCAAAAGGGGCAGGGGCGGCCTGAGCCCTGGTTCTCTGAGAGCAGCTGGGCAGTGCCGGGGTACCAGCTCGGGAGCCGGAAGAGGCACCTCCCCGCTGTGCTGTCTCCCCGCGGGAGCTGCGCCTGTGCGTCCTCACCTGACCACTGGGGCGCTCTTTGGGAGCTGGAGGGCCTCGGGGATAGAGGGGCGTCTATCAGCCCCAGGGGTAGAGGCCAGGCCCGAGGGACCCACAATGGCTGGGTGGCAGCCACGATGCCCCTGCCCCCGGGAGCCTGGGCCCGGGACCGGACTGGGGCTGGTGTGAGGGAGGGACTCACCATTGCACAGGATGGCCCGGCTCAGGCCCAGGGCGTCCGCGGTCCCCGAGCTCATGTTCTCCACCAGCCGATGCTTCACCTTCTTCAACACTGGGACAGGCGAGAGGAGGCTCAGGAGGAGGCGTTTGCAGCTGGGCCCAGGCCACCCCTGCCCCCTCGTCACGACTCACTCAGGGGGACCACACCAGGCGGAAGGGGCTGAAGTGCGGAGGGGGGTGGGGTGACTATGAAGTGGGGAGGCCCTGCCCTATTCACTCTCCACTTGAGAAGCTGTGGGCGCCTGGAAGGAGATTACTATGCAAAGTGCTCAGCCCCAGGCCTGGCACTCCCCGGTGCCACAGGCCACTAGACCCAGAGTGGCCTCTGCTCCTCTCCCACATCTGCCCTGAGGGTCCCGGGAGCAGAGGCGCCAGCAGTGACAGCTGCCCTGGGCCCGGACGATACTGACTCGTGGTGGAACATGGCTGCACTTGTCCTTGGAAGGGGACCAGGTGGGAACAGAGGAAGGACCCAGGACAGGCTCAGTCTGCCCTTGGCCTTCATCCTTAAAACCCAGGAGGCAACTCTGGCCCTAGGGTACAGGAGGGGGGTGCTGTCTGGGCCTGGAGATCTGGGGGTGCATTCACCCAGGGGCGCAGGGCCTCAAGGGGCCTCAGGTCTGTCTGTAATGAGGTGGCTGGCCCAGAGGACCTCCACTCTGCCCGGATCTTTGAGTCTTGACGTTTCCATAGACCCGGCCCCACAGCAGGGGCACCGTGACCTGGACCTGCTGGCGGAGGAGCGGCCTGTGGCCCAGTTCAGACCGTGGGCTCCCCTGGGAGAAGCTGGGTGGGAGGAGGCCGAGGGGCAGTGGGGGGTGCAGGCCAGGGCTGGGGTGCCCTCCCTGCTGGGAGGCTGAGCACCTGGGCTGTGGTAAGCTGAGGGCGTGGCTTACAAAGGCCCCAGGGGAGGTGGCCTCCCAGCCCTGGGGGTCAGCTTGGTCAGAAAAGCTATTGAGCACGACCACGCGGCTACCCGCGCCCTGTCGCGAGGAGGCAGACCAGGGGCTGGGGGCCGGCTCACCGATGTCCAGGGACATGCCCTGCTTGGGGTCCGCCTGCAGCTTGTTGTAGTGGATGGTCACCTCCCCCTGCAAAAGCAAGGCAGGCCGAGTTGAGAAGGAGTCCCCTGGGCCCCAAGCCCCTTCCCCAGGGAGGCCTGTTTCCCGGGACTCTGTGGTCATGAGAACCCTGAACGCAGCCCTGCCAGGCCCAGGGGGGTCAGCAGGGATGGGGCAGACACGGTCCCTGCTGTCAGAGCCCACGGCCTGGCAGTCTCCGACGCCCTGTGCTGCAGCCAGATCAGGTGCCCTGCCCTCCCGCACGCCACACTCCAAACCCGCGCTGCAGCACGTCCCCTGCACAGAGCGTCTTCCTCTGCGCTCTACATCGTCCCACCTCCTGCCCCTCCGTCCTCGACCAGCACGTCTGAGCACTTCTCTGTGCCCGGTGCTGGAGTGGCAGCCCGGGGCCGATGCCAACAAGGGGGTTGCACAGCCCCAGTGACTGGAAGGTGCCAACGTCTCCCAAGAAGCCGTCCCTGACCACGTGAGGCCGCGTCACTCTCATCCTTCGACGGTGGCTGAATCACTCTCAAGACCCTTCGACGGGGGCTGAATCACTCAAATACAGGACGGGATTTCAAAACCGAGTCCTGGATGGAAACCAAACTGACCGCTGTGGGCAGAGCCGGGTGGATGCGCCAGACCCCTCAGGGTGCAGCACCTGTGCTGGGGGCTAGGGAGGGAGCCCCACGCGGGAGGCAGCCCTGGGTGCTGGGCCAGCCTAGGGACCACAGGCAAATCTCCTCCTGGGCTGGGCACCCACTCGAGAGCTGGGCGGTCCTGGCGTTGATTCGGGGCTGTACACGCACACAAGCCGCACGGGAAGCGTGAGGGGCTGGTGCGAGGCAGGACAGGAGGGTCCTGGTGAGGAGAGGACCCGAGGGTGCACACACCCCGCCCTGCACCAGAATGAGGCACCGCCCACCACTCGCCATGATGATCTCCTCGGCCCCACAGGTGATGCCAGGCCCAGGAACCAGACCAGGGCGAGCGCGTGTCACTCCCTCTGTACAGCGGAGCCTGAGCCCCATCCCCCCTGTGCCCTGGCCGAAGGGCTGGATGGGAGGAAGAACAGGACTGGACTCTTGCCCTGAAGGTGGGAGGAATGAGAGGTGAGGCAGAACAGGACAAAGGGAGAAGGCACTGGCTAAGGCCAGGAAGAAGGACTGGAAGGGATGCTGGTGCCAGGTCCTGGACACGCAGGGGAGGAAAGGTCTGGATGGGGCCGAGGGACTAGAACTCAGCCAAGCCCCATTTACAGCTGGGACCCTTCACTCTGACTTCCAAACCATCCCCCGGCTTTGCGACTCCTTCGGGGCACTGGTTTCCCAGTTACCAGCAGCAAGTCTCTGGGAAGCGGCAAAAGGGCTGCATGCCTGCTTCTGAGGGGCAGGGAGGCCGCTGCCATTCAGGGGGGGCCTTGGCCGGAGCAGCTGGCGGG
>NW_006286236.1:248670-258892 GCF_000327345.1 Myotis davidii
GCAGGGAGCAGGCAGCGTGGGACTGTGGTGGAGGAACAGAAGACCAGCAGCTGCCCCAGAGCCAAGAGGGGCCCCTGGGGGTCTGCAAGCCCAGAAGGACCCACTGGGGTGAAAGTTCCATCAGGGACGGGCCAGGGAGGCTCCTATCTTCCTCCCAGGCCCACCGCAGCTCAGCCGGCATCACCGGGGTGTCTGTGACCCAGGGAAGCTCCCCGTGGACTCCCAGCTTCAGCTCTGACTGGGGACACACTGGGCCCTGAAGCTCGGTTCTGAGCCTGCTGGCTCCCTGGGCACCTTTGGTTCCTGATGCCCCTCTCGTGCCAAGGCCCAGCCCCAGTCCTGCAGGGCAATTAGTACCAACTGAGCAAGTGAGGTGACACCGAGGGGAGCTGGAGTGTGACCAGACCCTGATGCTCTGAGTGGGGAGCAGGGATAGGGCCGATCTCCGTGCCAGGCCTGCCGGCCTCAGAGTGCCTTTCCTGGCTCAGGGCCGCGCTCCCCGGCTCCCCACCCCCCGTTCCCAGGGCAGCCCTTACCTTCACTTCCTGGATCATCTTTGCTACCTCCACCTTAGTTTTTCCTTTGATTGACCTGCCATTGACACCGGTGATCTCATCGCCAGCTGCCACAGTGCCGTCCAGGGCTGCCGGCGTGTTGTCAAATACCTGGGGGTGCAGCAGCGGGAGGGGAGAGCTGAGACACCGGGCGGGAGACAGTCATTGCCTTCGCCCCAACTAGTGCCTGGCTCCGTCCTGGCCTCTAGCCTCCCGTCCCTCTCTCTCTCTCTCTCTCTTTAAAGGTATATTTTGACTGACTTCAGAGAGAGGGAGAGGGAGAGGGAGGGGGAAACATCAGTGATGAGAGCGAATCATCGATAGGCTGCCTCCTGCACTCCCTCTGCTGGGGATCGAGCCCAAAACCCAGGCATGTGCCCTGACCGGGAATCATGCAGTAACCTCCTGGTTCATGAGTCAACGCTCAACCACTGAGCCACACCGGCCAGGCGCCTTCCTGTCCCTCAGGTATAGAGAAGGGCAGGGCAGAGAAGCCTGGACGGACAGAGCGCAGGAGCCCACATACTTGGAGGGGAGGGCGGGAGGTAGACGCGCGCTGAGGAGACTTGCCTTTTCTAGCGCCAAACACACCCAACCGGACACCCGAGTGTCTGCTCCTCCGCTCATTTTTTAAAGGTTTTTCTAACAATGCTCTTCCAAGCTGATACTGATTTATTTTTTTAATATTTTTTTTATTTCATGGAGGAAGGGAGAAGGAGAGACAGAAACATCAATGATGAGAGAGAATCATTGATCGGCTGCCTCCTGCACGCCCCACACCGGGGATGGAGCCTGCAACCCAGGCATGTGCCCCTGACCGGAATCGAACCCGGGACCCCCCAGTCCACAGGCCAACGCTCTATCCACTCAGCCAAACCAGGCAGGGCCAAGTGATACCGATTTAGCCAAAATTACAAAATAACTGCGCTGCGAAGACAGGGTGAGAGGAAGCGGAGTGGTTTTGGGAGAGAGGGGCTAAGCGGGCATATGGCAGGAGGCCAGGCTCCGGGGCGCCTCCCTGATACCTCCTGGGCCAGGTGAGGCCAAACCCCTCGTGAAGGCAGCACCCTGAGGCGGCAAGACCAGGTCCCCAGAATGTCCGTCGTCAGGACCTAGAAGCGACCCTTTGCAAGATCCTCAGAGGCTGGACTTTCCCATCTGCCACCAATGGCCACTTAGCTGTCAGAACAGGTTCGAATCCAGGTCCAGTTTATGTCCAAGGTGGCAAGCTTCCCTCCAGGGCTACAGAGAGATCACTGCCTGGCCCCACCCCTGAGCCACAGCTGACTGCGTATCACCAGGCAGCTTCCTCCACAGGGACCACAGAATTGTTCATTACCGCCGGCAGATCAGCTGGAGAGTGAACTAATGCCATAAAAACAGCATCTGTGCCCTGGCTAGTGTGGCTCCGTTGGCTGCGTTGTCCTGTGCACCGAACGGTGGCAGGTTCGATTCCCCGTCAGGACACATGCCCAGGTTGTGGGTTTGGTCCCCAATCAATGCTTCTCTCACCTCTCTCTCTCTCTCTCCCCCCCCCCCCTTCTGCTCTCTCTCTCTCTCTCTCTCCCTCTCTTTCTCTCGTTGTTTTTTTAAAGTAAAAATAGCAGGAACTACTATTTAATGAGTACTTATGGTGTGCCAGATGTTGTGTTATGTCATTTTATTTAATCTTCCCAACAACCCGAAGATGCTCATCTTTACATGTTTTAAATCCCCACTTTTCAGGTGAAGAAACTGAGGCCCAGGGAGGTTAATTAACTTGCTAATAAGCAGGGAAGCTTGCGTTTGAACTCAGGCCAATGTCATGTCATAGTCTTTTAGTCTTTCCACTACACTTCACTTGTGCTGGTACCGAAGGCTGACAGCTTTGTTGACTCATTAGAGATATTTTATCGAGGGTCCACTCTTTGTCAGGGGTTATACCAGGAGCTGACTGCTGTGAAAAGCAACCTGGGCCCTGCCCTCGCAATACAAAGAGTCTGAAAAAGCAGCCAGATACAGAACAACCGGAGAGCAAACCCCCACTTACAGATGGTGGTAAGTGCTGAGAAGGAAAAAAAGACTGAAATAACAGAGAGAGACAAGGGCAGACCTGGGAGAGGGGGTGGTCAGGAAGGCCTCTCAGGAGGTCGGACCTCCAGAATGAGAAGGAGCCAGCTCTGCAGAGTAGAGGAAGGAACCTGCCTTTGTCATGCCCAAGTAGGAGGTGGCCCGCCCCCTCCAGGACCTCACCCCACCAGTACTGGGCCCCTCCTCCAATGCTGATCCCGATCAGGTTCTGAGCATCCTTCTGCAGGGTCACCTTCCCGGGCACGGTGGGGATCCCGCTAGAAAGACAAGCACCTGAGGCTGAGTCTCCGGAGGAAGCATGACGGGGGGACCGGAAGGGGACAGGCCTTCTGAAACCCCACGAGGCTCCAAATGCTGCACCGTCTTTTCTCTCACCGTTGGCCAGAGGGACAGCATCTTGTGCCGGAATGTGCACAGCTCTTGGAGTCACACAGATGCGGGATGACCTCCCAGCTGTGCCATGAATCAGCTATGGATTGGGTCGGTTACCCTCTCTCCATCTCAGATTAAATGGCTACTTTACCAGAGTTAGAAAGAGCCCAAAGGACATTTAACACCAACCCTGCCCATAGCAAGCACTCCATGAAAACAGGCCCCCCTTCCCTTCGCTTCATCCCCCCTGAGGTTTGAGTCAGGCTTGTCACCTCCTCAGGTACATCTGGGACATGATGCTCTCGTCCTGTTAAACTTCCCATCACCCATCTCTCAACTTAAAGCTCCGTTTTCACTAGAAATGAGCACTTAGTTATGCTTTGCAGGAGATGTTCTCATTCACTCACTCATGCAACAAATATTTGCTAACAGCTACTGACGCCGAGCACCTGACAAAGAGCCGAGGACACAAAAAGGCCAGTCCTTGCTCTGAGGGAGGATTCGCCTCAGATGGAGACGAGCAGAACTTCTGAAAACCTGTCCCACGAGCTGTCAACCCCGGGGAAGGCAGTCAGCTCGATATCCCTGCTCATCCTTCCAAACCTGGCTCAGCTGCCCTTCCCCTGTGAAGCCTTCCCCGGCCCCTGCTCCATCGGCCCTGCTCCCCTTGCAGCCAGGCCCTCAGGGCCCGAACTGTGATGACCTGTCCATGATTCCACGCCCCCAGGGATGGTGAGCTCCGGAAGGGAAGGGTCCATTCTGCTCCAGGACAGAGAAGCAAGGGTGGGCGGGCCTGGGGAGTACCGGGATCTGGGGGGCCTGGGGCGCCTGCACTTTGGGGACTTGGGGGAACAAAGTACTCACAGTTTATCCTCTTCGATTTCATAATCCAAGTCTGCAAACATGGTTCCGAGAGCTGAGGTGGGCTGGCTAACTGCCCAGCTCGGCAGGGGCACAGAGAACTGGATCCGGGAGGAAAAGAGCGCAGGGCTTAGGGAACCGAAGTGCCTGGATGCTCCCCGAGCCGGGGCAACCCTGGCGCCCTCCCCTCGGGACGCGGGGGGTAGGTGATTCTTACTAAGAACAGGGGTGGGCTCCAGGCCAGGGCGAGGGGCGCAGGTCCTAGAGCCGCCCACAGGTCTCCAGGCCCTGGGAGCAGCCTCTGTGGCTCACCGGAAACGCCGGTCCCGCAGTCGGTCTGGGCCAGGCTGGCACCTGAACCCACCTGCCGTTCCACCTGTCGGCGGCCGCGACTGTCGCGTCACTTCCGGAGGGACGCGGAAGTCACGCCTTCCCTCTCTGGGTATTTGCCCCGATCCCTGCAGGCAACCCTCCCCTTCCCTGGCTCCCGGGGGCTCCCGGAACCAGGAAAGAGGACCGGTATGAACGGAAGCTCGCCGTTAGCCTGAGAAAGCGGAAACAGAGGGAAGGTCTGGACAGGCCGGCAGCGCTCGACCCCGCCCCTTGCCCCGAGGCCGCCGCCATCTTGGTAAGGGCAGGGTTCTTCCCAGCGTCCTCAGCGGGACGCCAGGGACCACGCCGGCAGGGCGGTTGCCGTGGCAACGGAAGCATCCTCGGCTGGGGAGACTTTCGGCGAAGTCCAATGATCTACAAATCCTTCCACCTTTTCAACGCCCCGTCCTATCATGCTGTGACTCCTCCACTACAATGGCAGTGTCAGGGGCAGCCTAATCCCAGTTTTGCAAACCAGGAGCCTAAATGCAAGAGGAGGGGAAGGGATTTTATCCAGAGCCACCCATCCAAGATCTGGTCTAAGATTCAGATCTTGAGTTTGAGAAGGCGGCCTCCTCCAGCGCCCTTTCAACCCGTGCACACCTGTGTCCAGTAGATCTGCTATTGACAAACTGGACAAGTTACTTTCCCTCCTCTTATATGCCTCCTTTCCCCGCGTGCAAGCTAAGCCCTGAGGCAGATGCTCCCTATGGTCTTTGGTGAGAGATTCCTCACACCCCATCTCCTTTGTTAACCCTGAGGAACAGCCCTTTGAAGTCCCACTGAGGGTCAGGAAATGCCATCAGTGCTCCCCAGCCAAGGAGTCCGAACCTCATCTCCCCACCAGCCTCTGCTGCCACTGCTATTGTGTACAGCGGGTTCCCCGGAGGGGGCTGGTGCTCCCAGAGCCACAGCCTGGCACCCACCTCCCCCAGGAAGCATGGGTCCAGGCCTGTCCAGCTTCCTTCCCTAGCTGCCAGGGTGTAGGGAGAAGGAGAGGTGCAGAAAGATGACTATCCTAGTAGCCCAAGGCCTGATAGGAGCTCCACCCCACTCTCTGAGGGAGCTAATCTGAGCCTCATCAGATGTGCAGATGCCACCATAGCAACAACCTTCCCATGTACCCACTGCTCTGCAGTTCAGGTCACCTTCACAGGATTTTAAGTTCACCGTGACCCCGTCTCTCTTCCTCCTACGTACTGACTTTATCATCCCTTCCATAGGATGCTGGGTCTCCATCAACAGGTGGCACTGTGACAAACAGAAAAAAGAAAATCAGGTTGCATTGTAATGCCTGTTAGAGTGAAAATATTGACCCACTTTATGCTGTCAGGGGAGGGGTCTCCAGGGTCAGCAAACACAGCATGGAACATGTTCCAGCCAATCAAAGGGCGAGGTTGGGACCGTGCACTTATTGGAGAGGAAGGAAAGTTGGAGCGCCTTGTTCCATCACCGAAGTAAGCATTCTTGTCTCCCCAGCGGGACAGGGAGCCTCTGGTGGCCGGTCTTGCCCTCCGATCTCCCACAGAACCTGGGACAGTATCTGGCTGAGGATGAAGTGCATCAAAATAGCTGTGACCTTATGTGAGAGGGGACGTTCTCCGGGCCCTGGAGGAGAGGACATGGATGGGCAGAGAGGGAACGAGATGACGAGGGCCTGAACTGGACAGTGGCAGTCAGTAGCTTGAGCTTCCTCCATGGGGATCACCAGACCCCTGGGACGTAAGACCAAGTATATATGCCCTGAGTTCTGGAACTGTGGTCCTCGGCAAACAGCACTTTCCAACCCTAGGAGCTTTAACATAGCTTGCGGCTCTGCCTCCTCAGCACGTCCCCAGACCAAACCCCAGCTCGGCTAGTTTGTAGCTGGGGGATTGGGGGCAAATCACCCATTGCCCCTGAGCCGTGGGTATTGTAAACTGGGGATGGTGATCCCTCCCAAGATAGTAGCTGTAAAGATGGAGATTAAAGGGAGAAATGGGTGTGAAGGTGTTTTGTTAGTGACTCACTTGGCACAGATGTCAGGTTTTTATTGTCCCCTGATTATAATCATTTTGCCCAACTATTTCAGGGGGCAGGGGTGATGGCACCTTTAAAGGGCCTCCTGATGGCCGGGCCCTGCCTCAGGCTCACCAGGGAGGTGTTCAGAGTCCTGGGCTCTGTCACAGTCCTGTGTGTCGAGTCTCTGGGGAAGGGGCATCTAGAAGGCTGCATTTTCACAAAGCTCCACGGGCGGCTTCAGAGCCAACTGCGATGGCACACTGTCAGGGGCTCAGGAGGCACAGTGTCTGTGTGCACTCGGGAGGGCGGGGGGTGGGGGGCGGTTCAGGTCCACCAACAGCCCTGCCCGCAGGCCTCCCCAGCAGCAGGAGCCAAAGGCTTCCTGGAGGAAGTGACATCTCAGCTGAGTCCTGAAGGAAGTGCTGGTGGTACCCAGGCCACGAAGAGGGGCAGGGTGACAGGCAGAGGGCACAGTGGTACAGGCAGTAGGGGCTGCACAGTACAGTCCCTGTTCTCAGGAAGTCACTGTGGCAGGGGAGGGGGATGAAGGCAGACAGTGGGCACAGTGACAGGGTGATAAGGAGAGCTGCCACCTTTGCCAGAGTCACAGGCGAGAGGGTCAAACAAGTGTCTCAGAGCGGAGGTTTGACACCTTCTTCCAGATGGGTAGGGCTCTAGGGGTTGAAATGGGGGTGAGAACACCCACCCACTCCCAGGAGGCCCTCCCTCTCCAAGCTTGCTCCTCCTCCTCCTCCCCGGCTCTGCTCCTGAGTCCATCCTGAGTCCATCTTGCCTGGCCCTGCCCTGCCACTGAAAGCTGTGTGACCCTGGGCCCGTCCCAACCTCTCTCTGGGCCTGGGTTCCCTCCCTCCTTCCTCCCTCCGTTCCTGAGCTTCAGATTCAAAGGCAAAAGATTGCCCCTCAACCCCATATTCCTGGGGACGTGCTGCCACCAAGTGGCCATTCGGAGAAACACCCCTGGGGACTGGAGCTGCATGAGCTGTACACCCCACCCCACACCCCCACTTCCCACTCCACTCATTGCCACCCCCCCGCCCAGCTCAGGGCTGGCTGGAGAGACCACGAGTCTTTGCAGTCGGTAGGGGATGGACGAGGCTGGGTATCCACGTGCCGTGCTGTGTCTGACCTGCCTGCCCTTTAGCGCAGCTGTAGCCCCAGGCCTGACTCACCCCTGGCTTTGCAGCCCCTTTAAAGGTCAAGAAACCAGGGGTCGGTGGGTGGCATTTGGCTCAATCATCAGCATAGAGATCTAGGGCATGGGCTTTAAATTCAAACAGATGATGACAGTACTGCTAGCCGCCAGCACTTACGGGGGCCTTCACTAGGCACGGGCCTGGAGCGCGGCTTCCATTGTCTCCTGGGAAGCTCACCAGAGCCCCTAGAGGTGGGCTGGCCCTTCTGCATTGGTTCCTTCAGCAAATAGTGTCAGTCACCTGCGACGTCCAGGCCTGGAGGACACATCAGAGAGCAGGAAAGCGAGGTCTGGGCCTGACACGAGGGGGAGCGGCCGGTGAACCCAGGTCACAACCTCCCATTCAGGGCATCAGGAGAGGCCCCAACTCTAACGGGGGGCCCGGCGGGAAAGGGCGCGACTGTGGCCTCGTGGGAGGTGGTGGAGCGCTGGACTCGGTGGCAACCCTGTGGCCTCTCTGAGCCTGGGCTCTGGGTAACGCGGCTCTTGTAAGAGATGGCGTGTCGGTTCCAGTGTCAGTCAGGCCGTGACACCCCCTGCTCAGACCCTCCAAGGTCTTCCCCTCGCCCCCAGGGTGAACCAGGTCCTTGCCCCCAGGGTGAACCAGGTCCCCTCGCCCCCAGGGTGAACCAGGTCCAGAGGGGGGCCTGGCTGCTCCCCCAGCACACGGCCCCCTTGCTCCCCGTGCATATTCTGTTCCAGGCCTCTGGCGCTTGCTGGTCCTGGAACATGCTGGAGTGTTTCCCCCTTGGGGCCTTTACTCTGGCGGCTCCCTCTGCCTGAGCTGCTCTTCCTTGCCCAGGTCTGCTCCCTCCTCCTTTATCCTTGCTTCAGGGAAGCCCCCTAGAGCACCAGCTCTAGTACAGCCCTGGCTGCAGGCTGTCAGAGCACCGTTCATTCCCAGGATTACACATTTGTCTGCTTGTCTGTCTGTCTGTCTGTCTCCCCAGCAGACGGCAGTCCCCCGAGGGCAGCCCTGACGGTCACACCACTATCACCGACAAACAGCAGAGCGACAAACAGCAGAGCGCAGGAATAGGCAGGGACTGCCGCTGAGAGCAGGAGCCAGGGACCAGGCGGGGTCAGGGAGCCCCCCTGTCAGAATCAGGGCCCCACTCTGCCTGGCCCTGGGAGCCCAGGAGCCCAGCTGTCCGAGCAGAGAATATGGGGTTTTATCCAAGGTGTCCCTTGAGATAAACTTAAAGGTGCAAGTGTTAGGGCATTAAGTAGTTGTCAGCAACGAGACTACTCTAAGCAAGCAGGACCGAGGGCAGGCATTGTCATCTGACCTTATATTAATACTAGAGGCCCGGTGCATGACCTCCATGTACTGGGGGGGTGAGGGGGGCTTCTCAGCTCAGCCTGTGCCCTTTAGCAGTCGGACAGCCTTAGGGCTGCTGCAGAGGCGGAATAGGCTCCAGCCACCTCCGCTGTGCTAGCCAGCCTTCAGCCGGGCTTGTGGCTGAGCAGAGACCCCCCTGTGGGAGCGCAGTGACCACCGGGGGCAGCTCCTGCGCTGAGCGTCTGCCCTCTGGTGGTCAGTGCACGTCATAGCGACCAGGCATTCGGCAGTTTAGTCATTTGCACATTACCCTTTTATTATACAGGACAGTTAAGACTGCGGAGGAAGGACGCCACACAAGAACATGCAGTTGCAAGTCACACGGCACTTTATTACTCACAAGGTTCCTGATGCCGTGGGCTCAGGCTTAACGGGGTCCCCAGGGGAGAGTGGCGTCCTCTGCGGGCAGCGGCAGATCCGTCTTTGGGTGGCTGGCCGTCTGGTTGGGTCGAGTCAGCGGGAAGAGGGCGACTGAAGTCTCCCGATCGGAGGTTCGGCCGTTCTCCTGCCATCCGTGGAGCAAGGCAGCGTGGAGCGTGGATCAAGAGGATGATCATGTCTGAAGTGGGGGCCTGTTTTTAAGCCTGTTCTGGCCCACGGCAGTCCAGGGGGCTATCAGTAGCATCTGTCATCACACAAGTGTTAACCAGAGTACAAGCTGATTATCAATCACAATGTGTCAATCAGAAAGTGTCTATCAGGTTTACATACACCATTCCTAAAGGTAGCATTCAGCTGTGGTCTTACCTATACGGTGCAGCGAGGGCTTGGCCAGAGCGGTCATTCCCTGTGCTCTTTAATATTTCACACAAAAATAATTTTTCTAATTCCCTATAACACTCTCTAATTGCTTTCCATTGCTGTAACAGTGTAACACTCTCTACTTACTTCCTGTCATTATCACTATTACGGTGACGCCAGCAGAGGCCGGAGCAGTTGGACCCCAGTGCTGGCTGAAGCCACAGGCAGGCGAGGTGGGGGCCTCGTCTCCTCCTCCCCGAGTCTGAGGCAGGGTCGGGAGCAGGGAAGCTGGACTGGGAGGCGGAAGGGAGCCTGGCTGGGGGCCGGCCCTGGGATGACAGGTCTATGGGGCCAGATTCCGGGGGGGCAGGGAAGCGTCTCCCCCTCACTGGGCGGCAGGGGCTGAGGATGGGCGGGGCCTTGCTCAGGGGCATCTCACCTCCCAGAAGCCCACTCCAGCTTGGGTGGAGCCATGGACCCATTGCCCTTGGGGTACAGGGCAGCTCTCGCTCTTCTCAACCGCCTCTGGGCCGCCTCTGGCCAGAGGGGGGATGTGGGCTTCCATGGGGCCCCAGTCCCCCCAACCACCCCCAAAGCAGCTCTATTCCTGGCTTTGCTTGGCATGTAATGGGCCGACCCTTGACCTCCCCTCCCCCTCGCCTAGCTCTCTGCCCCTGGGTGAGGTCAGTGATGAAA
>NW_006286236.1:258959-260821 GCF_000327345.1 Myotis davidii
CCGCCTTCCACTCGCCCTGTGAACCCATTTCTCCCTCATCCACACCCCCAGCCCAGACCTCTCTCCTGGATGCCAGACCCCCGGGCATCTCGGTCCGGTGTCCTTCCTCCCAGGCTGCCTCCCTCCTGCCTCACCCTCTCGCTGGGCAGTGAGCTCCCAGGGCCCCCTGTCTTGCAGCACATGCTCTCTACTGCCTTGTCTCTCCTCCCGGACTGTGGCTCCTCACTTGACTCTCTAGTTCATTCCCGTCTCTGCTCTTGCTCTCACTCTCCGTCATCCTCCCTCTTTCTCGTTGTCTGGTCCGGAGTTCTCCGACTCAGGTGGGACCTCAGTGACCATGCAGAGGCCAGGCCACCTGAGAGGAGGAGCCAGACACGGGCTGGGAAGAGCCAGGCCCCAAGCCGGAGCCCTTGGGCCTCTCCGGCCTCTCGCCTCCCCCAGCTGTGGGATGGTCTCGGGGTGCCAGCCCCACGGGAAATGCACGGGTTGCAAATGTGACTGCCTTCTCCCTCTTCTGCCTCTGATCTTCCCCAGCCCCACCCTCAACATCCATCGTGTCAGGTTCTCTGTTTTGCCCCCCATCTGGCTGCCCCCCGGACCGGTAACCACCTCACAGAGCTTTATGACTAGCCCTGCTATTGGGGGCAATGACCCTCCCTTCTTCTTCAGGGGCCTCAACTGTTCTTAGTGCTCTTAGAATCATCTTGACAAACTTCACCAAAAGCCTACGGGGAGGGGGGCGTTGATCAAGACCAGATGGAATCTAGACATTAATTGAGAAGAGCTGAGTTCTTTAAGAGATTGAATCTCCCTATGCAAGCTAACGGCTGACCCTCCTCATTTATCGTCTCTTTTTTCATTTATGAGGGAGCTTTTCGAATGTACAGTATTAGAGAGAAGAGGTTTCTACCCAACACCCAGCCTTGCCACTGACCGTGGCCACTCCACGGTCAGCCGTAGCCCGTCCCTCCCTGCCCCTCCTCCGGCCCCAGCGCTCATCCCTTCCAAGGAAATCTTTGGGATCTTCTTTAATATCGTCCAGTAGTGTTTCTTGACTTACCTTTTGTTTTCAAATGATTATCGTTTGACAGGAAGTTGCAACAATAGGCCCTCCGGTGGTGACGTCTCACATCACCAAGTGCTTTCCCCAAACCAGGAAGTTGACATTGGCACCTTCTGCAGACCTGGTGCAGACCGCGCGGTGTGACATGCATTCGTGTGTGTGTGTGTGTGTGTGTGTGTGTGTGTGTGCATTTCATCAGCTGTGTGGATTCCCCACAATCAAAACACAGAACTGCCCCCACCACGACCCCTGACTGTCAGTTCCTCACGGACAGCGACACCGTCTCCTTTCCCTCTCTCCTCTGCAGCTTAGTTCCTTTCGTGTTGAGGGGTTTCCGGTGGTCTGCGTGTGCTAAGCTTTGTAACTAGTCATGCTTTGAAGGGCAGCTAGGTAGTTTCCGATTTTTTACTATTACACATAAAGCTGCTATGCACAATCCTGCACATATTTTCATGCGAATGCCTCGTGCTGTTTCTCTGTAATAAATGCCCAGTCACATGGCAAGTGGATGTTTCCTTTTCTTTTTCTTTTAATCCTCACCTGAGGCTGTTTTCCCATTGCTTTTTCTAGAGAGAGTGAAAGAGAGAGGGAAAGACAGAGAGAAACATCAATGTGAGAGAAACACACTGATTGGTTGCCTCCTGCATGAGCCCTGACCAGGACTGGGCCGGGGAGGATCCTGCAACCGAGGTACGTGCCCTTGACCGGAATCGAACCTGGGCCCCTTTGGTCCACAGGCAGATGCTCTATCCACCGTGCCAAACCAGCTAGGGTGAATATCCACTTTTTACTCAGGAAC
>NW_006286236.1:264664-265336 GCF_000327345.1 Myotis davidii
CCCTGCCCCCTCCCAGCCTTTGATGACCATGGGGGGCTGGGGGGGCCGGGGGGGCCTCCCTGCTGTGGGGACGCCAGGCCAGCCTCTTCGGTGGGGTTTGGTCTCCGTGGCCCATTTGCAACCCCCACTTCCTTTGCACCACGTCCCCCCTGTTCCCTCCCACAGGGACTCAGGCGTGCTTGGCTGCCCCAGGCCAGTCCTGCCCGCCTTGTGGGCGACTAGGTCCTCAGAGATGACCCCACGAAGCCCAGCTCTCCCGCATTTCAGCCGGGAAACGGTATGACTTGGTCACGGCTCCCTCAGGAGCAGGGGCCAGCCAGGTCCCGGGACTTCCCGCCCACATGTGTCCCCACGGGGGCCAGCTCCACGCTGAGGCGAATCGGATGCCGCCCTCCCCCCAGGGGCTCGCGGGCTGTGAACAGAACAGTCTGACCAAGCGCCGTGCATTCAATAGGCACCAAGTGCTAAGGGTGTCAGAGAGGATCCCCTAGACCAGCTGGCAGGCCAGGGAGGCTTCCAGGGGGAGAGAGAACCATCCACGGCCGCCTCCTGCACGCCCCACCCTGGGGATCGAGCCCGAAACCTGGGCATGTGCCCCGACCAGGAATCGAACCCTGACCTCCCGGTTCATAGGCTGACGCTCAACCACTGAGCTAGGCAATTCAGTATAGT
>NW_006286236.1:265537-267428 GCF_000327345.1 Myotis davidii
TGACATGCATTTGTGTGTGTGTGTGTGTGTGTGTGTGTGTGTGTGTGCATTTCATCAGCTGTGTGGATTCCCCACAATCAAAACACAGAACTGCCCCCACCACGACCCCTGACTGTCAGTTCCTCACGGACAGCGACACCGTCTCCTTTCCCTCTCTCCTCTGCAGCTTAGTTCCTTTCGTGTTGAGGGGTTTCCGGTGGTCTGCGTGTGCTAAGCTTTGTAACTAGTCATGCTTTGAAGGGCAGCTAGGTAGTTTCCGATTTTTTACTATTACACATAAAGCTGCTATGCACAATCCTGCACATATTTTCATGCGAATGCCTCGTGCTGTTTCTCTGTAATAAATGCCCAGTCACATGGCAAGTGGATGTTTCCTTTTCTTTTTCTTTTAATCCTCACCTGAGGCTGTTTTCCCATTGCTTTTTCTAGAGAGAGTGAAAGAGAGAGGGAAAGACAGAGAGAAACATCAATGTGAGAGAAACACACTGATTGGTTGCCTCCTGCATGAGCCCTGACCAGGACTGGGCCGGGGAGGATCCTGCAACCGAGGTACGTGCCCTTGACCGGAATCGAACCTGGGACCCTTTGGTCCACAGGCTGATGCTCATCCACTGAGCCAAACCGGCCAGGACAGATGTTTCCTTTTCTAAGAAACTGCCAAACTACCTTCCGGAGAGGCTATACCTCAGTAACATTGTATGTTTTTCTCTGTAACTATTCCATCAGATCTAATTTTTGTTTTGGTAAAGGAGGATTTTTTTAAAAAATGTAACTTTATTGCTCTGATGTTTATAAATGCATTTTTAAAAAATCCTCACCCAAAGATATGGTTTTTTGAAATTGATTTTTTAGAGAGAGGAAGGGAGGGGAGGGGAGAGAAAGAAACATCGATAGGTTGCCTCCCATACGCGTCCTGACCGGGGCTAGAACTTGAAAGCTGGGTGTGTGCCCTGACTTGGAATCAAACCCGCACCCTTTCTGGTATACAGAACGGCGCTCCAACCAACGGAGCCACCTGGCCAGAGCATATAGACGCGATTTTTATTGAGGTATGATTTACACACCATACAATTCGTCATGTTTAAGAGTGCGGTTCAGTCGTTTATAGCACATTGACAAGGCCACACCACCATTGCCACAACCTAATTCCAAAACGTTCTCAGCCCACTGAAAAGAAACCTTCCCCATTAGCAGTCACTCCCTGTCCCCCTTGTCTGGGGCCCCTGGCCACTGTTAACTCGCTTTCCATCTCTGCGGAGTTGCTTATTCTAGGTTTTTCCTATAAATGGAGTCACGTAACCTGTGGCCTTTTGTGCCTGACTTCTTTAGCATGGTATTCCCACGGTTCATTCACATGTTGTAGCTGCAGTTAGTTGTTTATATCAATTTGACATGGGAATACCCTACATCCCTCTCTGCTGAATTTTTTCACAGCTCCAACGATTGTACATTATTTGGGGTTTTCTATGTAGACCATCGTATCATCTGCACGTAATGCCAGTTTTGCTTCTTCCATTCCAATCCGTATACCTTGTTGCTGTTTTTCACGTCTTACTGCCCCAGCTTGGGTCCCAGGACAATGTCAAAGAGATGCATGGACGAGGGCAGACTCACCTGGTCCCTGATTTTAAGGAATGTGTCCGCTGCCCCTTTAAGAACCACGTTTATGCTGGTTCTTGTAGATAATCTTGATCAGTTTAACCCCTTCCCCGGCAGAAACATGTATACTCGTTTTCACAAAATGTTCTTTTTCAGTCGTCGATGAGTATACTAAGAAAATATGGTAAAAAAATATGGTTTATAGGAAGACGAGTTACAAACTGTTTTCATAACCAGCATCAAAAATACTATATAGAACCAAAACAAAAAAATTAGTCTGAAAAAGAAACGT
>NW_006286236.1:269614-272068 GCF_000327345.1 Myotis davidii
CACAACCGGACGCCCAGTCTGGAAGGTCCATTTCCCAGAGGAACGGGACTCTCTTAAGCGCACGGCCACTCCACGCCCTCGTTCCAAACCGCTTTGAGATGCGAACGTGTTTACTGTAGGAATGTGGAAATACCATAAAATACAAAGCACCGAAAAGGTTTAAAACCACTCAAAGTCCCACCACCTGGATATATAACTAAGGTTGGCATTTTTGTATTTTCTTTGTGGGTTTTTCCCCTATATTTTTTAAAGAATATATTTTATTGAGTTTTTTACAGAGAGGAAGGGAGAGGGATAGAGAGTGAGAAACATCGATCAGCCGCCTTCTGCACACTCCCCACTGGGGATGTGCGTGCAACCGAGGTACATGCCCTTGGCCGGAATCGAACCTGGGACCCTTCAGTCCGCAGGCCGACGCTCTATCCCCTGAGCCAAACCGGTTAGGGCCCCTATCGATGTTAGATGACATGGAACTCACAGCATGTCGTTTGTATTAAAGTGGCTTGTATGCATGTATCACTTTATGTCCGCGTTTTTTCTTAAGCATAAATATACCCAACACCGCTCCTATGTCATTAAAGCCTCATAACGCCATTTTCAGCGGCCGTGTCGTGTTCGGCCCTGGGACCGGGCTAGGATTCGTTTGTCCGGTTCCCTACAAGGCGGCCCGTTGTTCACCGTTTGACATGTGGCCGCGATAGACGTGTCTGCACACAGCCGTGTGGTCACACCTGGGGGGCGGTGACAGTCGGACGAGGTGGCCTCCCTTTGTACCAAGTCACGGCAGCAGCAACTGAGCCGGGAGAGCGGCATCCGGGTCCTTTGATCAGGGCCCCCCGAGGTGCCCAGGCGCGTCCTGTGGTCACGTGCTGGCCGTGTCCTCCCGGGAAAGCAACGTCGTCAACAGGACCCACGGAGCGACTCTGTCTGTGTTTGTCTTGTGACAAGAATGCTTAACAGAAGATTGACCTCTTACAGATGTGTAAGTTTTAAAAAACCTATTTGTATTGATTTCAGAGAGGAAGGGAGAGGGAGAGAGAGAGAGAAACGTCAATGATGAGAGAGAATCATTGGTTGGCTACCCCCTGCACACCCCACTCTGGGGGTGGGCTTCCAGAGGGAGGTGACGCTGGGGCTCATTCTAAACAAGTGCGTAGAAGTGAGACCAAAGCAGGTGGGGCAGCAAGGAAAGGCCTTCCTGGAAGAGAGAACAGCATACGCGGAGGCACAGAGTAAAAAGGGCGCGGTATGCGGGAGCCAGGCAGTTCGAGGTGGGCAAGGAGGCCGTGGGTCAGCAGGGCCAGGTGTCCCGGGGCCTCCTGTGCCACCACGTTCGGTGTTTAGACCCGGCAGTTTATCTCTCGGGGAGGAAGAGAGCCGAGAGCCAGGTTCTAACCCTGCCTCCACCCACCGTGCATTCATCCCTCCGCAGGTCCCTTCCTCGTGAACAGCCCCCACAGCAGGCCCTGCACTGGGCTGCCTGGTCCCAGCCCCCGAGGGGAAGCCGGGAGATGGGGCTGGGTGTGCGGAGGCTGCTCCGAGCCCCAGAATGTTGGCGCTGACAGGGGAGGCAGGGGCTTGAACAGATGCTTCCAGGGTGAATCACAGGCCATTTCAACAGCGAGCCCATCGGCCTGAGGGGCCTCACCGGGAGGTCCTGGTGCAGGGAGAAAGCAACGCTCCAATTGGATTTTCTGTTGTTTGCAGCATTTCTTTCCATTCCAAGTTCGCTCGGACATTTTCATCATAAGTTGGTGTTGAAATGTATTGCCGGTGCCGAGATGATCACATGACTTTTCTCCTTTAACCTATGGCCATGATAAATCGCGTTCACGGGTTTCCAGATGCAAAAACACATTTCTAGGATAAACCCAATTCTGCCCAATGTCTGTGTCCCTTTTGTTCATTGCTGGGCTTGTTTAGCTAATGTTGTAGCTGGGGTTCCTGCATCGAGTTTCACAAATGGGGATGGCCCATGTGAACTTACCTGGAGAACGGACCTGAGGTGCCTCTGTGCATACCTCTCCCTGCCTCCCTCGGGCGCCCTCACCCTCTGGACACACTGCTCTGGCCGGAGGGGTGCTCCTGTGGGTGGCAGAGGCTGGAGGCACCACAGGCCCCGAGCAGCTGCCGAGGATGGGAGCTAGGGAACAGGGACCCTGGGTTTCGGAAGGGCCCCCAGAGCTGTGACCTCGCGGCTGGGCCCCTCACCGAAGAGGGAGACTTAACAGAAATCTTCCCCTCCCTTCTCCTTGGGGGTGGGGGTGGGGTGGGGGGAGCCCTCCAAAGGAAGTGGCTCAAAGAGGGCAGGGGCAGGGGTTAATGACCCCATTGTTCAGGGGCTGACGGATGGCCTGCCTGTCTGGCATTGCAGAGCATTCGCTGCCCCGGGCAGGCGAGCCCTGCCCCCTCCCAGCCTTTGATGACCATGGGGGGCTGGGGGGGCCGGGGGGG
>NW_006286236.1:273141-273675 GCF_000327345.1 Myotis davidii
ACTGCGGCTCGCGAGCCACATGCGGCTCTTCGGCCCCTTGAGTGTGGCTCTTCCTAAGCCTTAGGAGGACCCTAATTAAGTTAATAACAACGTACCTACCTATATAGTTTAAGTTTAAAAAATGTGGCTCTCAAATTTCAATCGTTGTCCTATTGATATTTGGTTCTGTTGACTAATGAGTTTGCCGACCACTGCCCTAGGCAACCACTAATCTACTTCTTGTCTCCACAGAGGGGCTATTCTGGAACTCTACACTCAACTTCTCTCTCCTGAGTCTCCTCATCCATAACCTGGGGATGCCAATGCTGTGCCCTCAAGGGGTTTGCAGGGAGGGTTCAGAGACGTTCACACAGGGCTTAGGCGGGTGTCTGGCACAGGCTACGCAATGTGGTGTCCACGGTCATTATCACCGGACACCGTCTCCAGCGGCTGGGGCTCCTCACCTGCCCCCCCGCCTTCCACTCGCCCTGTGAACCCATTTCTCCCTCATCCACACCCCCAGCCCCGACCTCTCTCCTGAATGCCAGACCCCAG
>NW_006286236.1:273701-274726 GCF_000327345.1 Myotis davidii
GTCCTCCCCCTCAGGCTGCCCTGCCCTCCTTCCTCCCCCTCTCGCTGGGCAGTGGGCTCCCAGGGCCCCCTGTCTTGCAGCACATGCTCTCTACTGCCTTGTCTCTCCTCCCGGACTGTGGCTCCTCACTTGACTCGGAGTAAATCTCCCTCTTCCTCGCCCCTCCAGCCCTCATCCCATCATCGCCAAGTCCGTGGATTTTGCCTCTTCTCCCCGCAGCCCTAAGGCCCCGCCCCAGCGCGTGGTCACGGTGAGCGCACCCTGTGAGCGCCACGCGGCCCCGTGAGCAGGGGCTGTACTCCTCTCCCAAGCCCCTCCTCAGGGCTCCCTGGTCCTGCGATGCCACAGGAGGGGCTGCAGCTGCTGTGAGCGCCCACATCCCCCTGCCCAGGACGCCGGCCTGGCAAGGGGTGGTGGGCCTCAGTTTCCTGACCTGGAAAATGGCCTCATCAGCCCATCCCTGCCTGCCTTGCAGGGCTGTTGGGAGGGGACAGGGGAGGGGACAGTGGTCAGAGACTGTCTTCTCAGAGAGCAGACCTTTCGATAGCTCACTGGCTTCCTAACACGCCCATCTCAGACACGGTCTGTTTTCAAAACCTTCCAGGAAATTGGGTTTGGGACTTTGGCTGGACACTCGGGCCCATTTGGGCGTTCCCACGGGCCTGGGCATATTCCGAGGGCTCGTTTTTGGGAGGAGTTTGGGGGGGAAGCACAGGGCTCCGCCCAGCTGCAGCCCCGCTCACTGAGCCACGGGGACAGACACTTCTCCCTGAGCCTCAGTTTCCACCTCCAGGAAATGGGCGTCACTCCCACCTCACTGATAGTGGGAGATGGTGGTGGGAAGGCCCGGTCTGGTCTCAGGGCGGAAGGCACCTGGTGGGGGCTGGGGGCAGGGAGGGCCCCCTCGCCCAGAGGACAGGACGTCACGCTGAGCCCCAGCACCCCATGGTCCCTCTCACAGAAGCTGGGGACTCGGCGTGGCCGCTCTCAAGATGGCCGTGGCCGCCAGGCCCATCCGCGCCCGG
>NW_006286236.1:275254-275958 GCF_000327345.1 Myotis davidii
CCCCAGGGCCAGGCCGGGGCCACCCAGCCTCCGCGCCTCCTGCTGACAGTGTATTTCCTCCCGAGGAATCCCTTCCTTCGTTGTAGTTTCGTTTGTTACAAAGCTTTTCCTGAAATTTAACTAAAGCCCTTCCCTCCCCATCCGGCTTTCCCCCAGCCCCACTGTCCGCCAGCCCTGGTCCGGGCAGAGACACATCTGATAACCAGCGAATGACACGGAGGGAGTCCTTCAGGCCTCCCTGCTGGGCCCCCACTCCTGCTCCCGTGCCCGGCTGTCCCTCCAGTCCCGCCTGTCTGCCCCTTGTCCGAAAACCACCCCCCCTCAGGGCCACCGGGGAGCCTCTCCATGAATGAAAGGGTAGACTGCTCTCAGCAGCAGAAGAAAGAGACCCTTCCCCTCCCCTCCCCTCCCTCCTCCCTCCCTCCTCCTCTCCTTCCCTCCCTCCTCCCTCCCTCCTCCCTTCCTTGCACAAATGCGTGCTGAGCACTGGCCACTCCTGCCCTCGGGGAGCGGATGATCTTGTCAGGGACGTGGACATAAATATACCAACGAATGGCAGGCGGCCACCCTGCATGGTGGCCAGCAGGCAGGGCACAGGGAGAGAGGGAGGGAGGGTGACAGTGGCCGGGAAGGCCCCAAGAGCAGGGCATTTGACAAAGATCTGGATGAAGAGAGGAAGACTGCCCGGGGCAAGAATGTTCCAG
>NW_006286236.1:276198-276802 GCF_000327345.1 Myotis davidii
GGCCTACAGGCCAGGGGGTAGGAGAGGGAGGCCTCGAGGCTCAGAGGGACACAAGCAAGACAGGCTCAGGGGTTCCAACTGAACAGAAGGGAAACGCCCTAGCTCCCCCAGACCTGGGCGGGTGGGAGAGACCCCTGTGTGCCTGTCTGCCCGCCACTGACTGCTGTGGGCCCTCTGGCCGCCCCTGGCCTCCCCGGCCTCTGCCTGCTCATCGGTCATAGGAGGCCCCATCCCTTCTAGCTCCTCAGGGTGGTGGTGAGCCCGGGCGAGGGGAAAGGTGTGCGGGCCCTGGGTGGGTGGGAAGCCTGCAGGAGGCTGCTCTTGGCAGTGTGGTCACTGGGCTCCTGCTGGGTTCCAGGCCTGTGATCCGTGTACAACGTGACCCAACGGAGGGATCTGGGCAGCAGACAGCGGGGCAGAGGAGAAAATGAGAGCAGGAGGGGAGGGAGGAGGAGGGAAGGGGGGCGAGCTGGCCGTGCCTGGGCAGGGAGTGCTTCCTGGAGGCGGTGGCTTCGGTGCATTAGGTGAGGGGCAGGGTGTGCAGAGGCCACAGGAGCAGGAGGCTTGTGGGCAGGACCAGCACCAGGAAGGCACAGCGGAGGGA
>NW_006286236.1:276984-277304 GCF_000327345.1 Myotis davidii
CCCCCAAGTCCCACCTCCACACCCCAGCCTCAGGCGTAAATTCCTGGTTCCCACCTCCAGCCTCTGCCAGCCCTGCCCGCCACCCCCCCTTCCCCAGCACCTTCCCAGGGTCCGTGCTGGCTGATTCCGTCTGAGCTGTGCCCCACACCCCCTCCAGGAGCCCTCTCTGAACCCCAGACCGGTTGGGAATCCTCCCCGGAGTAGTTCATCCTGTCCCAGAGGAGGCCCCGTTATTGTGCCCATTTTACAGAGGAGAAACCGAGGCTCAGAGAAATGTCAGGATGCACAGCTGGTGCCATAGCTGAGGCTCCCACTCGGAG
>NW_006286236.1:277378-277765 GCF_000327345.1 Myotis davidii
ACCCACTCTGTGCCAGACGCCTCCGTCTCCTCAGACCCAGCGCTGGGAGGTCGCTGATTCCGTTACTATCACTCCCACTTCACGGAGGGGGAAGCTGTGGCCCAGAGAAGGCCCGGAGTCACCTGCCTCCACGCAGCCAGGAGGGGCCGGCAGATTCTGAAGCTGAAGTGGCCGACGCACCCCTGCTGGTCTGAGAAGCACAAAGGCCAGAGGCCAGGACTGGGGCCCGGGGACCTAGACGGCAGGAGCGATCACCAGTGGGGACGGGAGCCCAGCCTGGCAGGCCCGGGAGGTCAGGGATGGGTGGCCTGCGGTGGCGAGGCAGCAGCCCGAATGGTGGCGGGAGGAGGAAAGCTGGGAGGGGCAGCGGGAGAGGTGGGCAGGGAG
>NW_006286236.1:277846-282236 GCF_000327345.1 Myotis davidii
CGGGCAGCCAGGCCGCAGCGCCCCCCGGTGGCCGCCCCGCCCCGCCCCGCCCGCAGGATCCTGCTCAGCTCTTGGAAAACAACCGAGGAAATCAAGTGGAAACACAAATCCGCCACCCAGTCCTCCCTCTACCCCCCTCAGGCCAGAGCCCCCACCCGCACACCCCGAGGGGGCTCAGCACAGAGGCGCCAGCCAGCAGGGTGGGCCTTGGCCAGGCCCATGGGCATGATCGTAGGACCCGTCACCCCATCCGGCCCCACAGGGCCAGCCCCTCCCCAAGGAGACGTGGGGTGCAGAGTGGGAGCCCTCCCTCCTGCCTCCCCCTGCAGCCTCAAGACTCCGGGTCCAGGCCAGGGAAATTCCAGGCTCCACCAAGACCAGCCGCCCACTGTTCCCCTCTGTGGGCTCAGCTTCCTCGCCTGTAAAATGGGACTCCAGGCCCTGCCCATGCCCCCCTCGCAGGCCGCAGGCCGGGGGACAAGGAACGGGAGGTCGGCACCAGCCGGCGGGCGGCGCTGGGCCCACCGGTGATCACGCTGCGTTTACAGAGGAAGCCTCCAGGGTGGGAGCCGGCTCCGATCAGGGAACGCGAATTACAGCGCAATAAGGGGTCCCTAAGATTGCTCACCTCTGGGGGGCCGCCCCCAGCCTTCCCAGCCCCGTCGCCAAGTCCACAGGCTGCTTCCCCTCCCGAAAGGTGCCCAACAGAACTCCTCGGCCTTCAAGGCCCAGCTCCACGGCCTCGCTCCGGTTCGGGAGGATGAGCAGCTCCCAGCACCGTGTCCGGTCCACAGCACAGATGACAGGCGTGCACCACTACCCCCAGCCCTGGCCCCAGGGAGTGTGCGAGCTCCGCGCAGGCCTGTGTCTGAATCCTCCCGGGGCCCTGCCTGTCACAGGGGCAGAGCTCGGCCCATGCGCTGAGCGGAGGTGTGTGAACTTCCATGAACTGTATGAACTTGCCAGTGTGGGCATGAGTGTGAGCGTGAGAGTGTGAGTATGAGCGTGAGTATGAGTGTGAGCATGAGTGTGAGCATGAGCGTAAGCGTGAGCATGAGTGTGAGTATGAGCATGAGTGTGAGCATGAGTGTGAGTATGAGCATGAGTGTGAGCATGAGTGTGAGTGTATGAGCATGAGCGTGAGCATGAGTGTGAGTGTGAGCGTATGAGCATTAGTGTGAGTGTGAGCGTGAGTGTGAGCGTGAGTGTGAGAGTGAGCATGAGTGTGAGGCTGGAGGAGCTGGCCTAGGAGATGCCCACAGCAACGTGGGCAGAGTCCAGGTTTATGGTGGTGCTCCCCCATAATCCTCTCAGGATCCCTTCCTCCCCACGCCCGGGACCCCGTCCTTCCTGGGCCCACTCAGCCTGACGGGGCACCTGGCTCCTTGCTTACAGGTTCGAGGACAGCGACTGCCAGGCAGAACATATGGTGGCATTTCAGTCGCTGCTGGGCGATGGCCGGGATGGGGGGGAGGGGACACGGCCAGTTAGAAAGGGGACAAAATCAACCAGGCTCCCGACAGAGGGGACTAGAACCCCAGGGAGGGGACAGCGGATGTGACCAACGCTTTAAAGGACAAACTGTCGCTGCCGAGGATGAGCCGTGGGGGATCGAGGGGCGGATGACTCAAAAATGACTCTGAGGCCTCGCGCCTGGGCCGAGGGAGAACAGTGGAGCCATTGATGGGCAGGGGAGCCGGGGGGGCTGCTCTGCGGGCAGGAGGGCGACTCGGGTGGGGGCACAGACTCACAGCGTTTTCGGCTACCGGGAACCCCAGAGATCATCTGGGTCGCACGTGAGGAAACGGGCGCCATGAGGAGCAGTCACATGGCCGGGATGCCACGTGGGCCGGTGTCAGGGCTGGGACTGGGGTCCTGGCCAGGGCCAATCCCTCACCTAAAGCTCGCCATGAGGCTTGGGCTGGGGCGGCTCTGGGGTCCCCACCCTCAGGGGCTCACTGGCCGGTGGGAGACAGCGGCCGTAATTACAAGCGGGGACGGGGTTCCACAAGGCGTGGCGGGACCCCGAGGGCCAGGCCGACCTTGGGGAGACAGGGGGAGTGACTGAGGAATAACAATACCCAAGTTACCAGAAGCGGGCCTGTGCCAAGTGCATTTTCATGGGATCCTTGCAGCCACAGTCCCCATTTTACAGATGCGGCTGAGAAAGACTAAGCGGATTGTCCGGGGCCTCGCAGTCCTCACGACGCCCAACGTCCAGGGGGAGGCGTGCCGGGGCTGAGGCCTGACCGATGACTCCGAGTTTTCCAAGCGACAGGGAGGGTGGCACCAAGGCCCAGAAACCCACCATCGGCAGGGCTTGGGGCATTGGTGATCTGTCGCCCAGGGCCTCCCATGTGGCATTCCCTGCCCCCTACCCTGTCCCCAGACCCCTCACTCACAAGGCGTGGCGGGACCCCGAGGGCCAGGCCGACCTTGGGGAGACAGGGGGAGTGACTGAGGAATAACAATACCCAAGTTACCAGAAGCGGGCCCTGTGCCAAGTGCATTTCATGGGATCCTTGCAGCCACAGTCCCCATTTTACAGATGCGGCTGAGAAAGACTAAGCGGATTGTCCGGGGCCTCGCAGTCCTCACGACGCCCAACGTCCAGGGGGAGGCGTGCCGGGGCTGAGGCCTGACCGATGACTCCGAGTTTTCCAAGCGACAGGGAGGGTGGCACCAAGGCCCAGAAACCCACCATCGGCAGGGCTTGGGGCATTGGTGATCTGTCGCCCAGGGCCTCCCATGTGGCATTCCCTGCCCCCTACCCTGTCCCCAGACCCCTCACTTCACAGGACCTGCCTGCGCCACCCCCTACGGGTGACCTGATGGTTTTTCAGACAAATGGTTTTTCAGACAAATGTCCCCTCCCCAGACCCTCCCAGCCCATCCTGTCCCACCCCTGTCTTCCCCACTGTGCCATCTTCTCATGCCAGCGGTGGTCCTGCGAGCGGTGAGCCCAGTGGATTGAGGGGTTGGCCGGCGCCCCCCAGCCCGTGAGCGGCTGAGCCCGGCTCAGACCCGCCGGCCGGGGGTCTCAGACACGGCAGAGCCCGGAGCTTGGGCCGCAGAGTGGGTCATCCTCGTGCTTCTCCATCCCTGGGCCCGTGTCCAGGTCACCTTGGGAGGGAACCGGGAGGGAAGGAGGCAGAGCACGGGGACACACATTCAGTTTGTAACCCACGGTCCGGAGTCAGCTCAGACCAGCTCGTGAGAGCCCGTTGTTGAATTCTCTGGAATTTTCCAAGCTTGTTGATGTCACCTTGGAAGCTTGAGACGCCCTGGTAGGAGTTTTTACACCGTGAACATTGCCCCACCTCCTGTCCCCTCTCGCCCCCCTGTCCCCTCTCCTGGCTCCCCTGGAGGCTCTGGGTTCAGGTCTTGGGCTCTCGGGGGAGTTGCTCTTGCTCAAAATCCATTAGCATCTCTCCTGCTCGCCACAGATTAAAGCCAACCCTCCCCCCGGCCGGCCCAGCCTCAGCCAGTCCCCCAGGTGCACCTTGAGCTGCTCCCTTCGTGCCCGCCCGCCAGCCACGCGAGAATAGATGATGGCGGTGGAAGAGGCCCTTGCTGTCCAGCTGTCACACCTTTGCGCATGCTGTTCCCTCATCCTGAATGCCCTTCCCTCAGCTCCACATCTTGCAGTCCTTCCCGCCCTGTAGGGCTTATTCATAATAAATGTTCTCGGAATGAATGGCAGGGCGTTGAATCGAGGCCCTGCAACCAGGACTAAGGCTGGGGCCCTGGGAAACCCTGAACCCATCCCCCTGACTCAGGACAGATATACAAAATGGCCCGCCGTCTCCGGGGGAACGGGGTGTCCGTGGAGGACGGGCTGGTGGCTGCCCTCAGGGGTGGCAACAACAGGCACCAACTCAAACCACCCAGGTTCCTTGGAAACAAAGCCCCTCCTTCCCTGTTCAGCCTTTTGAACTCCTCTTCATCCTTCAAAGCCCAACCCAGATGCTGCATCTGACAACAGGCCTTGCCCAGATACTCCCCTCCCCCCTCCGCCTGGTACGTGCTGTGGTGGCCATACCCATGGTACTGGGTAGTGGGTATCTGTCTGTGTGCCCCTTGCAGCACCAGACCACGGCCCGCCAGGCCGGCAGCCCCTTGTTTAAGGCTGAGTCCTCAGCTGCTGACCCACAGGCTAAGGAGCTGCTGGCTGAATTGACCTGAATGGATTCCGTCACTGTTGTGGGCACGTCATCCCCTCTCCCTAGGCCTCAGTTTCCCCTTCTACCTCTCACAGTCTAGGATTCTGTGAACGTACACCCCTCCCTCTCTCCCCCAGTCTCTAACCTTCAAGCCTCCATCCCTAATCTCCCAGCCCTCCAGTGGGCCACACCCCTTACTCAGCTGCCTTTACCCGCCACCCCCCTCC
>NW_006286236.1:282252-285524 GCF_000327345.1 Myotis davidii
TCCCTGGGTGCACTTTCCTCCCAGACTGTCGGCTCTTCTGAAAGGGCAGAGGCCTTGCCCATGCACCCCTGGCCCTGCCCACAAGCCGGGCACACAGTCACCCCCATTAATGCCCATCAGGGGCTGTGAGGGAGCCACGGGGCTTGCGGGGCCCTGGGGGAGGCCCTGCTCAGACAGGCCCGCGCTGCCTGCCATCACAGCGGACCCCCAGGACCCGGGACTAACAGCCACACCCAGGTCCCTGCCTGCTCATCCCGAGGCTCCCAGGGAGCGTCTGCAGAGGGAGCAGGGCAGACGCTGCCCCTTCCTCCAGGACACACAGAGGACGCAGGGGCGGGGGGCCGCGTCCTCCCTCAGCCTCTGCCTTCTCTTCCTTCTCCCGAGCACACGTGCACAGGACGCCACACGCGGCACACTCACACGGGTGCATGAGTGCACACACACGTGCACCCGGAGGACCCTGGGCCCCGTCTCAGTCACCCTGCGCGGGCATTGGGAGCACAGGGAGTGTCGTGCCATCGGGTGTGCTGAGCGCAGGGGGACCGTGCGGGATTGTTGGAAGGGCCCTGACCTCCTGCAACTCAACCTCAGCATCTCACTCGAACACAGGGCAGAGCCAGGGCCCAGGGATGGGAGGAACAGAGCAAACTGCAGGGCGAAGGGGCCGGTGTGGGCCTGCCCGTCCCAGGAGGCTCCGGGGCGCAGGGGGCTCTAGGCGATGCAGACGTGATGGCTTCGAGCCCAGACCCTGGTGCCTCCTCCCCTGGAAGCTGGAGGATCTTTAGCAAAACCTCTCGTGTCTCAGTTTCCCTCCGCAGAACAGCGGCAGGCGATACGCCCACCTGATACCCACCTGGTAAAGCCGTGCCGACTGAGTGTGATCCCAGGGCCGCCCGCGGCGTCTGGCCAGCAGCAGTGCTCAGCAATCATTAGCGATGCTGCTGTGAGGACAGAGGAGGGAGGTCCAGCCACCTGCCTCCTTTCCTGAGCTCGGAGTCTGTGCACCCACCCCGTCCTCGGTGCTGGAAAGACAACCGAGGTCCCTGCCCTCCATGCCCTCCTATTCCTCCATGCCCTCCATGCCCTCCCTGCCCTGCCCTGGAGCAGCATCAGCAAAGGTGCCGGTGGTGAACCGAGGCCAGGGCGCCCTTCGGCCCCCCCCGCCCCACTAGACACCACTGCTCCGGGACCAGAGCGAGGGAAGCTGCTCTCAGCCCCGCCCCTCATCACGCTCAAGGCCACACACACACGCACACACACACACGCACATGCACACACACACATGCACACACACACACACGCGCACGCGCACGCGCACACGCGCACACACACGCGCACGGCGAGGGCTATGCCGCTGCTTCTCACTCTGCACCTTTGCTCATGCAGCCCCGCCCACAGGTGTCCGTGGGCTCACCAGCTCTAAGTCCATGAACTTAGGGCGCTTTACTATGGTCACCGGCGCCTCTCTGTCCCCCCAGGATACAAGCGCCCTGAGACCTGCACATGGTGGGAACTAGTAGAGACTAATGGAATGAAGGAATGAGCAAGTGAATGAATGGGGTGACGGCCTCATGGCCCGCTGCCCCCGGACACTGGTGATTCACCTGATGACTGACACCATCCGTACCCGTGACCACACTGTACAACCCGCAGGAACTGTCTGACACACACCCAGCCAGGCCGTCACCACGTGGACGGCTGCTTTCGCTCCCTGCCTGCCCCCTCCCCGTCCCCCTCCCACCCACGCACACTTTCCCTCTGCCTGGGGCAGCTGGTGGGCGGGTGGGGGCTGGGGCGGGGCAAGGCCAGAGGGGGCTGGGGGAGGCTGGGAAAGTCCAGGCTGTCTCTCCTGTGGGGTGGAGGGCCGTGTGTGTGGTGGGGGGGCGATAGCAGGGATGAGAGAGGGAGGAGGGTCGTCGGCCGTACAGCTGCGGGCCCCTCCCCAGCAGCCCGCCTGGGTGCAGAAAGGCCTCTTTGTTCTCCGCCTTTAAAGGGTAAGAGAAACACTTATGCATGGCAAATTAGCCCAAAAATGTATTTCTCTAAAACACCCAATTGTCTCACCAGGCCTGCAGCTGCAGGGAAGTTCCAGGGAGCCGGGGAGGGGGCGGCTTTGGGGTGACCCTGGGGGACAGGGAGAGGCGGCGGGGAGAGAGGGGCCATCTCGCCTTCCCGCCTCTGCTCTCGGCATCTGACAGTCACAGGAGGGCACAGCTGGCGAGGGCCCTAGGGTCAGGGAGACCCATGACTCGGTGTTACGGACAGGGAAACTGAGGCCAGAGAGGCGGTGGGACTGCGGCAGGATGGGTGCTGCTGGCAGCAGAGAAATGGCTGGTGTCCGTCTCCTGGACTCTCCTCGGTGCCCACTGCCTGTCCCTGCTGAAGGGAAGGGACCCTGGGTCCCCAAGGCCAGCCGAGCCAGCTGCCCGAGACATGCCGGTGACAGGAGGTTGGGTGGCTCTGCTCATAGCGCCCACTCAGGGGGTCTGAGTCCAGGAGGATGGACAAGGGCACCAACCAGGCCTCACCTGCTCCCTAACCTGGGGCAGCCGAAGGCCAGCCTGCAGGGGGGACAGGGGAGAGTGGAGCCAAGTGCGCACGTGGAGGAGAGTCAGGATGCCCCTTGCCACTTCCTGTCACATTGGCCAGGAGCCCGCTGTGTGGGCCCGGGAGCACCTCTGGGCTCCCGAAGGTGAATCAGAGGCAGCCCAGTCCCCGCGGAGTGCCTCATCCCACAGGAAGACAGATGAGTAAACAAGCAATGACCAGAAAGTTCCCACGGAGAGGTGAGGTCCACACGGAGCAACAGGGTCCTCCGGGGGATCCTGACCACAGCCCCAGAGCTGGGCCCTGAGGGTGAGTCTCAGAGGAGGACCGGGGCAGGGGGACATCGCAGGCAGAGGGAACAGCACAAGGACACGGCCGGGCTTCGGAGACCACCTCTTCAACACCGGAATTCAGTCGTTGGTTTAAGAGAACCTATTGAGCGTCGTCAGAGTTCCGGCCCAGGAGGGAGACAGAGGGAAGGAGCAAGCCTGGTCCTGACCTGGGGGGTCGTGCCAACTTGACGAAGCAAGTTTATGACAGAAACAACACTGACCTGGCCGAACAATGTGCCAAAAGGACGGTGCAGAGTTAGGCCATGGCACCTTGCGTTCAGGTCCTGGCCCTGCCAGCTCTTGTGAGACCGTCAGCTCCCCAGGCTCAGTGTGTGCATCTGTACAATGGGCTGATAATATCGACCCAGGAAGATGGTCAGGAGAAGACAGGGA
>NW_006286236.1:285581-286186 GCF_000327345.1 Myotis davidii
CAGCGGCAGGCGATACGCCCACCTGATACCGACCTGGTAAAGCCGTGACGACTGAGTGTGATC
This sequence comes from Myotis davidii, assembly GCF_000327345.1. NCBI lineage: Eukaryota > Metazoa > Chordata > Mammalia > Chiroptera > Vespertilionidae > Myotis > Myotis davidii. The sequence continues at coordinate 285,645 of NW_006286236.1, forward strand.
CCAGGGCCGCCCGCGGCGTCTGGCCAGCAGCAGTGCTCAGCAATCATTAGCGATGCTGCTGTGAGGACAGAGGAGGGAGGTCCAGCCACCTGCCTCCTTTCCTGAGCTCGGAGTCTGTGCACCCACCCCGTCCTCGGTGCTGGAAAGACACCCGAGGTCCCTGCCCTCCACGCCCTCCCTGCCCTCCCTGCCCTCCATGCCCTCCTATCCCTCCCTGCCCTCCCTTCCCTCCATGCCCTCCATGTCCTCCTGAAGAGGGGGAGGGTGCGAACTGGGAAAGAAGCCCGCAGCCCTCCATGCGATGTGTGTTCACGTGCATCTGTCTCTGGGTTGCCAGGGGAGACAGGCGAGGGACAGTGAGGGACCAAGCCTGATGGGGGAAGATGGGGAGCTTGGAGAGGCCCCCCAAAAGGGAGGTGTGGACTCAGAAGAGGAAAGAGAAAGAGGAGAGTGTCCCAGGTGAAGGAAGGAGCAGCATCAGCAAAGGTGCTGGTGGTGAACCGAGGCCAGGGCGCCCCCCGCCCCCCCCACCAGACGCCACT
>NW_006286236.1:288026-294368 GCF_000327345.1 Myotis davidii
CTGGCCTCCCAGTGAAGTCTGGAAATGAGAGACATGGGAGAAGGTGGGGCGGGGAGACTGGGTGTGAGAAAGGGAGTGAGTGTGATTGCATGTATGTGCATGTGCATGTGCATGTGACAGAGCAGGTGCTGTGTGTGCAGGCATGCACGAGTGGGCTGAGTTGTGCACGTGTATGAGTGTGTGCTGTGGTTGTGTACGTGTGTGTGTGTCTGTGTGAGTGTGAATAACTAAGTGAACGTGTGAGCACGTGAGTGTGCGAGCCCGTGTGTCTGCGGGGATGGGGATACCTGTGGCCTGCCTCCTGGGAGAGGCGACTGAGCTAAGCCTTGAAATGTCAAATGCACGAAGGGGCCAAGCGGCTGGAGGATGACCCCTCGAGGTGGCTGGAGGGACCAGGAAGGGGACCAGACCCAAGGAAGAGGGAGACACCTGCTTCGGGGGGGAAGCCTCCTCACCCAGCCTCCCTCGGGTCAAGGAGGCCCCAGCAGCTGAGCCAGTCCCTGGGGAGGAGCAGGCCTGACGGAGGCCCCTCCCACATTACCCAAGACTCCGCATGGCTTCCTCTCTGCAGGGTGAGCCACACTCTCCATGGCCCGGTGTCTGCCCGCTCTCCCTGCTCCTCTCCCTGCCAGTCTCCTCCGCACCCTACTCTCCAGCCACATCCAACCACCTTCTCAGACACACCACCTTCCCCCACCCTCCGCCTGTACCTTCCCGCCGGGTCTGCCTGCGCAATCCCGGGGCAGCCACGGGAGCCGGTCTCCCCCATTTGTCCCTGCCCCTGCTTTCCTGCATCCCCATGACGGCCTGTGCTCCCACATTCATCTATGACAGTCCTCATGCTGTGCTGTCATTTACAAAACTGTGGTCACTAGACCCAAGGCGATGGGAAAAGTTGTCAAAGAATTCTCTCCATAAAAGCCACCAGGATTCGAGAGCAGGGACTCAGGTGTTCGCAGCAGCACGATTCACAGCAGCCCAAACCCAGCGTCCGTGGACAGACGAACAGATAAACAGAACGCGGTGCGTACGTGCAATGAAATATGACTCAGCGGTAAGAGGGGGGACCCTGACATGCTACATGGGTGATCCCGGGAGACACGGTGCTGAGTGAAAAAAGCCAGAACAAAAGGAAAAGCCGGGTATGGTTCCACCTCCGTGAGGTCCCTGGAGGAGTCAAATCATGGAGACAGAGGACAGAGGGGGCCAGGGAAAGCGGGGAGGCTGGGGAGTTAGGGGCTAATGCGGACAGAGTTTCAGTTTGGGAAGATGGAAAAGTTCTGGAGATGGATGGTGGTGATGGCTGCAAAAATGTGAATGGCCTTACTGGCACTAAACTGTACATGAAAAATGGTTAGAATGGTAAATTTTATGTTATGTATAGCTTACCACTGGGGGGGTGGGGGAGGGGGGGCACCAAGCACAGTTTTTCAAGGAAGTTCTTGTTAGATGTGAGGGAACAGTTTTCTTTCTGTGTAACCTGTTGTGAAAAATAAAAAAGGCAGACAGAGGGCCCGCTCCCTCCCTGGGGGCGATGTCTGTCTGCTCCTCCTGGGAGCCCCAGGCCTGGCATGCGGGGGGCGGGGGAGGGGGGCGCGCGACAGATGCACAGTGAAGTACCCGGATAGCGATGGCTTCAGGACTAGGATCCCGCAGTCCTCAGGATGACCTCTGGCACCCCTTCCCCCCTCAGCACCCCCACCCCAGCCCAGGAATCTTCTGAGTAGGGCAGGGCACCCCAAGGGAAACACAAAATGACCCAGTGAGGTGCAGAAAAAAGTGTTAGCTTTCTTTCCACTTTTATTTTAACTCTCATTATTTTGAAACGTCTGCGTTGTGTGTATGTAATACAGCAGTACATGTCTAGCGTTTGTAAATAAATAAACAGACATATGCCTGGAGATCTGACTTGGGAACGGACTAAATCTGGGAATTCTTTTTTATATCTTTCACTTCGCCCAGCGCAGGCACCAGACACATTTTAAGAATGGCCTCAGTGAGCGGCCCTGGCGTCTGATTCTCGCCGTGCAAACTCGAGAGCCAACCCGACTCTGAGAGTGAGGAACAGCTGCGCACACGCTGGGGCTCTGCACATTGTCCTTGATCTCGGCCACAGACTGGACACTGATCCTGACTCCAAAAATGAGCGCTTTCCCGGGTCACAGCCTAAATCCCGACCCCAGACTAAGCCATCGTCCTAACGTCTCCGACAGACAGCGTCTATAAGCGGAGCCCCACCCCCGTTTTCCTGAGCAGGGCGCCCGATCAAAAAAGTCAGAGGCAGCTGCTGACCGTTCGAGGGGGACGTTCTTCCCACTGAAGAGGTGGGAGAAGTGAGACTGTCACGTTCACATTCCCCCTGCAGACAGAATCCACTCCCCCTTTTACAGATGATGGAACCGGGGCGCAGAGCGGCTCGTTCGCTTCCCCAAGGTTACAGGGCTAGAAAGCCTCCGAGCCGAGACTCAACCCTCCTGGGTCTGACCCCAGAATGGACCGTTTCTACCTGGACTCCCTCTTGCCAAACCATGAGGAAGCGCTTGGCAAAGGCAGCCCAGGGGCCGGGTCCCCTCTTTGTCAGCAAGTTCTGGGCCCCTCCCCCCAGCACACGTCCATACACACCGGCTGGCCAGTCCTCCTCACGCACAAACTCAGGCCCAGGTCGCCTTCCCCAGCAGGGCGCCCCCGGTCTGTCCTTCCCCGCTGCGCTGCCGTCTTTCCTCCCGCAGCAGCAGGGCCTGGGTGCCAGCGGGCCTCGCGCATCAGCGCTCAGGGGATGGTTGGGAGTGAGGGGCAGTGACGGGCACAGAGGACCCTCACCCTCAGCCACACTTCCAGGGGTGGGACTTGGGTCCCTTCTGGTGCCGACACCCTGCAATGACCCTGACCCCAAGGTCAGTGAACGTGCACCGACCCTCAGACCAGAAAGCAGCCACAGGTCTGGGGGAAGGGGAGGGAACTGAAAAAGAAGAGAGGAAAACAGAGAGGACAAGGGCGTCTCCCACTCCCCGAGCCTCTGGATGGCGACCACAGAAAAGAGCCAAGAAAACAGCGGCAATGGGGCGGGGAGCAGGCGGCCTTCAGGTCCCATGCGACCCACTGAAAGGCCACAGAAGCCAGGCCGGCGTGGCTCAGTGACTGAGTGCCCGCCTATGAACCAGGAGGTCAAGCCTCGATTCCCGGCCAGGGCACATGCCCAGGTTGTGGGCTCAATCCCCTGTGGGGGCGTGCAGGAGGCAGCCGATCCATGATTCTCTCTCATTGTTGATGTTTCTCTCTCTCTCCCTCTCCCTTCCTCTCTGACCTCAATGAAAGTATATTAAAAAAAAAAAAGAAAAAGAAAAAGCCAGCTAATGTGAAATATAACACATCAGGGTTGGCTGGGCACTCCCCGAGCCTCTGGATGGCGACCACAGAAAAGAGCCAAGAAAACAGCGGCAATGGGGCGGGGAGCAGGCGGCCTTCGGCCTTCGGGTCCCACGCGACCCACTGAAAGGCCACAGAAGCCAGGCCGGCGTGGCTCAGTGACTGAGTGCCCGCCTATGAACCAGGAGGTCAAGCCTCGATTCCCGGCCAGGGCACATGCCCAGGTTGTGGGCTCAATCCCCTGTGGGGGCGTGCAGGAGGCAGCCGATCCATGATTCTCTCTCATTGTTGATGTTTCTCTCTCTCTCCCTCTCCCTTCCTCTCTGAAATCAAATATATATATGTAAAGGCCACAGAAGACCTGGGCTGCAGTGCCATACCCCCATATTTGAAAAGGATGGCATCTTCCCCCCGACCATGGCCTGACCTCAGCTGTGCCCGGATCTGCGCCCTCCGTCGCCCCACCTGGGACCAGGGTCTTGGCCTTGGGCCAGCGTTCCTCCCTCCACAGGCAGGTTCGGTGATGCTGCCATCTGTAGGCTGCACCTGGGCAATCTGGGAGGAAAGGTGTGTGTGGCTTGGGGGTTGTGACCATGACCCCTACCCTGAGAGTCTGGCGTCCCCCCTGCCTCCTGAGGGCATCCTCGGCGAGGCCACGGGCCGCCCCCCAGAGGGTGCTCCTGGGTGTCTCCTGCTGCCAGGCAGCGGGTCACGAGCTCTCAGCTGATGGGTCATCCAGGGTTCAGATGCCAGTCATGTGCGGATGGCAGGACCCCGGGGGGCTGGAGGAGAGGCACCAGCTGCCTGGGGATGAAAGGATGGAGAGCGTGGAGGATGGTGTCATCTTAGCCTCATCCTGCCCCTGCCCATGTACCCCAACCACCCCAAGAATCTGTTCTCATGCCCTAGAGAGGCAGGACTCCACCTGCCCAGGCCCTGCTGGCCCTCCAGATGCGTACCCTCCCCCGTGTCTGACTCCCAGCCTCCCGTCTCACACATCTCACACCCGGCCTCCTCCCCAGGCCGCCCTCCCGCTCCATCCCCTCCTGCTTCATCTCCCTGCACACCCTCATGCTGTTGGCTGTGGTGACCACTTCTGGGAATTGGGGTCTGCCATGGAGAACCCTGGTGAGCTGCGCCGTTAGGGAGTGAGACGCAAAAAACACACATTCATGCCCTAACCGGTTTGGCTCAGTGGATAGAGCGTCAGCCTGTGGACTGAAAGGTCCCAGGTTCGATTCTGGTCAAGGGCATGTACCTTGGTTGCGGGCACATCCCCAGTAGGGAGTGTGCAGGAGGCAGTTGATCGATGTTTCTCTCTCATCGATGTTTCTAACTCTCTATTTCTCTCCCTTCCTCTCTGTAAAACATCAATAAAATATATTAAAACAAACAAACACACATTCAGTTCAGCCCCCACCTACGTCTCCTAATAATCAGACACAGCCTCAAACCCAGTCCCCACCCACGTCACTCTGAGCCCTGACGGCAGCCCAGCCACAGATGGAGGCTTGACTCCAGCAAGACACTGTCCGTCAACCTGGGTGATGTTCTGACCTTGACCCCAGCCTGGACCTAAGGTCTGGCCCTGACCCTGACCCTGACCCCAGCCTGGACCTAAGGCCTGGCCCTGACCCTGACCCTGACCCCAGCCTGGACCTAAGGCCTGACCCTGACCCTGACCCCAGCCTGGGGTTGGCCCTGAACCCAAATGAATGCTTCTAAGCCTTGATCTTGGCCACATATTGGACACTGATCCTGACTCTAAAAATGAGCACTTTCCTTGGTCACAGCCTAAATCCCGACCCCAGACTAAGCCATCGTCCTATCTCCAGAGTAAACCATCTCTGACACTGTCTATACGCTGAGCCCTACCCCAAATCCTAGACAGTCTTGATCCTGACCCCAGACGGAACCCTGATCCTGGCCCAAGCTTGAGGCCTGATCTCGACCCCAGCCACGGCCCTGACCCGAAGCCAACCCTCTAACAAAACAGTGCCTTTATTCACGAGGACTGGTCCTCACCCACAGACAGGCCCTCGCTGGCGCCTAGGAAGGGCTGGGTCCACAGGACCCACGGGATCCACAGGATGGCCTCTGCCACGCGGCAGAAGAGCAGGGACCAGTGTGCCATCTCACAGGTGAGGAAACCGATTCTCAGGGCGGCTTAACGCGTTTCCCGTGGTTGCAATAAATAGAACTGAACCAAAGAAGCAGAAGCCACAGGAGACAGCTTTCGGGAAAATCTCCCCGAAGTCGGCAGGGCAAGGACAGAAGAGGCCTGGCGCAGAGTAGGAACTCCCTGTGGCTGGAGGTGAGCCAGCGGAGGCGGGTGACTGGCCCGGTGCTGCAGAGAGGCCTCAGGAAGTGGCGGGAGGGCCCTGGCCTCAGTGGGCCCGCCGGCCCCAAGATGGCCAGGGCCTTCGTGCCTCATTCGGGTGCCCTGAGCTCTTCCCCTAGCCCAGCAGCCAGACCTGCAAGGGCCCTGAGTCCCGCCACCTGAAGCAGGAGAGGCCCAGCCCAGCTAGGTGGGGCCAGAGCTCCGCCCGCCTGCTCGGGCTCCTCTCCCCCCTCCGCATTGTGGGGACCAGGCCTAGATGGGAGAGGAAGCCACCTTGCCAAGCTGGCATTCGGCCGTCTCTCTGGGGCGGTGCTGGGCTCGCTGTCCCAGGGCGAGTCCTCATGCTGCCCCAGGCTCGGACGCACAGACCCGGGCCTGGGGAGCACTCGCCACCATTGCCCAAATGCCTTCCTCCCCCAGCACCGCCTTTTTCAGACCTGGGACACCAAGACCCAGAGAGGCTAGGAGGCCTGCCTTGGGTGGCACGGCCAGGCTGGGGAGCATCAGGATGCAGACCCCAAACCCCGGCACCTGCCCCGCTCTGGCACAGCCCCACATCTGCCCCAGGAGGGCTGGAGGGTGGCGGGGGGACCTGGTGCCAGGCGGCAGAGGCTGGGGTGGGAGACTGGAGGGCC
>NW_006286236.1:294523-295519 GCF_000327345.1 Myotis davidii
AGCCGGGCTAATAAACAAGAGGAACCAGATAAACCAGGAACACAATAGAGGGATTTGTTGCACTTAGAATGGTGGGAACAATGTCAACGTCGCGCGCAGCTGCTTCTGAGCCCCCACCCCCCCAAGCCCTGCCAAGCAGCCCCTCGCCCCCAGCCCCTCTGATTTATGAAAGGTCAGAGGGCATCATGGCTAAAGGGCCCCTTCCTTGCATCCCTCCTTAACCCTTCGGACACAATGGTGCCTTCTCTGGCGAGTGGGGGCGGGTGTGAGCGCAGCACTTCCTGGAGCATCCTGGGGTCGCTGATGGGGGCGCAGAGGGAGGAGTGGGCTCCCAGATGCCTCGGGCCAGGGGCTGCCTCCGGATCGAGGGCCTCCTTGCAGGTGGCACCTCCTTAAAGACTCCCACGGGTGTGGCCGGCGCCCATGTTGGGTCGACGCAGGCTGCTGCCCAAGCTGTGCGTTCTGGCCAAAGATAGTCACTGGTGCCCTGGGGCGGGGGTGGGGTGGGGTGCTGAGTCCCTTGTGGGTGCTGGGGTGTGAGGATGAGCCACACATGGTCCTGAATTCAGGGGAGCACAGGCAACGGGTGTGTGGGAGCCCCGGGAAGTGGGCCTGACACTGCTGGTCTGGGCAGGTACAGGGAAGTGCCCAGGGAGGGTTCTAGGAGGAGGCGATACTTGGGCTGAAGAAGCAGCACCAGCAAAAGCAGGACAGTTCCCAGCAGAGGTCAGAGGGCAGATGCCCCCCTTTCCTGCCGCTTCTCCTTCAGTAAAATGGGGTAATAACGGTACCTGTCTCGCCCTCTCGGTTTGGCCTGCGGACTGAAGGGTCCCAGGTTCGACTCGCTCAGACACATGCCCAGTTGCTGGGCTCGATCCCCAATAGGGGGCAGGCAGGAGGCAGCCGATCAACGATGCTCTCTCATCTATTGATGTTTCTATCTCTCCCTCTCCCTTCCTCTCTGAGATCAATACAAATATTTTTAAAAATTAATAA
>NW_006286236.1:303174-303424 GCF_000327345.1 Myotis davidii
CAGGCTCCCCAGCCTGGCTCCATCCACCCGGCTGCCCAGCTGCCGGCACATCCGCCCAGGCCCAGACATCAATCCACACCAGGGCCCTGGCTCCCTCTTTCTTTGCTGCCCTCCTCTTCCCTCCCCAACTTGAGCCTTTTTTTTCTTCTTCTTCTCCTCTCTCTTCCAACATGTCATTACAGTAGAAACAAAAAGCGCGGGGACAATGCGGGCATTGATGGCAGCCCCCTCCCGGCCCCCTCCCCCCGCG
>NW_006286236.1:303712-314795 GCF_000327345.1 Myotis davidii
TGCCCAGGGAGGGTTCTGGGAGGAGGCGATACTTGGGCTGAAGAAGCAGCACCAGCAAAAGCAGGACAGTTCCCAGCAGAGGTCAGAGGGCAGATGCCCCCCTTTCCTGCCGCTTCTCCTTCAGTAAAATGGGGTAATAACGGTACCTGTCTCGCCCTCTCGGTTTGGCCTGCGGACTGAAGGGTCCCAGGTTCGACTCGCTCAGACACATGCCCAGTTGCTGGGCTCGATCCCCAATAGGGGGCAGGCAGGAGGCAGCCGATCAACGATGCTCTCTCATCTATTGATGTTTCTATCTCTCCCTCTCCCTTCCTCTCTGAGATCAATACAAATATTTTTAAAAATTAATAATAATAAAACAAGGGGACTTGGGAAGATTAAATGATACAAATAGGTACTCAGTGCAGAGCCTGGCGCATGGCGAGGTTCACAGCTGTGCCCATTACTGTTGTTGTTGTGATGCTCACAACCACCCTGGGGGGAGACCACAGCCTCCACAGACGGGCGGCTGGGCTGGGTCTCCCCGGGGGTCACACAGCCAGGATGCCCACCCAGGCTCCATACCCCAAATCCAGGAATATTTCCTGCCTCCTCCATTGCTTTGGGATGGACACCCAAAATAAGCAATCTGGGGTTGAGGGTCAGAGGAGTGCTAAATGACCTAATCCAAAAATCAATCAATCAATCAATCGCACGTCTTTAGTCCTTTCATGGTTAAGCCCAAACTAGCAGAGGAAAAATGCTAGTGAGTCTCCAGTTCACCCAGCTCTCACCTCTGCGGAGCAGGGGCCTCTTGACAACACCCTGACCATTCCTGATTCCCATAAACCATCCCGCCAACCCCACTGGGGTGAGGTCCCTTCGGTGGGCACCAACTCTTTCTCCAACAGAGAGAAATAATAATAATCGCTAAACTCCAATCCTTTAGGAAATCCTATTAGGTTTATCTTCCAAAGACATCCAGAATGTGCAATCTCACTTCTAGTCAACATTGTAATAAGGCAAGAAAATAAAAGGTATAGGAATTGGAAAGGAAGAAAAAAAACTATCTTTATTCACAGGCAACATAGTCATCTATACATAAAATCCTAAATAATCTACAAAAAATCTACTAAAAAAAATAAGTGAGCTTAGCAAGGTTGTAAGTATATTTCTATATACTAGCAAAAACAATCAGAAAATTTTACATATCATTTAAAATAAGACCATAAAATATGAAATAATTAGGGTAAATGTAAATAACAAATGTATGACATACTAGTAAAGACACTAAATCCCTGCCCAGTGTGGCTCAGTTGGTTGGCACATTAGCCCATACACCAAAAAGTGGCAGGTTCGATTCCCAGTGGGAAAGCTGGAGGCACCTGGGTGAGGGGCCCTGGGAGCTGGGAGCAGGGGAGGGTGTGGTCTGAACCCCATTTCAATAAGGACTCTGGCTGTCGGGGGAATGAACTGTAGGAGGTCAAAGGTGAACGCTGGAGACCTACCAGGACCTCTGAACACGGCATGCCCCACCCCTCGCGGCCACTGGCCACAGGACGCCCAGCCTCAAGCCCTACAGCCCAATCCTTCCTGGAATACAGTTGACTGCACCCCCCACTGTGTGCTCCCCCACTGTGTGTTCCCTTAGGACAGGCAGGTTCCTAAGGAGAGGAAGGTAGGGATGGTTCCAGGGAGCCTCCATGGCCTACAGGCCAGGGGGTAGGAGAGGGAGGAGCCTCAGGTGGCCCTGGGGCCAGGGGGTAGGAGAGGGAGGAGCCTCTGATGGCCTACAGGCCAGGGGGTAGGAGAGGGAGGAGCCTCTGATGGCCTACAGGCCAGGGGGGAGGAGAGGGAGGGATCGAGGGTTTTTCTCCCTAAAATCAATTTTTTAAAAAAAGGTTTTAAAGGCACTAAAATGGGTGGAGAAGAAATGACCTGACCCAAATAACTTCGCACATGGTGTTTTTACCTGATACTATAATGCTAAAGATAAAAATAACCACACAAATACTGTTCGCTGGGTGGTAAACTGGTTTCTCATAAGGCATAGCTTGGCAATCTCGAGACTACTTTACATGTACACTCAGTTTGGACAAATTACATGTACACTCAGTTTGGACAAATAGGTAAATATACAATTGATAACAAGAGCCAGGCTTCTCACTGTCAGAGAAAGAAATTACCAATATGCAATGGGAAACCCTGTGGTGCTGGAGGTGGAGCTTAATTCCCCTCTCCTCTGCGAGCTAGACTCAGTGATTCACTTCTGACAGAGAAGGAAAAAGGAAAATGGAATCTTGACAGTGGAGGATGTGGCCAACACCACCTTAACCCAGTGACCAAGGTTGACATCACCACTGATCACTCTTGACATCACCAATATCACATTGACATCATCAATATCACTATGTATCCCCTAACATGATGCAAAGAGTAGGACAACCCCCCAAAACCCATACCTTCAGTCTAATACTGAGAAAATATGAGAAAAACGCACATTGCGGGACATTCTACAAAATGCCTGACAAGTGCTCTTCAAAAATGTCAAGGTCATGAAACACAAGGAAAGATTACCTGAGGAACTGTCACAGGGGAGGAGACGGAGACAGGACAACTAAAAGCAATGTGGTATCTGGCTTGGATCCTGGAAAAAGCAAAGGACATTAGAGGAAGCCGGGTGAAGGGTATACAGGGGCTCTTTGTGCTGTCTGTACAGCTCTTCTGTAGGTCCAAAGTTATTTCAAACGAAAAAGTAAAAGAGAAAGCCTATCAATTAATATAGCAAATACTTTGGAATAAGTTGGACAAACGATGAAACATTACTGAGAGAAAGTAACAATACAGATAGATGGGGAGATATACCACGTTCATGGATTGAAAACTCAATATTGTTAAGATATCAATTCTCCCCAAATTGTCCTATGGATTTAATCCAACCCCAATAAGAATCCCGGAAAGCTCTTTTGGAGAAACTGACAAGCTGACTCTAAAATGTATGTGGAAATGCAAAGGATCTCAAATAGTCAAAATAATTTTGAAAAGGAACAAAGCTGGAGGGATGATATTGCCTGATCTCCAGACTTACTGTCAGGATACAATAACCAAGACAGCATGGTGTAGCCCTAGCCGGTTCGGCTCAGTGGATAGAGTGTTGGTCTGCAGACTGAAGGGTCCCAGGTTCAATTCCAATAAAGGCATGTACCTCGGTTGTAGGCTCGATTCCAAGCCCTAGTCGAGGTGTGTTTGATGGCAACCAATCGATGAGTTAACTCACATCGATGTCTCTCTCTCTCTCTCTCTCTCCTCTCTCTCTCTCTCTCTCTCTCTCTCTCTTTCTCCAGTCTCCCTTCCACTCTCTGTAAAAATCAATGTAAAATTATCCTCAGGTAAGGATTAGCAAAAAAAAAAAAAAAAAGACAGTCTGGTATTAGCATAAAGAGAGACATATTGATCAATGGGAAAAAGAGAGGCCAAGGATAGACCCACACATACGGTCAACTGATTTTCAACAAAGGTGCAAAAGACATGTCAACAGGGAAAGAAGTCTTTTCAACAAATGGTTCTCAAACAATTGAATAATCACATGCAAAAACTAAACAAACAAAAAAACTTTGACCCTTATCTCACACAATATACAAAAAAAAGAAAAGAAAAAAGCTCCAAAGCAGATCAAAGACCTGAATGTAAAATATAAAACTTTTAAAAGAAAATATAGGCTAAAATCTTTGGGGTCTTGGGGCAGAGATTTCCTAGCTATAACACTAAATGCACAACCTGTAAAATAAAAAATTGATAAATTGGACCTCATCAAAATTTTCCAATTTTGCTCTTCAAAAAACATCATTAAAGAGAATGGGGGCAGAGTTGGGGGGGCGGTGGGAAGCCAAAGACTGAGAGAAAAATATTTTAAAATTGCGTGTCTAGGTAAAGGGCTGTAATCAGAATATATAAAGAGTCCTCAAAACTCAATAATGAGAAAACAAACAACCCAGCTTTATAAATGGATATAAGATTGGAAGAGGCCCTTCACCAAAGAAGGCACACAGACGGCAAACAAGCACACGCAGAGGTGCTCAGGGTGACTGTCCTCAGGGAGATGCAGAAACCACTTCCCTGAGACGCTGCACCTCAGACGATAAAGTTCAAGACTGTCCAGTGCGGGAGACGGAACCTCAGACACCGCTGGTGGGGACACACGTGGTGCACCACTTCAGAAATCAGTTTGAGAGTTTTTTGAAAGTTAAATACACGTCCACCTACCGTACCATCCAGCTATCCCTCTTCCAGGTACTTGCCTACTGAACCACATCTTCCAACAACAGGAATGATGGCCCTTCCGGTCCCCCCACCCCCACCCCACCCCCGTGTGCCCTCTGCCTTGGTCTAAAGGGATGTGGGGAGTAGAAGAGCTCATCAAACGCAAATGGCTTCATTACAAAGGGGGTGGGGCGTCCAGGGGGAGCTGAGCACAGGACTCTAAGGGGACCTGAGGACCCCACATCCCACTGACAGGCCCCGGCAGCCCGAGAGCACCTGTAACCCACAATGTCCTCGGGACAGGAATCCCCGCTCTCTGTCACTCAGGCATTCATTCATTCACTGTCCATTATTCGGCGAGCACTTACGGGGCACCTGCTGCATGCGCCCCCAGGCCAGGCTGGTAGGGAACGGGCGCCTTGGACACCTTCTTGAGACCAGATGCCCCTGGCGCTGGCTTTGCCATTTGCCCTCCATTAGGACCACCGGGAGGGATTTCCTGTCCCCCCCCCCGCCCTGGCTTGCAGACCTGGAAGGGGCAGGGGTCTGGGTGGCATGGGGGCTGATCCCCTTGGGCCCCCCTCCCTTCTGTGCTCCAGAACTGCCGGCTGCCGGGACCCCCACGGCCCCCACCTCCTCTGAGCAGGGCCTTCTTCTCCCTGCTCATCCTCACAAGTCAGGACTCTCGTCCCTGCAGCTGGATGCCCTGTCCTGCCCACCAGCCACCCTACTGCTGCCGCCCTTCCAGCCCCTGGGGTTGGCACTGTCACCAGCCTGCTTACCCTCTGCCTGCTGCCCTCCAGGAGCTACCCCCCAGGTGCATCCTGGGCGGGTGCTGTCAGGAGGCGCAGTGAGGAAGGGGCGGGGTGCAGAGAGACGTCCCTGCCGCCCAGGTGCCCGCATGCTCCCTGCAGGTGCCCGGGGCCAGTGCCCAGTGCTGTGTCCGTGCGTTAGGCCTCAAGTCTGGAGTCGGGCTCACGTTCCCTCTGTGGCTCACCCCCGGTGACCTTGGGCACATCCCTGGCCCTCGTTGGGCCTCTTGGCTCTATTCACTGAGGAAATGGAGCTCTTGTAACTAGAAAACCCAATTCCTTCTGAATGTCACCAGGCTGTGGTTTCCCAGAACAACTGGAGAAGCAGGGCGCGCCCCAGGAACTGGGACAGGGACCCCAAGTTGGCCCGCTGCCCCCTCCAGAGCGCTTTACAATCAGGTGTCTCTTTCCACCTGGGCTCTGCCAGGGAGGACAGAGGCCTCCAGGGGCCCCCTCGTGCAGAAGAGGAAGCTGGAGGTCAGGGAGGTGAGGACCTCCCCAGGACCACAGCATGAAGAGAGGTGACAGCGCTGGGACCACAGCTACACCCGCCTGGGCTCTGTCCCCTGCCTTCCTCCAGCCCTGCCTGGGCCAGGCCCTTTCTGGGGCTCTGTGTGGGGCGGGCAAGGGGCCCGGCAGGATGGAGAAGCTGCTCCTCGCTCCCCTCCCGGCCCTCCCCAGAGCCTAGTTGACCCCCCACATTTGGACTGGAGTGAGAGGGTGTCTGCTCTGGGTGGACAAGGCCAGGCCGGCTTAGCTGTCGTCTGTAGTCTCGCCTGGGCCAGGGTGCCCGTCCTGAGCCTGTGCTGCCTACTCGGTGCTGAGAGGACAGCGCGGGGAGGGTCACTCTGACCCTGTGACCCCCAGGTCCCCTGGGTGGGTGCACGGCGCCCAGCCCCTGCCTTCCCTCCCAGCAGCTGTCCATCTAGACCAGCACCTCTCAGCCCACTGGTGTCAGGGCAGGAGGAACTTTTCTGAAAACCAACCCTTTGGGGACTAATACTTTTGTACAACACAATAAACATTAATTCCTAAAAACTGACCATGCTCAGGGGAATTGCAGCGATGTCTAACTGTTACACAGTCTCTCAGGTCTGCACTTAACTATAGCCTGTACGTATTCCTCCAGGGAAGGTACCGGTCTGCAGACGCCTCCCATCCCCTCTGCCTGACAACCCTCACCGGCCACCTACACAGACCAAGCGGTCACCATTCCACCCTCGTGTCTCCTGGATGGGACCCCTCCTCTGGCTCCCCTCTGTCAACTACGAATGGAAGCAGGTGTCCGGCCTGGCCCTGTCATCAGCTCCGCACACGAATGGACGGACTCCCACAGCAAGCGGCTCAGAAATCCTTCCATCTGCCCCACGGACAGCGGTTCTCGCCCCTAGAGACCTTTTATTTTTAATGCAAGACTTTCCTCCCTTCACCACGGCCCCCTATGAAGCTGCTGTCAAAAATGGAGATTTCAAACACTCGGGGACTCACCCAAGGTCACGCGGCCAGCGAGTGTCAGGATCAGGGCTCCAGCCAGTTCTGCCAGCCGCTGGAGCTCTGGTTACTAGTATTTGCTTGCGGATGGCGACGGCCTACCAAGCAGGCGATCGTGACCTGGCAAGGTTAAATCTCTAACAAAAGCAATAAAGGTGGTGAAGAAGTGGAACTGTAAAGCTAAACGCTAAACATAACGAAAGTATAAAAATATAACTATATATGCACCAAATAACAGAGCATCAACAACCATAAAGCAGACACTACAGGAGATTCAGGGAGAAAATGAGCACATTGGAAACTTCAACCGGCTTCTCTCAGTCCTGACAGATCGAGTGCGCAACAGTAAGAACCTGGAAGTTTGCTGATTGGGGTGTAAACCCCAATACTCATGTATGCACGTGTGCAGATGCACCCCAAACATCCGCCATACCTCAATCTAGAGACGAGCTGGGCTGCTGCGCGTTGCGCTGCAGGTTACAGACAGACACGTTCAGATGGACAGGGAGCCGCAGACAGTTAGGGGTAAAGGAGTGAAAACATTTACACCAAACTGTTACCGCCTCCTGGACAATGGGGTTGGGAGCTTTACTTTCTTCCGTTTGTTTCTCTATATTTTCTAACTTGTCTACCAAACTGAATGTAGCTCACGTGGGGTTTTTTGTGTTTTTCTGACATTGTTTTGTAGGTACAGGGCACATGGGGTTCTGATTGGTTGAAGGTACTAGTGTATGTAACAGACCTCAGTGAGCCGCCTCCCGCCTCTCCACGGGGGAAGCTGGGAGGATACAGTAAGAAGATACATCACAGACAGCTCCAGGCGCACCGGGAGCCCCGGGAACGTAGGTGCTGGCATTGCCACAAGCTTCCGGCATCTCTCACTCCAGCCCGATGAGTTCCCAGATCTCTCCTCCTCTTCGCTCCCCTCCTCGGCCCTGTCCCAGCACAGGTCCCCATCATCTTGCCCAGGATTAACACCTCGGCCCCCTAACCGCCTCCCAGCCTGTCTCTTCCAGCGCCTCCCCATCCTCCCCGCCAAGCATGCCTCTCCCCTGATGCTTTGAGAGTGAACTTTAAAAAAAAGTCTGGGTGACAGAAGACGATTTGACTGTGTGTGGTGGGCACACAGTGCGATATACAGATCTTGTAACATAGACTCTCACCTGACACCTATATGGTCCTATTAACCAATGTCACCCCAATACTTTTTAATTTTAAAAAAGTCTATCCATGTCACCACCCCCCTCTCCTTCTTAAAATTTCTCCAAGGCTCCCCATTGTCCTCAGGATAAAATCCCCTGCCACCCTTTCTAGTGTCACTGTGGCCCTCCCCTGTTCTCTGGACTCTAAGTCCAAATATTGTGCATCTCCCAAATCCTCCCTATGCTGTCCTTTCTCTGTGCCTTCGCTCATGTATCTCCTTTAACTTTAATTACCATTAGGCTGTTTTTCTCTCTGTTCAAACCCTTCTTCCTCTTTAAGGTTTGGCCCAAATGTCACCTCCACTGGGAAGCCTTCCTTGATTGCCCCAGACAGCTCCTGTTACTGAGCACCTTCGGCCACTGGCTCGAAGAATCATTTCGGAAGACCCTGCAGGTCTCAGGCAGACCCCACTTCATACTGAGCATATGAAAGTGCGCCCTCGTCACATACTAAATATACCCATTTGGAAATTTTGATTAATTTCTATTCTGCTATTTTCGTCACATACTTTGAAACTGGTGCTTTTTTCTTTAGTTCTCAAATTATTTTGTGGCCAATAAAAAGCCTCTAGGCCCTGAGGCTCCCCTGTCAGAGGTTAAGAAGATCTACCTGGTGTGTGGTCACCCGACGCTGACCACGCTGGGTGCAGAGAATTAGGCGTTTATCTACCCGTCTCCTCCTCAGGACCACGAACCTCAAGGTCAAGGGAAGCGCCTAGTCCTCTCTGTGTCTCTGGTGGCAGCAGAGGCCGGCATGGAGTAGGCACTCGGCACCGACCATGGGATGAATACATTGACAAATTCCTCTAAAATCTGTCTTTCGCCTCCATGATTCAAATACATCACCGCGCGGATTTATTTCAGTGTGTGTCGCTGCGTCTCTAGAAAACATTTCTGTAGTTTATATCTGTTCTCTACAAAGAGTTCTGTGTCCTGCCTCCTTGTTGGAGTGGCTGGCGTGTGTGCCGTCAAGAGCCCACTATGCGCCCATGTGTGACCTGCCCTGAGCCTCACGACAACTCCATGACGTCGATCCCAGTATCCCTGTGGACAGAGAAGGCAATGGAGGCTCAGAGCAGGGAACTAGCTTGCAAATAAGAGGTTACAAAGTGAGGGGTGAACTCAGAACTGACGGACTCCCAGTCCTCTGGCCTCCCTCACAGCCCCACCCCAGCCGGCCATAGGCCCCCGTCAGCCGTCACTCCTCACTCCCCTTGTCCATTCTCTGCTTCCAGGCAAGACACAGACCTCACCTCCACCCACACCCTTCATCCCTCAGCAGCGGGGTTGTCTCAACACCATCACTCCGTTCAGTCCCAGACATGTTCCAGAGCACCTACTAAGTGCCGAGCACTATGCTGGGAACAAGAGCTGAAATGGTCGCCAGGCTATGAGCTCCTCGCCATCAGAGACCCAGCTCAGAGTAGAGAGACGGTGAGACCTCGCCCCTCGCCCTTCACTTTGATCATGTTGGAGAATGTCACATTCAAACACCCACCACCCCCCCAAGCCGGGAGGGACACGCTGGGCTGTCCTACCTCTTACCCACAGTGAGTCTGTCCCTCTGGGCTCAGGGCACCAGCCACCCTAGACCCCTACACGGGGTGTGGAGAAGGGCATGGGACAGGCCTGGCCCACCTGCCTTCCTCCTCCCGGGATCTCAAGGTCAGAGGGTCAACACGCTCATGGGAGGTGAGATCCCAAGGTGACCCTCCTACTAAACCCCCATATTGGTAGAGCAAGTCCATGGTTTGCGAAAGGCTCCAGCTCCTTTCTTTCAATAGATCCTCCCCATCCCCGCTCAGGACAAGGAATTCTCCAGTCCACTCCGCTCCTAGAGGTGGAGTTGGGGCCAGGCCCCGGGCCAGTACCCAGGAGTCCAGACTCCAGCCACGCAGAGGGGCCTGCAGGCTCGGTCCGCCTCTCACGGCCTCAGATGAGCCCCTCTTTCGAAGCCTCCGCTTGCTGTCTGGCCATAAGGTCCCTCCAGGCTTCAACACACCAGGACGACGCTGGTGAGGAAGGCTGGCTGGACTGCCGAGGAAACAGAGGCCGGAGCTTGCAGAGCTCCCCAGCGGCCGCCCTCTCCCCACCCTGCGCTGTCGGGGAAGACACCCTGTCCCAGCAGGGCCAGCAGGAGGAGTCACCAGGCGTGGAGCTGGGCACCAGGGAGTGTCTGGGCCAGGACACTCACCCCCGCTGACACCGCGGCCCAGGAGGAGCAGTGACAGGTTCCTCCGACTGGAGGGCGGGCTGCCAGGCCAGGCTCCATCCCACAGTCAAAGGTGCACACGGTACCTCCGGCCCAAGGGCCCTGGAAGCCACCCAGACCTCCCATCGTATTAACAATCACAATAAAAATAACAGCAGCGCCCGGCGGTCAGCCAGTGCGTCAGGGCCTTACACCTGTCACCTCACAACCAGCTGCCGGGGCTGGATGACCCCGTCTTACAGACAAGGCCCCAGGGGCTCAGAGGCACTGGGAGCCCTGCCCCGGCCGCACAGGCCACGAGCCTCCACCCTTTGCATCCAGGGCTCTCGCCCCATGCGGTCCAGAACCTTTCATTTTGGTTCAGAGGCCAAGCCGGCGCCTGGGAGGCCCTCGCAGGCAGCGTCCTGGCAGTGGGCTGAGAGGCACATGGCTGATGGTAGGTGGGTCCCCTCTGGGGCCTCAGCCTGCCCATCCTGAAAACCAGGAATTTGACCTCGAGTTTCTCCAAGACCCCTCCTTAGGCCGGGACGTTCACCATGTCTCCAGAAGCCTGCGGGACCTCGTGCCCACGCCACGCCTGGCTGAGCTCGCGGTGGCTGCGTGCCCCAGCGCCCCCCACGTGCAGGCAGCAGGCAGTGCCTGTGTCCTCTGGCAGGAATGTCTCAGCTCACCTGGAACCAGGCCACTGGACCGGGGACAGAGGACACCCCTCGGGAACCCAGCTGGCCCTCCACAGCGCCAGCCTCAGGGCCGTTCCCACAGGGAACACTAGGGACCCCAGGCAAAGATGGGGGCAGATGTGGGGGCCCAGGAGAGCAGGCCAGGGGCCCGCCCTGACAGGCCCACAGCCTGGGCCGGGCTCCAGGCCTCGGGGGAGACAGGTACACGGGGGTGGCAGTTGCAGACATCCTGGGGAAGAGGGAAGACGGAGGGAGGAGACCTTGGTGAGGGAGTGACAGGAGAGGGGTCTCCGTCCTGCATGGGGACAGGGCCACGCTGGTGATGAAAAGCAGGACTCCCATCCGGGGCCCTGGGCCCACCGGCCGGGCCGACTCCTGTTACCCCAGGACCCCGTGCCCTTCCTTTGACATCTCTGCCTCAGGCCTCTCCCTGCACCCCCTCCCCCC
>NW_006286236.1:314867-315981 GCF_000327345.1 Myotis davidii
CCCCCCCCCCCACTCTCCCTCTCGCTCCCTCTCTCGTGCATTCCTCTGGGAGCTGATCAGGGCTTGAATGACACCCCAGATGACTCTTTGCTATTAATTCCCACACACAGAATGGGGCCCTTGTTCTCCGCTCCTGGAGGGATAGCCGTGGCCAAAGCCATCCCAAGAGTTCCTGACTTAACCCTTCTCCTGGCTGCTCCCTGCGTGTCCCCGCGGGGTCCAGAACTATCATAAACTACAGTACAGTACAGTGTAGCCACAGGGTAAGGGGCCCGCAGTGTGTGGGCGCAGAGAGGGGCCTGGAAGAAGCAGGCTCTTCCCGCCCCGAGCTCCCCGGATAACATCCCCAGGTGGGCGAGCAGGGCCACCCGACCTCCCTGGGCAGCCGGGCCGGCTCCTCACCTGAGGCCCTGTGGCCAGAAGAGCGGGAGGCCCCCAGGCAGGCTCCTTCCAAAGGGAGCCCTTGACCCCGCCCTGGCCCTAAAGGGTTAATAGGACTGGAGGCCCAACCACTGGCCCTGGCAGGTCACCCAGGAAAGACAAGAGGTGATTCTCTGAGCCTGGAGGACAGAGGAGGCCCTGGTCTGCCGGTCTCCTTTGTCCCGTCCCCACCGCTGTCCCCACCCGACACAGAGCCATGGAACACAGCGAGAGGGGCCTCAGAAGCAGCGGCAGTTATGCTGGGGATGGGGTGGGGTGCCGGGCACAGGCTGAGACAGCAGCAGGGGGACCGGGCATGGCTGTGGCCCAGACCAGGTGGCCGGGGAGAAGCAAGCTGCAGCCTGGGCTGGAGCCAGTGGGCGGCCCTGACGGTGGGGACAGGACAGAGGCGCAGCGCCCTCAGCCCTGGGAGCCGGCCTGCGATCCTTTGATCCTTTGCACAAACCTTGGTTTCTCCAAATTGTCCCCTCTCTCCATCCCCATGGCTCTCATTGTCCCAGGACCACCACCACCCGCAGCCAGCGCACATTTCCAGGTTGACAGGGCCAGGGCAGGGGAGGGATGGGGGGCACAGAGACACAGCACTGCAGGGTGGGGAGGGCAGGGTCAGGGGCTAGAGAGGAAGGGAGAGCAGGAGGGAGAGGGGGCCAGAAAGGGCAGGACAACCACTGCG
>NW_006286236.1:316131-324988 GCF_000327345.1 Myotis davidii
CGAGAGAGAAGGAAATCAAAGCAGAGAGTAAAGCAGGGCCCAGGGCAAGAGGCAGCGACAGGAGTGGGAAGGGAGAAAGCGGAGGCCAAAGGGAGAGGAGGAAGAGGAGGAGAGAGGAGGAAGGAGCAGCCCTGGCTGCACTCTCAGGGCCCCTCCGAGTCCTCTGGGTGCTGGCAGTTCCTGCAGCCCCACACAGCTCCCTGCTCCCCGCACAGCTCCGTGCTCCGCGCACAGCTCCCTGCTCAGGACACAGCCGTGAGGAGGGCACCCGCCCCAGAGGTGGGGAGTTTGAGTTTGGGGAGGGGGCCTAGAGACCATCTATCTATTCCAATAGTTCCTACGCCAGCTGCAGCACCATCTCAGCAGAGCTTTTAAAAATAGATTCCCACCCAAATGGAAGACAAGGAATGGGACTGGGGGTCAGTGTTTACAGCGAGCTCCCAGTGAGCAGCAGCCACACCGGGTTGGGGTCACACTGGCATGTGAGGGGGACGCTGGTGGCTACCTAAGGTCACATGACAATCCCCTGCAGAGCTGGACTCCCAGTGAGGCCTCCCAGGAACCAGCCCAGGGCAGCGTGGGTCAGCCCAGTGCCAGGCAAACAGGAAGAGCTTCAGTGGCAGCGCCCTGTCCCTTTCTCTCCATCCCTCAGCCTCGGGCCCAGCTCTCCAGGGGCTGCCAGGGCCATTGCCATCCTGAGGCCAACAAATCAAATCAGGGAGAAGAAGGCATTGAGCCAGGATGGGATTTCTGTCCCCGTTCCCGCCCCCGTCCCCCTAGTGCCAAGGCCTGGGGCTGCAAGCTCTAGCCAGAGATGGGGGTGGAGGGTGAGGCCGGAGGGAGGAGGGGAAGACCCGGGTGCTTCCTGTCCCCGCCCCCCCATCCCACCCTGCCCTTTCCCTGCAGCCTCCTGGGGCTCAGGGCTGGGCCCCCTGGGGGCGGGAGGGGGGGGCAGTGGTATCTGAAGCTGACAGATCTGCCTGTCCTTCCTGCCTGCTGGAGGAAGAGGTGGAGCTGGCCAGGGAGCTGGCTCAGATCCCCCAACCCCTCCTCCCCCTGCCCCAGGTCCTCAGGTGCCTGGTGTCCTACTAAACCCAGCCTGTCCCTCCAGGGCCCCCAGTTCCAAAAGAAGGAAGAGCATGAGAATCAAGATGCTCCCTCCATCACATGAGACCCAGACAAGTCCCCAGCCTCTCAGGGCAGCCTCCCTGCCAGCTCTCATCACCTCTCCAGGCCCCACCACCCTCCCCACCCAGCCCCCCACCATTCATTCATCGGCCAGCTCTGCTATGCCAGGCACTCAGCTCATCACCAAGGACTCATGAACGGGACATCCTTGTGGGAAGACAGACGATGAATTTCACAGTAACATATGTATATATAACGCATCGTATATATAAAATGCGTAATATGTATATAGTATATATTCTATAATTTAATAATATAGCGTACTTATATGTAAGTATACAAATGTAATATATAATATGTGTTTATCGTATACTTCAGTACAATACAGTACAATGAATAACCTCACAATAAATCTGTAATCACAAATGGCAGTGAAGCTAAGGCCGGGGTGCTTCCGAGAATAACTAATTCTGGAGGCCTGGGAGGTGTCTCTGTAGCCGTGACCTTTAGGCTGAGCCCAAAAGAGGAGCCAAGGAGCCGAAGATGGAAGAGAGCAGGGGAGGGAGCACTGTGGAGGCTGGGAGGCCGGAAGGCGCTGCCTGGGTTTAAGGAGCTGGAAGGCGGACACTCTGGCTGCAGGCCCGGCTGAGCGGGCCGGGCTGGGTGGTGCCGAGCCCGTCTGAGGACCGGGGACAGCCATGAGAAGAAGCTTGCAGGGGGTCCGTCTGTGACGGGGTTTTCTTTCCCACGTGCGCGTGTCTGCGCATCTGTGTCCCTACAACAGACGGTGAAGGGCTGACTGTGGGGCGTGAACATGTAGGTCCTGACCCCAAAGAGCCCGGTCCAGGCCAGGGACAGGCTCTCTGGGGAGAGAAGTGGGCAGGGCTTTCAGTGGGTTCCCGCCCTGGTCAATGGGGTTCAACAAGCACTTAGGGGCACCTGCTGTGTGCTCACACGTGCAGCACTGAGCAGCTGCCTCGGGGAGACAAGGCCAGATGTGCGCCTTTCCTATAGCCCTCAGCCCGAGAGTAAAAGACCCCGCAGGCACTGGGTGAAAAAGGCGAAGGAAAGTACAAACTGGTAGTTACAAAACAGTCACAGGGTGAGGTACAGGCTAGGGACCGTAGCCATAACATTGTACTAACGGTGCATGGTGCCAGGTGAGTACTCAGCGCTCAAACTATGGGGCGGGGGGCGGGGTCACTTTGTAAAGCGTATGCTTGTCTAACCACTATGCTGTACACCTGAAACGAATACAAAATCAAACTGAATGTCAACTATAATTGAAAAGTAAAATTCAAAAATAAAGAACCCCATCTGGGGAGAGGTCAGGAGTGGGGCTGAGGAGGTCAATGGGGATGGGGGTGGGGGGAGACATCTGTAATACTTTCAAAGATAAATATAAATAAATAAAGAACACCTAGAGGTCTCAGAAGCCAACTCCCTCACAGATGAAGGAATGAGCGAGCCCAGAGAGGGTGGCTGACTGCCCCAAGGTCACACAGCAAGAACTTGGCGAAGTCAGGAGCAGCTCTTCCACTGCACCTGCGGAAGCCAGGACTTCCCCTCCAGGTTCTAGCCCCAAACAGGAGACATTCAAACTTGGATGTCTCCACTTGCCACCTGCTCGGGCAGCAAGACAATCCCCACGCCTGGCAGCACAGGGGCACATTACACGTCCTGCTTGCACCCAAGCACCCAGACCTGTGAGCACACCCAGGCCTGTGCTGAGTCCTTGCTCTTGTCCAAGTCAGTACCACTCTGCCCCCTGGAAGGGAAGAGCTCTCCCCGGCGTGGTCATATCCAAGGCGTTATTATGCCGGTACGGAGGCCCCCTGCCTGGACAACGCTGGACACCGACCTGCGGTTGGAATGGCTGAGAGAGGAATGACTGCCTTTTGTCCCAGGCCCTGTGCTAAGTACTTACTATTTCTTGGGGGGGGGGGGGGCAGAAGTTTCCATCTTTGTGCCATTCCAATCGAGATAGGATTGTTATCCCCGTTTTAAAAACGAGAAAATTGAAGCGCAGGAAAATTAAACACTGGCCCAATCCCTGCCCTGGCTCCTGGGATGGAGGCTGGGTTTGAACCCTCGTCTCGCTGGCTCCAGATTTCAGGCTGGTCATCACTCCTCTCCCTTTTTCATTATAAAGTGATGCCCATCGAAGATAAGGTCACCTTACTATGGGGCAGCCCCTCTGAGCTTGGAAAATACTAAAACCCCACAGGATCACTCATTCTCACTTGGAGGGGACAGAGGTAGCCTTGGGACAGCAGTGCACCCACAACGCCAACTTCAAACGGGCATCTGGTCATGCCCTGCCAGGCCCCTGCCCTGCCCTCGGCATCCCCACCCCCAGGCTGCCAGCTGCCTTCGCGTGACGGAAGGACACAGGCCTCTCCTTAGCCACACACAGCCACCCTGCACCCACAGGAGCAGCCCACGCGGGTCCCCCCTGATAAAGGCCACCTCAGCCCTTCCCAGCCTTTCTTTCCTCCACCTGCCTCACCCTCTTCCTCCTCACACGTGTCCTGTACCATGCTGCCTGTGAACTGTGTGGGAATGTAGGAATGAATGAATGAACGAACGGACCAGCTCCCAGCTGGTGGACAAGCTTCCTGAAGACACGGTGAGCTTCACCCCTCTTCACTAACCCCCAGACAGCAGCGCCTTGCCCACGGTGGGTCCTCAAAAAACCTCGGTGCAAACAGCTGTGGCAGAGAACGCCGGTCCATGCCTAAACAGTCACACGCGCACAGTCGGCCCCAGTCCACCCTTTCCCCTTCTGCTTTAGTTCAACGGTCCTGCCCCGGCCCTGCCGGCCCCAGGGTCACTGGGAGCCGCTGGGAGAGCATCCATGACGGCACTTGGGCGGGATCAGACGCAATGACTCCTATCAAAGCCAAGGTCAGCTGACAGCCACCCTCTGCGGGCAGGTCCCCGTTTGTGCAAAGCACGGCCGTGTTCACACACATTATCTGGTCTAGTCCTCACCACCCCTGGGAGGAAACTGAGACTCAGCGACGCTAGGTCACTTGCCAAGAACACGCAGCTAGTAAGGCGGGTGCCGGGATGCAAACCACCCTCGCGGCCTGTGGATTCATTCATTCGCATCACTGTGCACCTGTGTGCCAGGCAACATGGCGGAAGTGGCCCAGCCCTAGTTCATGGGTACGAACCCCAGTGGGAGTGACGTCCGGCTGGGAAGGTGAGCGAGGCCAGGGGCCGGGAGGGCTCCCAGCCTCGGCCAACAGGCAAGGTGTCCTGTGGACAGGCCTGGGCCTGCTGGGCTCGGCCACACCTCGCAGTGGGGAGGGCCACTGTGGCTGCAGCTTAGGTCAAGGCTGGGTATGGGAGGTGGAGCTCCGTGCTGGGATTGTGGGAGATGAGGAATTGAGGACAGTGTCCTCAGGGACTCCCAGGCCCTCCTGGGGTCAGAGCTCCTCAAGGGAACACCCCACCTTCTTGACTCTTGGGAGAGAGGAAGGGGGAGACAAAGGGACCAGAATGGAAGGAGGAAGAGGAGGAGGAATAGGAGGAAGAGGAGGAGGGGAAGGAGAGGGAGGAGGGCGAGGGGGAGGAGGGGATAAGGATTTTAAACAGATCCACTTTGTAACTGTAGCCCCTAGAGCAGCGGTTCTCAACCTGTGGGTCGCAACCCCTTTGGGGGTCGAACCACCCTTTCACACCCTTTCCTAAGACCATCGGAAAACACATATATAATTACATATTGTTTTTGTGACTAATCACTATGCTTTAATTATGTTCAATTTGTCACAATGAAAATACATCCTGCATATCAGATATTTACATTACGATTCATAACTGTAGCAAAATTAGTTATGAACTAGCAACAAAAATAATGTTATGGTTGGGGGTCACCACAACATGAGGAACTGTTTTAAAGGGTTGCAGCATTAGGAAGGTTGAAAACCACTGCTCTAGAGCCTTGAACACCGTAGCAGGCCCTGCATCTCTGAGAAGAGGAAGGGAAAGCAGTTTCCCAAGCATATTTGCCCATAACGCTGTCTTCTCAAGAAAAGCGATCCAGGTCTGGGGAGCCCAGCAGCCTGGGGTACCACCTTGGAAACACTGGGCCAGGCATTGGCCTCCTGTTGTGACAGATCCACGGGCGATCAAAGCTGGACCCGCCGTTAGAGATAACCTGGGCTGCTCCTCATTTACAGATGGGAGTGCGGCCTAGAGAGGGAAGAAGGCAGCCCAGGCTGCACAGGGCCTCCGAGCCCAGCTGGACTTGGCCCCAGCCCGTGGGCTCCAGCTGCCGTTCAGCCGGGAGGGCCTCGGCTGTGCCAGGGTCCTGGGCTTTCACGCAGGTACCTCCCTTCGAACTCAGCTCCAGGCCAGGCTCTGGCCTCCATCAGCCCCACCCCGGCCCCTGGCCCAGAGCTCTGCACGGACGGACGGTACGTTCACAAAAGTTCGCCACCGCTTGAGCCATCCAGGGGAGACGCCAGGAAGACTTCCCAGCAGCTGGGTCTGGGTGACAGGAACCAGCAGTGCCCTTCTCCGAGGGCTTCTAAGAAGAGGGCAGAGGCCCCCGCCCCAGGCAGCTCTGGGCACCAGCCCCAGCTCCCTTGTTCCTGGAAAGGGCGGGGCTGGGAGGGGAAGGAAGACTCAGGCCCCAGGAGCTGCCTTCGTGGCCCAGGTCCAGGACCCTCAGCTTGGACCAGAAACAGGGACAGGCGAGAGCCCCTGTTGGGACAGGCCCTAGAATGCTGTCCTCCCTGAGCTCTCCACCCTCCACCTCCAGGAAGCCACGCCTGCCTGCTCCAGCCTCTCTGATCTTTTCATCCTGGGAGCTCGGACAGTAACTCAGCTCAGGGAAGACTCCCTGAGGGCATGCTGGGCCCGGAGGGGCTGAGACCCAGAGGAAGGCATGGCCCTGCCCTCAGGGCGCCCACCAAGTGGAGACCCACCTCACCCCCGTGGGAAGGTGATACAGGAAGAGAATTCCAGCCCTGGCCGGTTTGGCTCAGGGGATAGAGCGTCAGCCTGCGGACTGAAGGTCCTGGTTTCAATTCCGGTCAAGGGCACAGGCCAGGGTTGAAGACTTGATCCCCAGTGAGGGGTGTGCAGGAGGCAGCCAATCAATGATTCTCTCCCATTATTGATGTTTCTCTCCCTCTCCCTTCCTCTCTGAAATCAATAAAAATATGTATATATTTTAAAGAATTCCAACCACGGTGTCCAGGAGTGCATCTCTGAAGGGAGGGCCTCTGAGCTGGGCTGAAAGCAGTGACCTGGAGGAAGCGGTGGGCAGAGTAGGTGGGAAGGCCTGGGGACGGGGAGGAGGAGAAGACGGGCCCTCCGTCCAGTGGTTGTGGAGCTCAGTGGTCAGAGCCTGGGAGGTACCGCGGGTGCAGGTCCCCACCCTCCCATCATGAGCTGGGTGAGCTCAGGCCTGTCCTGAACCTCTCTGTGCCTCAGTTTCCCTCCTAGAAGGAATCTAATAGCAGCACCTACTCATAGGATTGTTGAGAAGACGGAATGAGTCAGTGACAGGAGTGCTCAGAGCTGGGCCTGTCCACGGGAAGGCCTAGAAGTAAGGGGTGCAGGCCAGGAGGCCCACCCACAAGGAACGTGTCGCACCCCACCCAGGTCTGATGTTGGGAGCAACAGGCAGATGAGAAACTCCGAAGGCAGGGCCAGGTGGCTGCTCAGTAAACATGTGTGCACGCAAAGTATCTCCGCCCCTCTCAGGACTAAACTGCTTTTTCTAGCAAACAGGTGTTGAATACTTAATGCACCAAGCACTAAACTAGGAGCATATGTGTGCGTTCTTATTTAGGTCTCCCACGTGTATAATATATAACGTACAAAATACCAGCATTCCACACGCGCAAAAGCCTCACAGCATAACCTGCCCGAGGCCCTATGCACACCCACAGCAGCGTTTCCTCATCCAGGCCCAGCACTTCCTGCACCCAAACCAAGAAGGACACGGCCATGCCCTGACTAGTTTGGCTCAGTGGATAGAGTGTCAGCCTGCAGACTGAAGGGTCCCAGGTTCAATTCTGGTCATGGGCACCAGAGGGGGTGGGGGTGGCCTAGGAAACATCAGGAGCCCCCCATGTCCCACACACTCACCCGGACTAAGTGTGTCCTGGTCCCTGCTGTAGCCTGACCCCTGGGTCCTCAGTCCTCCCCTCCCCAGCGCACAGCCTCCCTGCCACACCCCAGCCCTGGGTAACTGCACGTGGAGCCTCCAGCCCTGGGGTCCAGAGCCCTTCCCCTCCCCTGTCCCTGGCGATTTGGGGTCCTCAGGGCTCAGAGAGCCAAGTGAGGTGAGCAAGACCCCATGGGAGCTTCGCGAAGTAACCAGGCCTGGACCCCGTCCTCAGTCCGTCAGAATTCACCTGTTTGCCATGGGATTCAGGTTTCAGGATTTTTAAAAAACTCCACCTGATTCTAAAGTGCAACTAGCATTAGGGCCAGTGCCCGAGGCAGCTACGCAGAAGTTGGTCACAAACACGAAACCTCAGGCCCCACCTGGACCCAAAGAATGGGAGCCAGCGACACACCATTACATGGAGAGGCGCTGCCGCGGCCAACCCTGTCCCACAGCCAGAGTGGGGGTGAGAGTCCCTCGGGGCCAGAGGGGCTGGTGCGCCTTTGAGGTGCTGGGAGGGGCACAGGCCTGCGGGAACCAGGGAGAGGACAGCCTGGGCCCCAGGTCTCACCCACATGTGCCTGAGATGGGAGAGCGCTCTCCCCATGCCCCCATCTGGTCCTCAGCCCTGGCCTCTGAAGGGCTGGGAAGAGTGTCAGCCCACCTGGGAAACAGGCAGGAGCAGAGACACGAGTGACCAGCACCCCCCACCCCTGCACAGCCCCTGGCTCTGCGAACAGATTTCCCGTTTCCTCTGTGTCCGGGGAGGCAGGATGGCAGGAGGGTGATCAGTGCCCCAGGTGGCAGAGGAGGGTCCAGGCCCAGAGCAGGGGAGGAGGACGAGGGCGGAGCCTTCCACAGCATGACCAGGGCCCTGGGAAGAGGGCTCAGGGAGCTAAGGGGTTAAGGGTCACTGCTGACCGAGCAGCTCTGCCAGGTGGGGCCATCAGTGGCTTGACCTTTGATGGACAGAACGCCATTCCTTCCCCTCCTCTCAGGGGCTGACTGGGTGCGTCTGGGACCAGGATCAGTAGCACCCAGGCTGGGCTCCAGGCGAATACTGCCGCCCCTGAAAGGCCTCTCCACCAGGAAGGGACGCCTGAGTCCCCACCTCTCTGCTGGGGAGAGAGGGCCGGCCAGAGCCCACCTCTCCCCACCGCTCCCCCAAGACGGCCAGAGTAGACAGGGTGCTGAGGGGAGGGTCGTGGCCAGCATCCTTGGGGAAGGGTCAGGAATGAGGGAGAAAGGAGCAGAAGGTGGTACTGGCCTACCTGGTGATTCTGCCAAGGGCAGAGGCCCGGGGTCTTAATCCAGGACCCTGCCCCCCTCTCCAAACCCCCTGCTCTCCATGGGCCTTTCCCTCCCCTGCTGGAGAAAGCTGGGTCCCCGGGGCCTGGGGTGGGAAGGAGGGGATCACAGTTGCCAGCATGGTGGGTGGATGGAGGAAAATGTTCACAGCAGGGGGTCCCCACCCCCACAGCCCTGGGCATCTGACAGCCCCTCCCCCCACCCCCTCTCCAGGCCCTCTGCCTCAGCCAGCACCTCTAGCAGAAAGCAGAGCACCGAGGACTCAGGAGGAGAGGGAGAGACAGGAGGAAG
>NW_006286236.1:325103-326679 GCF_000327345.1 Myotis davidii
CCAGAGCCCACACTGCCACCCCCACCCCCATCCTGGCACAGCTGGGAGGAGGAGGCAGAAGGCGCAGAGGGAGCTGTGGGACCCCACACCCAGCTTCCGACCCTGGGCCCTCGCCCTCCACAGCCACCCCTCCCTGCCCTGGGGGGTCTCAGGACCGGTTCACAGACACGGCAGGGGCAGGGAGGCCCTGCCCTCGGAGAGGAGGAACCAAGGGTGGAAGGATGAATGGGGACCCACCGGGAGGATCAAGAGATGCCAGGCAGGCGGGCAGCGGACGGGCAGCCACGGCGTCGGAGACTGCTGGGCAGCCGGACGACCAGCTGGATGCTCGGCCCTCGGCCCTCTGTCCATCCAGGGCGGCTCCTCTCTGGGCGGTTCTGAGGCCGGGCGGGCGCTGTTAAAAAGCTTTTTATGTGTGTGTGTGTTAATCACATGATTGCCGTTCACCTGTATTTCGAACAAAGACAGCTCACTGTTTCAAGGCCCCGAACAAGAGTCTGGGCACAGGGAAGAGAAGGGAGGCGGGGGGAGGAGGGTTGGCAGCGCCGGGGGTGGCGTCGAGGAAAACTGGGGGGAGATTGTCCAAGGCCGGCAAGGGAGAGAAAGAGAAAACCCTTATCAAACTCCTAATTCACTGGGCTCCGAGGCCCCAGACACACTGGCCCGATTGTCTGGCTGGTTGTGTGTGCGAGCATGTGTGTGTGTGTGTGTTCCAATGTCCGCTCCCCCCACCCCCAACATGCCTTCGCCTCGTGTGACTACCTCATTGTGTCCCACTGCCCACCCCCTCCACCCCCTTGGCCTTTCCCAAGCAGGAGGCCTTGCCTAGACCCCCTTTCCAGCCCCTCTCCAGACAGGACTCCCTTGGGGTGGCCTGGGCCCCTGCCCAGCGGCCGAGGAGCTCAGAACCGTACCTGGTCGCCGGTGCGGCCGGCTCCATCGGCCCCTCCACACACACCCACGGAGCAGAGACAGGGATGTGCTTCGGAAGAGAGGCCTAGGAAAGAGGAGAGAAAGGGGAGCCATGAGTGGTGGGCAAGACAGAACAATGGAGGGTCACCCAGCTGGGCTGAGGGGAGCAGTGGGCAAAGAGGGGCTGGGAGCGGGAGGGGGACTTCATGATAACCAGGGACTCCCACACTACGAGAGGGCGAGCCAGTGTGAAGGGACTGGGGCCCAAGCACTGGGGCCCAGAGGCCTTTCAGACCTGCTTGAAGAGGCCCCTCAGCCCCGAGCCCAGCCCACTGGGAACTTCAGTCCTCTGTCCACCTGGAGCCCCACTGTTACGTGCCCGGGTGTCCGATGAGAAGGGCCCAGGGGTCAAGCCGGGCCATCTGCACTGGCAGGTGTGGAGCTGCCCACGGCCTACTAAGCACAGACCCGGGTCTCTGGAAGTTGGGGCAGAGAGGGCGGCCAGGTGGGGCTGAGGCAGGGACAGCTGGGGAGCAGGCCTGCCCACAGGTGCTCCGGAAGATGTCCTCCCCGAAGCAGCACCAGCCAGCCACCTCACACAGCAACAGAATCCTCCCTGCCTCTCATCCCTCCCCATTATTTTTGCTCCTTGCCTATCCTATCC
>NW_006286236.1:326750-327129 GCF_000327345.1 Myotis davidii
GGCCCACTCTCTCCAAGCAACAGGTTCCGACCCCGCCCATGCACATCCCTTGCCTTTCCTGGCCTGACTACCCCCGCGCCTACACCTCCCCACCCGAGCTGAGACCCCAAGGTGGGCCTGGGGCAGCAGCGCAGGCAGCTGGGATGGGGGTGCCTGGCGGAGGAGCCCTGAGTGTTGGGGATGAAGGAAAGTCAGAGAGGAAAGGAGAGGGAGAGAGAGATGGAAACAGCAACGATGAGAGAGAATCATTGACTGGCTGCCTCCTGCATGCCCCCTACTGGGGACCAAGCCCACAACCCAGGCATGTGCCCTTGACTGGAATCGAACCTGGGCCCTTCAGTCCCCAGACACTCTATTCACTGAGCCAAATCAGCCAGGG
>NW_006286236.1:327319-327601 GCF_000327345.1 Myotis davidii
TGCCCCCACCTGCCCCCACCCTGCTCCTCGGGACTCCGTCGGGGCGGGCGGGCGGAGGGAAGAAGGAAAGGTGAGAGAAAAGGTGGGAAATTCCAGGAGCCGGGATTAGAGCCGAATAAAGAGTCCGTTTTTCTTCCTTTCCATCAACAAACCTCCACCCAAAAGGAGGTTTTGAAAAATCCCAAACCCACCCACACCGGGAGAGAGACGGTTGGGACCAGGTGGCAGGGAGACGTGGAGGCAGGAGCGAGGAGGCCGAGCGGGTCTGGCATGTGCGCGCGC
>NW_006286236.1:328318-330928 GCF_000327345.1 Myotis davidii
GAATTGAGGGCCTGCCTGGAGAGGCAGGGAAACTGAGGCAGCCATGCAGAAGAGGTGAAAGTTCAGGGAAGCAAGGGGTCGGACAGGAGCCTTTGGAAGAGGGAGGAATGGAGAAATCTGCGGCCAGGATCCTGGCCCGTCCTAGCGGCCCTCACTGTGCCTTCCGGACCCCACCCTCCTTCAGTCTGGGGGTTCTTCCTCCGGGAAGGGGTCACACAGAAAGCAGCGCCTCCCACCCGTCCCAAAGCTTCCAGGCTTGTCTCCCTCCCTCTCCCAGTTCGGCGCCATCTTCCTTTCCAGGGCCCCACCCAGCGATGAGTAACCTCCTGTCCCTCCACCCGAGGCTGGAGCTGCGAGCCTGGCCCGGAGGAAACCTTGGCCCCTTCCCGCCCGGGGCCCTCAGACTCCCAGGCTCCCAGGGATCAACCAGACCTCTGTGGGGACAGCATCCCCCAAGGAGGAAGTCCGCCAACCCCCGGCCATGTGGAGAAAGGCAACCCCCACCCCCACCCACCCAGTCCTGGGAGCTCACAGAGAGAACAGGGGCCCCGGAGGTGCGAGCCTGAGCCTGCCGAGGTCACCTGGTTTCCCAGTAGACTGCCCACTCAATAGCCCCGAAAGGCAAAGGACCGCAAAGGCCACCTAACAGCTAGGGGCAGAGCCCGGGAGCCAGGGCCAGAACCTCCGTTCCTGACTCTCCACCCAGTGGTCTTCCCCACACGGACCCTGGCGACAGGGGGGGTCACCGTGTCACTCTGAGGTGTGCTCAGGAGGGTGTGGGGTGGGGCAGAGGAGCGCAGTGGTTTGGGCCTTGTTGGAGGAATTGCTGCCCTCCTGCTGCTGTGCCCCTGGCCTGCCCCTCGCCCAGTGGAGACCAGGTCCCAACGGCCACAGGCTTAGGTGGTGGAAGAAGCAGGAGGGCCTCCCAGAGGGATTCCCATCTGGCCCGGCCCTGTCCTTATCTATGTGTTTGCTGATGGCCTGGTGCTCCCTGACCCCTCTCAGCCCAAGGTCCACCCACACCCACGGAGGGCTCAGCCCGGGCCAGGACCGTCGGTGCCAGGGGACGGAAAAGAGCCAGTGAGAGACAGACAAGCAGGAGGGAGACAGACAGGCAGACGGAGCAGGCTGTGGGGACAGTGAACAGACCACAGTAAGGGCATTGGAGCAAGAACGGCCCCCACTGCTCCAAGCACTCCACCACCAAGGGTTTAAGACGGGGCCTCCATTGCCCTGTCCCTGCTCCCCAGCCCAGAACCCTGGGCTTAGGCTCCCTCAAGAGGACCCATTCCTGGCCACCACTCACAGTGTGCGCACCGGGGCCCAGGGTGCCCCCAAGCGCCAGCCTGGGGTGGGGCAATCAGGAAAACAGGCGCTGCTTGCTCAGGACCCAGGCCCGGGGGTAGGAAGGGGCAGAACAGTGGCAAAGAGAAAGACTGCCAACATGTGGGCGGGCTACCTGGACCTGGGTGGGATCTTGAGGGACGTTGGACTAGACTGGCTCCTCCTGAGGTCCCCGCCCCAGATTCATGACTCCCAGGCCAGCAGGCAGCAGGAAGTGGGGTGATTAGGGAGGCAAAACTGGAGGGCAGGGGCCCTAACCCTGAAGAGAGAGAGACACAGACAGACAGACGACTATATCGGGTGCTGGAAGGGAGCTGGGGTAGACACACCAGCATCCAGGACCTGGCTCCTAAGTGGCTCCGACAATCATGCTAACCCGTGCCCCCCTGGGAAAGGACGTGAGATGCGGTCACGTGGTGCTGGCTGTATGTAGCTGACCTGTCTGGAGAGAATATCTAGAGCCAAGAGACTAAAAGGGGGTCACAGGCTGGCCCCCCCAGGCCCTTTCCCTGCCAGGAGGAGCAATTGGAGCAGCAGCCAGTGTCCCACCCTGGGAGCCCCCCAGGTGGGGGTTTCTGGTTTGGGGGGGAGCAGCTTGGAGACCCAGAGGACAGAGGTGAAGTGAAGGTACAGAGGAGATGGGGTTCACCATTAAGGGCTGTGGGCCATGGGGGAGGGCAGGGAGGGTTTTACGTGGTGGGGCAGGAGGGGCTTGGGGTCAGGAGAGAGCCTAAACAGAGCGAGGTCTGGGCGAGGCTGGGGTGGGCCTGGAGGTGGTGACAGAATGGGCTGGTGTCTGGTGGGCTCAAGGTTAGGTTCCTATCAAGGTTAGGGTGCTGGGAGGAACTAGGGAGGGACACTGGAATGCAGTGTTGGAACCTTCCCTCTCCTCTGGCTGGTGCCCTCCCTCCGAACCCCCTGCCATTTCCTTACTGATTCACACCCCACTGACCGCTGGGCAGAGGGCACAGGGAAGGTTTGAGCTCAGTGTCCCCAACCATCCAGGGAGCCTCCATGCTGGGGGAGCCTGCTCTTCACCCTCAAAAGCAGTTCTATCCCCACCCCAACTCTGCACCTGCCCCCAGCCCCACACACCTTCAGGGCCCACCCACCCACTCCCCTGGCCCAGCCTTCCAGAGGCCAAAGGCATCCCACTCCCTGAACCCTGATCTGGAGTCCCTGTCCCATCTCTCACCAGAGGGACCCTTGGAGCAAGCTGGGCTAGGGCTGGTCTCAGGGCCTCGAGGGGAGGGGGAGGGGGCGGGG
>NW_006286236.1:331021-349670 GCF_000327345.1 Myotis davidii
CCTGGTATGACCACCCCCTCCCATCCCGGGTGGGAGGGCTCAGCCTTCTGCTGACTAGGGGAAGAGGACGCCCATTGGGGGTGGGGTGGGGGCTGAGAGCGCGCCTTTGGGCAGAGAACAGAGCTGCTCCCAAAGTCCCTTATGTCTAGGACTCCCCTCAGCACCCTCTGCAGGGTACCCCATTCTGCCCTCCTCCCTCTGGGGCACCAGAGCTCCCTCTACCCTCTGTCAGCCTGGCTGAGGAGACAGGGTCTCCCCCAGGAGGCAGGGAAGGGCTCACATCCTGCCCTCGCCCCAGCCACTGCAATGAGCAAAGTCAGTGTTCCAGAGCTGAGCCGGGCCCTCCCCAGGGCCTGTGCAGCCGCCCCAACAAGCAGCATAAGGGCAGCACCTATGTCTCAAGCGCCAGCCCCCACCCCAGGCCTGGTGCCAAGCGCTTCACATCCGTGATCTTGGCCAGCCCCACACCTGGTGAAGTGGGCACTGTCACCTGGTTCTGTTGGTGAGGAAACTCAGGCTCAGGCAGTGACCTGCCCACTCTCACAGCTAGTAAGTAGCAGAGGCCGGGCTCCTCCCCCTCGCACGCTTCTCGGCTTGTGCACCTCTAGTCCCAGGGAGCTCCCCCCTGACGAAGTAGCAAACCCCACTTGGACAGCTTTTTGAATATATATTTTTTTTATTGATTTCAGAGAGGAAGGGAGAGGGAGAGAGAGATAGAAACATCAACGATGAGAGGGAAGCATCGATCGGCTGCCTCCTGCACGCTCCCCACTGGGATGGAGCCTGCAACCCAGGCATGTGCCCTGACTGGGAATTGAACCATGATCACCTGGTTCATAGGTCGATGCTCAACCACTGAGCCGCACCGGCCAGGCTAGACAGCTTTGATGGGAGACAGTCTTTCCTTTCCTTGAACTGATGTCTGCCCCTCCTAAGCTCTGTTTCTACTTCTGACTCTGTCCCAAGGGCTACCAGGCTGACCGCTCTTATACCCCAACCTCCTGAGAGATGTGGGGGTGAGGTCACCGCCCTCTGAGCCTGGGGTTCCTTGGGCCTCACGTCTTCCAGTCTGTAAACCAAAGGGCAGCTCCCGCGCTGGGCGCCCACCCTCAGGCCTCAGTTCTTCCAGGGAAGACGCTCACGGTGGCCCCTTCTCTGTCTCCCCATGGCCCCCCCAGGCTGCTGAATGAGAGCGACAAGCGCCCCTTCATTGAGGAGGCCGAGCGGCTCCGGATGCAGCACAAGAAGGACCACCCGGATTACAAGTACCAGCCGAGGAGACGGAAGAACGGGAAGGCGGCGCAGGGGGAGTCGGAGTGCCCCGGCGCGGAGGCCGAGCAGGGCGGGGCCGCCATCCAGGCCCACTACAAGAGCGCCCACCTGGACCACCGGCACCCGGGAGAGGGCTCTCCGATGTCGGACGGGAACCCTGAGCACCCCTCAGGTGAACACTGGGCTGGGGGCTAGGGTGGGTGTGATGCTGAGCTGTGGGTGGGGGAGCTGGTGTGGGGAGAGGTGAAGGCTGGATGGGTGGCGTGAGACCCTGACACTCCACGACAGCCCTGTGCCCTGAGCAGGGCTTGCCAGGCTGTGTGGTCACTCCAGCTGGGTGCAGGGGCCCAGGTGCCAGGGAAGGCAGTGGGTAAGATGGCTCTGCAGATGGAGGGGGCACTGCTGCTGAGGGAAGGGCCAGTTAAGGGGCCCTGGGGTGAGCTACAACAAGAAAAGGCGGGACTGGATGGTTTGAGAACCGGGAGAGCAGATAGAAAAGAGAGCGTTGCCTCTCCCACCTCCCGGTCTGATGGGGAGACAGACAGCAGGGCCTGTGACACTGAGCGCATGCCATGCAAGGGCCTGTCAGGCCATCCTGTTTCATTGTCATTCATGAGAACACTAACATTAACTGAGCACCTACGGTGTGCCAGGCACTGTGCCAACTGCCTTGTGTGTCTGCTCATTCGATCGTTCTAAACGGGGAGGCTCAGAGCTCAGATGAGGTTCATTACACTCCCTGGAAGGTGAGAAAACTGAGGTGATGGGCCCCACGGCTGAGGTCTGAGCCCAGGCTCTCTGGCTCCGGGGCCTCTGCAGGCACCACGGCTGCCTCGCTTGGGCTCACAGGAAGTCAGAGCTCTGCTCTTAGAAGCTATGTCCCGAGTCCACATTTGATCCAGGCCCGGGAGCAGACACTCAGGAACCAGGGTGTAGGACAGCGATGGCGAACCTATGGCACGCGTGTCAGAGGTCACACGCGAACTCATTTTTTTGGTTGATTTTTCTTTGTTAAATGGCACTTAAATATATAAAATAAACATCAAAAGTATAAGTCTTTGTTTTACTATGGTTGCAAATATCAAAAAATTTCTATATGTGACACGGCATCAGAGTTAAGTTAGGGTTTTTCAGAATGCTGACACGCCGAGCTCAGGAGGTTCGCCATCACTGGTGTAGGAGGAGCAGGAGCATACGTGCCTGAGGTATAGGGAGAAGCAAGTGCATGCACAGCCACCCAAGACGCAGCGGGGCATGACCTCTAGGGAGGGGTCACCCACCATCTGCTCAGTTGGGTCTCCAGAAGCATCCAGCCCCGCCAGACTCCGGGCCAGGAGGGCTTCAGGATGGAGGCCGGGCTTTACTGATAAGGAAACTGGTTAGGAGAAGACAGGGGTCTGCCCAGGGTCACATGGCAAGTGACCCAGCCCTCCCTCTGGTCTGATGGACGGGGCACAGGCCTGCCCTGCAGGAGCTCCTATCTCTCTGTGATGGGACCTCCCGTCCCGTCATCCTCCCACACACGTACACACGCACGCACACGCACAAACACACACCCCCAGAAAGAAGACCCTGGGCCGTGAGAAGCACCACCTCAGACTGTAACCGTGGGCTTGGGCTTTTTCTCAGCCTTCAAGGCCCAGCTCAGCCCTTCCCTCAGTGAGACCTTCGCCAGACCCCCAGGGCAGGGTGCGTGGCTGCCGCTGGCCCGAGCCCCTGCGTGCCCGTCAGCACGGCACTGCTGCAGCTGCCACATGTGGGTCTCGGGATCTCCCCAAGCCTCTGAGCTGGTGAAGACAGCGACCCATTTTACTGATGCTTATGTCCCCTCTACCTGGCACCGTGCCCCTAAGTGTTTGCCGAATAGACATGTGAATGTGAAGTGGACAAAGGAACAGGGTGGAGAAAGTCTGGAGACACTGCCAGGGGGCTGGCTCAGCGGGAAGGTTTCCGGGAGGAAGGGGTTGGAGGGAACACTGCTGTCCGGGGAGGAGGCACAGGCCAGCCAGCAAACATGACGGGGAGTCAGGAGAGAGGTCAGCGAGGACAGCAGCCGGCAGGCGGCTGAATGGAGGGCAGGGCCCCCCTGGGCTCAGCAGCTAAGGAGCCGAGGGCCAGGAAGGCAGCCACCTCAGCTGATGGGAGGAAACTTTCCAACGGGAAAGGTCTTTCAAAAGGAGGCAGCCTTTCCAGGGGGGAGGCAGGGAGGCAGGACCCACCCGTAAGGCTGGGGGACTTCAGGAACCACTAGAGAGCAACCCAAGACCGTGACATAAATCAATGCCAACCCAGACTGCCCAGGCCTGTAAGACGTACAAGGCACGCAGGGTCAGCCCTCAGGTCCTGGAGACCCCTTCTCTGAGGGTGAACTACCAGCATCTAGAAGCCTCTGACCTGGTTTCCTGCTTCTCTGTCTTCCTCCCACTCAGGCCAGAGCCATGGCCCCCCTACCCCTCCGACCACCCCAAAGACAGAGCTGCAGTCGGGGAAGGCAGACCCCAAGCGGGACGGGCGCTCCATGGGGGAGGGCGGAAAGCCTCACATCGACTTCGGCAACGTAGACATCGGGGAGATCAGCCACGAGGTAATGTCCAACATGGAAACCTTCGATGTGGCTGAGTTGGACCAGTATCTGCCACCCAACGGGCACCCGGGCCACGTGGGCAGCTACTCAGCAGCTGGCTATGGGCTGGGCAGCGCCCTGGCTGTGGCCAGTGGACACTCCGCCTGGATCTCCAAGCCGCCAGGCGTGGCTCTGCCCACGGTCTCGCCACCTGGTGTGGATACCAAAGCCCAGGTGAAGACGGAGACCGCGGGGCCCCAGGGGCCCCCGCACTACAGCGACCAGCCGTCCACCTCGCAGATCGCCTACACCTCCCTCAGCCTGCCCCACTACGGCTCCGCCTTCCCCTCCATCTCCCGCCCCCAGTTTGACTACTCTGACCATCAGCCCTCAGGACCCTACTACGGCCATTCAGGCCAGGCCTCCGGCCTCTACTCGGCCTTCTCCTACATGGGGCCCTCACAGCGGCCCCTCTACACGGCCATCTCTGATCCCAGCCCCTCAGGGCCCCAATCCCACAGCCCCACACACTGGGAGCAGCCAGTATATACGACGCTGTCCCGACCTTAAAGGGGCCCTGTCACATCCCCCCAGCCCCTGGCTAGTATGCCCTTCCCAAGCCCTCGCACCCAGTTCCTGGCCCATCTCCGTCCTGGTGGTGGCTGGGGAGGAGGCGGCAGAGGCTGACAGCTGAGGGGAGGCTTTCTGTCGGGCTCACTGCCTTTGATGACCCCACCCCATTCTGTCCGGGCTCAGCCCAGGCAAAGCCCTAAACTAGGCTGGGCCAAGGAGGAGGAGGTTGGTTTTTGCCCCTAGACTGGACCATGAGGGACTGCACCTTCCCCCCAGGATGACCCTCCATCCCAGGACCTGAGAAGGACCCGCTCACCCTCTGGGAGGGGGAAGCGCCCAGGGTCGGATGGGAATCGGAGGCCTTGCCATTCCTGTGACTGTGTTTCCTCTTTCGTGTTGAACGAGGGGTCTGACATAACCCATGCCACCTGTGCCACGTGCCGAAGGTCAAGGCCATCCCTGCATCAGTGCCTGGAGTGGGCTATGTCTGCCCCTTGGGGGCTGGGGACAGCTTTGAACAGCCTCCGAGAGTGTGGAGGTGGGTGGGGGCTCAGTGGGAGGTATCCCCCCAGTTTCCCCTTCCCTCCTGAACACAGAAAGGAATCAACTTAGAGACCCCAGATCCAGTTCTATGCCAACAGCCTGAGTTTTCATCTAATCGGAAAGAGGGCCCCAGGGCCTCCTCCACTACAGCCTCCCAGACCTTGAGGCACATCCTGGAGGTGAGGAAAGGACTGGAGACAATTCACAGAGCCTTCCTCCTGGCTCTCCGCCAGCTCCCTCCCCCCTCACCAGGCTCTGTGGCCCCTGCTCTCGGCCCCACTCCTGGGCTCCCAGAGAGCTATGCTGCTCGTGCCCAAACCCTTGGCTCCAGGAGGACAAGGGGCCCAGCACCAGGTTGCTAGCAGCAGCTGAAGACACTAAACTCCTGCCATGTACATTCTGCCCTGGCCTCTGCCCTTTGCTTCCCAGTGGTATCTGAATAAAGTATGTAGCTCTGTCTGCCCCTATGTTCCTGTTCTGCAGCCCCCACAATCCACATGTAACTCATTACTACCCCCTTATTTATCTCAGTAGCTCCCCACCCCCCTAGGTTCTCCAGCTCCTATTAACTCTGCATTAAGTATTCCCTGTAATAAAAGTAAAGGTTCCAGCTACCTGCTTGGTGGGCCTGACCTGGCCTGTCTCTTGGTCTCTTCTCCCTGCACCTGTGCTTCCTCACACTTCCTGGAAGTAGCTAGGGGTGGAATGCAAAGGACAGCTAACCCAAAGGTCTCCTCTCTGCCTAGGAAGAGGGGGCCTCGCAGTGGGTCAGTGTGCTCAGGGGCTGGGGCCTCAGATGGGAGCTCTTCCCCCAGGCCAGCTGTGCCCACCCTACAGCAGCCCCTCTGTTTACCCAGCAGAGGAGAGGGAGCTTGCATAGAATTCAAGAGACAGGGACTTGAGAGGCGGGTCAGGCCTGACTTCCTGGTGTCTGGCTGCCCAGTCCTTTAGGATGTGATGCTGGGCCTTCTCTCTCTGCGCACGCGCGCACACACACACACACACCCGCATATACACACACATAAACACACACTGGCCCAATCCAGGATCTAGCCAACCTTCACGGCAGCTGCCTGTGTCTGAGGGTAAACCCAGGATGGCCGGCGTGCAATCTAACCTTTCAGTGCTTCCTCCCTCAGACTCTTTCCTCAGCTGAATTCCAAGCTGTGCTGGGGGCAGGAGCCAGGGGAGCAGGGGAAATCCTTTCACCACATGCTCCACTGATGGCTGGCTCCAATGGCTGAAGTCTTCCTTACTCCCAGCTAATAATAACACTAATAGCTATCACTTACGGAGTGCTCCCTGGCCAAGTGCTTTATGTCATTCAAGCCTATGAGGGAGGAGATCCAGTCTTTGTCCCCAGTTTCCAGATGGGCAAACTGAAGCTTTGAGGTTCATGCTAAGAAGTGCTGATGCTCTTAACCGTCATCTCTTCCATCTGCCCAGCATCTACAGGCCCTGCTTTCACTTTTAATCTGAAGTGATGCTTTTTCCACTGCTCCAGACCGGCACCTCAGCTCCCTAACCCACCTCTCACCTCCTAGTCAGGACCTGGGGTGGGGTGGGGCGGGGAGGGGTGGGGTAGAGCGTGCCAAGACCTAGCCCAGTCCTCCAGGGTGGCCAGACTCCCATCCGGAAACTGCATCATGTGAGCTCTTAGGCAACCTCACCAAAACTGCTGGCTCCGTGAAGCTCCGTGGTAGCTGCGAACCCCTGTTCTCCTGAACAGTATCTGCTGCCAAGTCAGATCGCCCCAAACTGTATGTAAGATGTCTTCGGGTATTTTGTTGTTGTAGATAAAAGCAGGATTTTATACTGATCTTTAACAGATTTCATCTTGTTGGAATTGACCATTTCCCACCTACGTTAAACATTTTGGAATCCTGAATACAACTTACTAGCTCTCCTTCTGTATCTGCAAACCTGAATATCCTATTCAAGTCACTAATAAAAAAGGTTGAAATGAAGAGAAGCAGGCCCTGTGAATCCACTAAATCCTTCATTAGTTCTGTCACTACACTCTTAAGGAAAGACTGGCAATCGATTCTGAATCTATTATCACCACGAAGTCCACACTTCATCACAGTACAGACCGCCTGGTGCCTTGCTATAACAAGATTTGCTGTAGCCGCCGACCTTCCAGACCAGCCACCACCGAAAACATTGGGTAATATTCTGAGAAACCCTATGCCAGCCTTGGGATCTCTTCATGACCTAAGTGTTTTCCAATAAGCAGTAACCGATTCTAGGTATGAGTCCGGGATCAATCGGTGCTAACCTTACGTGCTCGTCATTGTTACAACCCACCCTTTCACCTCTGTTGGAAAACAGGGTATTAGGCCATTTCCAGTCTGTTCACTGCTCCTGCTCGCGGCAGGACTGCATCTCATGCGATCGACTGGGAAGTCACTGGGGACTCGGGAAGAGGGAAAATGGACAACTGATCCCAGAGAAGTCGGCAGACCTGGCTTGTTTCATCCCTTAGACTCAAGGTTCCGGATGTGCTGGGGCCTCAGTCAGGGAGTGACACATGTAAAGAGAGAAGGAGCCAGGTGAAGAGATTATGCCCAGCCCTGGCCAGCTGAGTAGCCAGGGACTGACTCCCTGAAAGAGGAGGAGAGTGGAAAGGGGGAGGTGGGAGGAAAAACACCCCCTTCTCCATCTCTCCTACGCCCTATTCCCTAAGGGTTAACCCCCCACTCCCTTCTCTCCTCCCCCACCCAAACCCCATCTCCCTTTAATCACATCTGATACTGAGCGGCCCAGCAGGAACAAAGACACCATTTAGAGAAACGGGGCCGAGAAAGTGACCCCCGCACTCTAGGGCGGCCGCCTGGATGCCAGCACAAAGGCGGCATTTCAGAGCTGAAATTTCAGCACCCAACTTGATTAAAGGATTCCACAGGCTTGGAGGAGGGTGGAAGGGGGTGCAAAGTCCCCTGCTCCCTGAATTAACCCTCTTGCAAGGCAGCAAACACCCCTCCTGGAACTGACCGCTCATCTGTCCAACCAGGGTGCACCCACCCCGGGGCCAATGCAAAGCAATAACTCTTCGGTGCCTAACTTGGGTATTTAGGTCAATTCCCTTACCTCCTTAGTTAACCGGGAAGGGGAGCTGACAGTAGAAGGGAGGTTAAGGCTGGTATATTCTATTCAGGGAGTCAATTTTCCCTTCTATCTCTGTTGGGGTCAATATAAACCCTCTCCCTGTCCCCCGCCCCCCCAGGGAGGGAAGATCCAATGTGATTGGTCTTACGGCATGTCCGGTAAGCAAGGTGAAGAGAATAGGACCCATTAGAACCTAGGACAGAGGGTGCGCTCCAGTCCTGATTTAAAGCCACGCCTTGAGCCCAGGAGTCCTGCTTCCCTGCCCACTATGATCCCAGCACCCATCCCAGTCAAGGCCTCAGAGGGTCACGGGCCCGCACAGAACAGGAAGGACATCTTCCAGAGGCTGGGAAGGAGGGTATGGGTGTGGCAGACCAGGGAGGTGGGCCATGGAGGACACCGTGTGGGCAGTGGCCTGAGGAGTGGGGATAAGGGGGGCAGGTACTGGGTCCTTGCTCCAGCTGACTTGCCCAGCAGGGCTCTGCCTGGGGAGGGCGGAGATCACTGCGTCCCCAAGCTTCCTGCTGGGCCACTGCTCCTGAAAGGGGATCCGAGCCCATGA
The DNA here is from genome assembly GCF_000327345.1 of Myotis davidii. Lineage (NCBI taxonomy): Eukaryota > Metazoa > Chordata > Mammalia > Chiroptera > Vespertilionidae > Myotis > Myotis davidii. The sequence goes on from NW_006286236.1 coordinate 339,643, forward strand.
TAAGAGGCTCGAGGCAGGTCCTTAGGAAACAATGGGTGGCTTGATGAGACCTGCTCTGTGATACTCCTGAGAAGGGAGAAGCCCCTGCAGCCAGTCCCCACTGGAAAGGAAATTGGGAGTTTCCATGGCAACCAGCTCCCTGGGCACAAAGGCTGGTCTGTCTGCTGGGAAGGCAGCTGAGGTGTCTCCCTGCAGCAGCCTTTGCTCTGGTGAAGGGGAGATGGAGGGAGGGATGCGGGGTAGCCACAGGGGTAAAGGCCCCTGGTGCTTCTTAAAGAGCTGACCTTCAAGGGGCCATTGGGATGGGTGCAACCTCTAACCAGTGGGGCAGAAGCTGGTGGGCACAGCAGACAGCCGGAGGCAGGGGTGGGAAGGTTAGAGAGTTTATTATTTACACGTGTAAAGGATGTGGGAACAGGAGCTGGGGTGAGGCACAGCTGGGAAGATGACTCCAGCTCAGTCCGTGATGATGAGCTCGTCCACCCCCCAGTCTTCATAGCTCCCGTCAGGCAGGTAGCGCCGAATGATGATGGGGATCTTTCGGGCCCTGTGGCAGGGAGAAGGCACATGCACGTGAGGGCAGGAGACCCCAGCTCTGCAGCAGGAGGGGCAGACTGTCTGCAGAATGCGAGGAAAGAGGAGTGAGGGAGCCTCTTCCTGGGGCTGAGTGGGCTTTGTAGGAAAAGAACTCCAATAAAAAGAACGTTCCTGCATCCCCGAGCGTGGGACAGTGGTCTGGAGGGGCCTGCCATCCCACGTCTGGAGGAGGAGGAGGAAGATGGGGGCTGGGAGGCAGGCTGCTGCAGGAACAGGGAACTCTGACGGCCAGGAGAGGTGCTTTCTTCTCAGTGGCCTCCCCTTTGCCTGCCCCTCCTTCCTCTCCCTCCTCCTTCCTGGTGCACTGACTCCTGAACAAGCTAAGATCCACAGGAACCATCACCGCTTCCCCAGGCAGGGAGGTGGGGTCGGGGTGCAGCAGAGAATCCAGAGGATGCCTGCCCGGGCTCTGGAGCAGCAAACCGTGATCTGGGCAACTTACTTGAGCTCTTTCATGGCGATAAGCAGGGGATCTGTCTCCCCCTCCAGCTCCACCATCACAGGGGCACACATCCTGTGGGCACAGGGACAGGTGTTGGGGAGACGGCCAACGCAGGGAGAAAGGTCCAACAGGAAATTGGGAATGGGGGTGGGGCTTAGTTCACAAACAGGATTGGATGGGCACCCCCATCCTCACCTAGAAGGTCACCTCCCTTTTTTCTAAGAAAGGTCACCTTCTAGGCCGACAGGCATGGCAGGTGGGGAGCAGTGGTTCAGGGGCACTGACAGGGAGGGTATGCGAGTGGGAGCGAGTAGACCGGGTTTAAATTTTGCCTCCAAAGACACTGAATTTCTCTCTAAACTTCAGTATCCTCATGTGAAAATGAAGACAAAAAGCCCTGCCTCGCCTACAATGATACTAGGACACTACTGGCTAACAGGCAGCGACTCACTGAGTGTCACACCTGCTCTCAGTTCTCTGCAGACTGTTATTTGAGGTGAGTATTCTATTATACTGATGTGGAAACTGAGGCACAGAGAGTGGCAGAACCAAGATGTGAACCCCACATGCTCCTATCCACTGGGCTGTAACACCTCCCATGTATAAGCTAAGGATCCACAAACTTAAAAACAAGGGTATTGTGAATGGGACGAGGGTAAGCTTTACCCACAAGGCCTCTCTCAGGATCTTCCCCAGGGCCAATGGCAGAGTTCCCGGCACCGAGAAATGGCATGAGCAAAGGCTCCCCTTCGGATGGCCCGAACCCACTGCCCCCCGGACCCTGCCTCAGGGCCCAGCTCCCATTTTCCTTCTCTATCTTGGCATCACCCCTCAGAAGTCCTGCTCTTCCAGCCTCCTGCTCACCTTTCTAGCACGTCTCATGCTACCTGCCTATGTTCACCCCATGTTCCCACCACACCAAACTCCTGAGGCTCCTGACAGACACTGCTGTTACCTTGTTGTGTCCTCTGACTGCTCTTCCTCTCCCTATAGGCCTGGGAGACACTCAAACGCCTCCACTCTGGGGATCATGAGCTGGATCCTCAGTGCCCGGCTCATTTACACAGGCTTCTCTTGGCACCAACCCCCCTGGACTCTGACTCCTTGTTTGAAGTTTTCCACATTAGACCATGATGAGCACCTGTGGCCCAGGGCACGCCCTGGCACAATGCCTGACGCACAGCACAACTGGGTGGGGTGCCAGTTCCCGGCCCACCTCCTCCAGGAAGCCACCTAATGATTCTAGCTCAGGTTTACCCTACTAGATCCGAAACCTGATCATCAGAGCTACCAGGAGAGCACACTACAGTCAGGGCCCCAGGACCCTTTTCCAGACCCTCGGAGTAGACTCTCTAGTGAGGGGGCCTGAGAACCTGCATTTACAAAGCTCCCTGCTGACTCTGGTAACCAGCCAATGCGAGAGCCACCAGTTTACACCAGATAATTTACTAATTTTATTACTAAATACTTTATTACTCCCAAACGCCTGAAAATTTCCCAAGTGTTTAACTTGCCCTATATCAGTGATGGCGAACCTTTTGAGCTCGGCATGTCAGCATTTTGAAAAACCCTAATTTAACTCTGGTGCCGTGTCACATAGAGAAATTTTTTGCTCTTTGCAACCATAGTAAAACAAAGACTTATATTTTTGATATTTATTTTATATATTTAAATGCCATTTAACAAAGAAAAATCAACCAAAAAAATGAGTTCGTGTGTCACCTGACACGTGTGTCATAGGTTCGCCATCACTGGCCTATATCCTCTCTCAATAAGTGTTAAAGCTTTACAGAGTGTGGCATATGCCTTCTTTATTTCCAGATATGAATAATTAAAGAGCATTCACTCATCCAGCCCTGCTGTGTGCATGCAATGTGCTAAGCGTGAGAGTGTGTCCTTAGGTAATTTGTCTGCACCAGAGACACCATAAAAGAACACAGTAATGATTCTTAGGAAGTGGCTGTAGCTCACGTCGCCACTAGGTGGTGCTAAGGAGTGCGACTTCATCCAAAAACTATCCGAGAAATGTTCGTTCAGCACCTCACTGCAGGGCCGCATGCCTGGTGCTAGTCCTCCACTCACAGCAGGCGGGGAACCGCCGGACAGCGGCCCACCCCTCCACTGGAAGGCAGCTATGCTCACCACTATACCACCAACGCCAACCCTACCCCTCCATTGGAAGGAGCACTACAGACCCAGCTACATGGGACCATGCCTTGTTCCGAAGAAAAGCAGGTCCTGGGACTCAGCATGCTCTGAAAGTCTGTCTCCACACTTTTTAGTGCTGCCCACTGCCCACCAACCGCACACCCATCTTCTGCTCAAGGCTCCGTGACATCTTTTCCAGTCTTGTGTCCCAAGCCACTGGCCATTCCCCACCACATGCCAAACTTGCCTGCCTCACGTGGACCTTGCCTCATGCTGTTTCTGTTCCCGGGTTACCCTCAAAACCACCACCCTCTCCTGTCCCTGCCTGAACTCTCACCTCCTCTGCAGTTTACTCCCTCCTCCCCTTTTTTGTGCCTCTTACAAAGCTCCACACCTGCCTGCCTTGGGTTCTGGGTGTCTGTGAAGGGGTCCACCTCCCCCCAGGCTATAGACACCTGGAAGACAGGAGGATTGTGTCTAATTATCTTCACACCCCAACAGGTACAAGCACAGTATCTTATTCAATGTTTGAAAGACTTAACTTACTTGAAAAAATAATTTATGCATTATTCTTCCTGCCGGGTCATTTTTAGCAGAGATGAGCACTAAAGCAGCAATAAATTGCTTTGCAACAATGGAAATGTCTTCTATCTGCACTATCCATTATGGACACCACAGCCACAGGTGACTACTGAATATTATAATGTGGCTGATGAAACCAAACAGCTGAACTTTCCATTTTACTTTATTTAAAATTGAATGGCCACATGTAGATAGCAGCTACCGTAACTAACGGTGGCCTTGAGGATCCGGACCCAAAGACCCCAAAATGACCGTGTGGATCGCGGCTCTGATTTCTCCCAGACCAGCAAGAGGTCTCCTGCTGCGGAGCGGATGAGGAGCAATGCTGCCCGACCATAAAGCCCTTTATCGAGGTGGACACGGTGGCCATCTTCAGCACTGGAGGCGATCAAGTCCCAAGCTGATTGAAAACTAGGGAGGGGACACGTGCTCCTCCAGCACACCGAACTCCACACGCTGGCCCCAGCTTCCTTTCTGCCCTAGTGTCCAATGCTCCCTACTTGAAGCAGCCCAACTGCCAGAAATACTTGCACACAGGCTCGTAAGAAGTCTGGGGAGGGCTCCTTTAGGAGACCTTCATGAGGGCAGAAGTCCCAACCTGCCCTCTCTGTCCCCCGACTTACTCCTCCCCAGGAAGGAGGGGTGACTCATCTGTCAGGGAACCTGAGGGGGGAAAACAGGCATCTGTGGCCTAGCCTTTGGGGGAGTCCCTGCTCTCTGAAAGCCACCTGCCTGCAGAGAGGGGGCCTTGCAACCTTCGAAGGCAGGCTTGCCCCTGCAGACACAGCCGCGAGGCCTGCACTGTCGGAGCAGGCACTCCTCAGATATTTTCATCACCTCCTATCCAGTGGCTATCTCCTGAATCTTGTTATTCTTCAACTGGTTTCAGACTTGGAAGATAAAGGCAAGTCTGCTAATTTCAAATCCCCAGAACCCCATCACCATTCTGTTTTCACATCTCTGCATGGCCTCTACATGGAGGGCTCGCCTACTCCTCCGGGCTGGCCATGGTCAAGAACCACCAAAAGCCCAATGGGGGTGCCACAGCCCCCCCCGCAACTGGCCCACAGTGGTCTAGGACTCTCTAAACCCACACTTTTAGCATGTGGAAGCAGGGAGAGTCTGTTTCTAGGTGCCAGGCTGGGCCACATCAACGGCTCAGAGGCTCACTGTGGCCTGACGGATGGAAAAGACAGGCAAGGGGCAGACACTCACGCTATCTGGAGGGCTCGGGTGCCCAGCACGCGGGCTCGCTCATACTTGGTCATATATGGTGTGGTGATCCGCTTCTGGTTGGCCTGCGGTCGCTCTCCAGAGGGGAGGATCTCAACGTTCTCCTGGCCCTCCTGGACACCAAGGCAGAAAGAGGGAAGTCTCAGGGCGCCTTACTGAGTGAGGGGGGATGACGATGCCAACGATGATAGCCACCACCACCACTGCTTGTCACTCCCCAGCAACCGTGCAGCTGCCTTTCTGACACCTCATTTAATCCTACAACAACCTCATGAGGTAGGGATTACAGTGCCATTTTAGAAGCTTGGAGAGCCGAAACCGGTTTGGCTCGGTGGATAGAGCGTCGGCTTGCGGACTGGGAGGTCCCGGGTTCGATTCCGGTCAGGGGCATGTACCTTGGCTGTGGGCACGTCCCCAGTGGGGAGTGTGCGGGAAGCAGCTGGTCGATGTTTCTCTCTCATCGATGTTTCTAACTCTCTATCTCTCTCCCTTCCTCTCTGTAAAAAACTCAATAAAATATATTTTTTTAAAAAAAAGAAGCTTGGAGAGTCAGCGAACTGGCCAAAGTCTCAGACCTACTAAGAGAGAAGACTCATGGTCAGGATTCCAAGCCAGCTGCTTCATCCAGAGGAGAGAAGCGGAGGGTCCAGAGATAGGGCTGTCCCGGAACCATGGCCCCATACAAAGAAGCCCTGAGCACAGACGACAAATCACCCTAAGCAGGAAGCGAGAAGCAAGCATCCCATCTTCAGGTAGGATAACTGAGCGAATGGGTCAAGGAGCTAAAAAGTCAGTGAAGGCAGAAACTAGCAAACATTTTTCCGTATATATACATATATTCAACAATTACTTATTAAGCATTTGCCACATGCCAGACATAACAGGTGCTGAGACAGAAAGCTAAGAGTTTCTGCTCTCAAAGAATTCACAGTCTGGGAAGGTGACAAGAGTAAACAGAGCAGCAGTGCTTTGAAGGTATGCAGCAAAGTTAAGCAGGTGAGGGTCATCTGACTCATGCGGGGGTTAGGGAGACAGTCCAGAGATGAGACTGGAACTAGTGTAGAAGAACTCATTGGAGTCCCCAAGCCAACGGAAGGGAAGGACATGGAGACAGGTTGAAATGCATGTCCAAAGCACAGAGGAGGGAGAGAATGCACTAGGTTTAGACAACTAATTGTGGAGTATGATTAGAGCAAAGGTGCACATAGGGTCGTAGGCAGGAGAATAAATTCTATAATAAAGAATTAAGTCAACAAATATTTACTGAGTGTTTACTACATATCAGGTAGTGTTCTAAGTTCTCGGGACAGGGCAGGAAGACATAAAAATTGTTCCCCTACATAGAGATTAAATACGGCCGCAGAGTGAGTGGATGCTGCACGGACATGCTCCCAGGAACAAACTGGAAATACACTAAAATACAGAAAAACTTCCTGAATAATCTACAGAAGACTCACTGGAGAGAACCCTGATACCCTAGGACTGAAAGTGGAGACCACATGGAGACTGTGTACACATTTTAACAGTCAAAGGACCTGGACATCCTTTAGCTCAAATGGCCCATTTTCCAGACATAACAGGGACAGAAAGTTATCTGCTCAAAGACGGGAAGCTATCGGCGACAGAGTAAACACAAACACCAGCTCCTGACGTGGCACAAAACGGAAGAGAGAATCATTTCGCCTCGCATGATTTATATGTCTGGTTAAATCCGTACTGAAATTTCTCAAATAAAATGTCATAAATGGAAACGCTGATGAAAGTATTTGACCATAAATTTACTGACAGGTGTTTCTACAAAATAAAATGTGTTATGATTAAAAAAAAAATTCTTCCCTCATGGAGCTTATATTATAATGAGAAGAGATAATAAAATTAATAAGTAAAGTGAACAGTGTGACAACAGAGAAAAAAGACAGGACGTGCCAGGGCAGTGATGTGGAAGGAAGGGGAGGATGCTGCAAGTTCAATAGGATGGTCACAGAGGCCTCAGTGAGATGACCTGGACAGACCTGAAGGAGGCGAGAAGCGGGTCATGGGGATATCTTAGGGAAAAGTGTTCCTGGAAGAGGGAACAGCATGGTCAAAGGTCCTAAGCAGGAATCTGCCTGGCATGACAGGGACAGCAAGAAGAGGTAAGGTCACAGAGGGAGCGAGTGGCCAGGTCATGGAGAACCTTGGACATCTTTTTGGCATTTACTGTGAATGGATGGGAAACCACTGGATGAGGGTTCTGAGCAGAAGAGAGAGACAATCTGACTGAACATTTAAAATGACCCCTCTGGGTAGTCTGTTGAGAATATTCTGAGGGGCAAGGGCAGAAGCAAAGAGACCATTTTAAGGAAGACCAACAGTAATCAATCAGGTAAGAAAGACAACTGGCAGCAGAAAGGCAATCAGGGCAGAATGAAGGCAGGAAAACCAGGAACACAATCTCTGCAGTAACGATGGTGAAAAACAATAAAGATCTAAACCAGCCTGAGCCCTGGGTATGTGGAAAGGGACCAGAGCTAACCCACAGGTAGGAGGCAAAGCCGACAGGACAGGAATGGAAGGGGACCGGAGGGTGGGGAAGGAGTTGTCTGACACAGTGAACAGGTACCTGGGAGAGAAAATTCAAAGAGGGGCCTCAGCTTCCAAGCCTAAGAAAGTCAAGGGACCACTCTGTCCAGGAGACATAAAGCACCTCTTCCTGCATCAGCCACGCAAGAGGGAGAGCCCTATTCTATTCACGAAGCCAGTCACCCATCCACCTGGCCGCTCAAGCCAGAAACCTAGGACTCATCCTTGTCATCTCCCACTTTCTCAGCCCATAGCCAATCCACCAAAATATCTTTCATCTGCTTCTCATCACTGACACTAGCAGTGCCCAAATCCAAGCTACAGGCCTCTCCCCGGACGTCTATGAGAGCTCCCTAGTTGGTCTCTCTCTTTTACTCTTGTTCCTCCCCAATTCGCTCCTTACTCTGAGGCCAGAATGCTCTTTCTAAAGGGCAAACTGGATCATGCCACTCCCTTGCTCGAAACTCCTCAGTGGCTTCCCGCTACCTTTAGGCTATGAAATCTGCCTGAACTGGGACCTTCTCTTCCAGCTTTATCCCAGGTCACCCTCCCCCTCGCTCCTATGGACCCCCACCCTGCAGAGCACCTGGGGCATAATAAACACTCAACACCTTTGTTGAATGAATGAAGGTAACATTTCACCTAACAGTGAACTAACTGTCCCAGAAGCCATGGGCTGTGATCCAAATGGACAAAAGCCTTGGGACCACCCTGTAGAGCTTCTCCACCACCACCCAGGACTGGAACTCTGCTCACTCTAACTGGGGGTGCTTGTGGCAGGGGCACAAACAGGAGGCAGGTGCATTCGGGGAATTATCACTGGCCAGGCCATCTGGCAGCCTGGGCTGCGTTAGAGAAAGCCCAGGGTTAACTACTGACCTCCTCAGCATTCTCCAAGTCATCTAGTCCTTCATCCTCCTCCACATCATCAAAGTCGTCGCCATCAAAACTGCACAAGAAGAGACCAGTTAGTTGAGCATCACTTAATCGAATCAAAGAGGGCATGGGGTGTCTCCGCCAACACTGAGGGGGCGCTCGATAAATATCTACTTAATGAGTGAATCACACTTGTGTTAACCTACTCCCATCAGCCCCCCAAAGTGTGCCAGGACTCATGCATCCTCACGGTTTCTTTCCTCTCTCTACTGGATCATTCCCATCAGCATGTAAACATGTAGCTACTGCCCCACCTTAAAAAACAGACAAAGCTTCTCTATGCTCTCCCCATGGAGCCCATTTCCATGCTCCTCTTGGGAGCAAACTTCAAGGAAGAGTTGTCCAACGTCACGGGTTCCCATTCTTCTCTTCTTATTCTGTCGTAATCTCACTCCAAGAAGACGCCCACCCCCACAACTCCCTCAAAACCACTGCTTCTTTCGAGCGTCTTAATGATGTCCGTGTTGCTAAATCCAATGGACTGTTCATGTTCTCACTGAGCTTGGCCTCCCAGTTGGCACCTCGGCCACTCCCTCTCCCTCAACACCCTCTCCTCACTCTCTTGGTGTGTCCCCGCCTCACTGGCTGCTCCTTCCCAGTCTCCTGGGCAGGTTTCCCCTCTTTTCCCCCCAAACACCCTCCTGGGATGCTCTAACTGCCCATGGGGCCCAGCGAGCAGGCAGGGCGGGAGCCAAAAGCATCGCCTGAGGGTGGGCACAGAAAGGCTCAGGCCCAGGGTCCAGCAGGCACCTCCTCTTCTCCATGACACTCCCCTGATGACCTCGCCTGCTTCTTCGTTTGGAATAATGTTGACCAAGCCCCTATTTTCATCTTCAGAACAGACCTCTCCTTGGACCCCACACACACATCAGAACATCATTCTGGCCCTCGCTTCAAAATAAATCCGGAACTCAAGCCACCGCTCACGACCTCTACTACCTCTACTCCTATTGCCCTCGCACACGCCACCGCCTACTCTCAGCCAGGCGACGGCACCCGCAGGCCTTGCTCACCCCTGCGGTGCTTCGGCAGAGCGGGTCCTCACTTAACGTCGTGGACAGCCCCTGCGACTTGAAGCAGAACAACGTGCGGAAACCCATGCTCCTACCCTCGGCTGACACAGGCAGGAGTGCCGCTCCTACAGCATCTCATCGACGCAAACAAAACGACTTTATTCGAGGCCCTGCCTCAGCTCACAGGATGCTGTCGCATCTGTCCATGGGCCGCTCCCTCTTCTAGAAAGGGAGCACGTGGGGATCCGTGACTACGCCTAATGCACCGCAACGGTCCCAACCCAGGCACGGCGCCCGGCTCGGCGGAAGTCTGCTGAAGGCGCCGGTGCACGGATCCTCTCTGGACCCTCGAGCCCGAGCCTTTCTGTGCCCAACCTCGGGCTATGCTCTCCGCCCTCGCGGCTCCAGCGCCGCGGGCCCCCTCACAGCTCAGGTCCCCTCAGATTCTGCTCCTCGACTCCTGGCTCCCCAGCCTCCCTCGACCCAGGTTCCCGTTTCACCCGCCCCTGCCGAGG
>NW_006286236.1:349816-366572 GCF_000327345.1 Myotis davidii
CGACCCGGCTCCGCGCCCCGCACCCGCGCGCGGAGCCCCACAAACCGCGCGCCGCCGCCTCGCTCAGCGCCACGCGTTCTCTGCGCTTGCGCGGTAACCCGGAAGCGATCACTACCAGAAGGCGGGCCCTGCTGTAGGTGTGCGCGCATGCGCCGAATAGCTGGCGCGCTCGTTACCATGGTAGCCAGAGCGTCTAGCAGCCCGCTCTGTACCTCAGGATCTCAGAGTATTTCCGCTGGGCCTCCGCGCGGTGCCGCGCTAGAACCGTGATTACGGTCTTCGGTTCTCGGAGCCCAGCCACCGCTGGGGGCGGGGTGGGTCCCAGCCGTCGCTGTCTGCGTGGGGCCCCACCCAACCGGCGTCTTACTTTAGGGTGAGGTTTCAATTTGGGCGTAACACCTAAGGCACTGTCGTGAGCACGGCTATCGGAGGCCCCCTTCCTGGGGCCTTCCTGCCACAGACACCGGGTCAAGATGAGGTCTCTCTTCACGTGTGTGCATCTGCCTGCGTATCTGCTCGGGTGGAAGGATAGGGCACTGTCGCAATAGTGGAGGGCGGCGTCACAATTCTAATGGGACTGGACTGCTCCCAGACTTTCCTGGTGTTGGGCTAGGGGCGGGGTGCGGGGGGGCTGGAGTAGAGATTGGACCTGGGAGACGGCTGTGTCACCGCGCTTTTATCCTCCGCAGAGCCCTCCCATGGCTTCCCAGGATAGGGTAAAGGCAGTGACCAAAGGAACGGGCTTCTGTCGCTGCCCCAAGCAGACCACTTACACCCTTGGAACCTGCGAGCTCCTCAGAGGTTTGTACCACGCTTAAAGGACAGGGTAAGAGCAGAGGTAGCAGTTATCCTCTGAAACTCAGGTCTCCCCTAGGTGACCTGTGGCTTCGTCATTGCTATTTTCATTTTACAGAGGAGAAGCCTTGGGTTCAGGAAGGTTCAGGTCCTACAACTTACTTGCAAGTGGCTAAAAGTCAAGGAATAAAGGATTTCAGAGTAGATCATTCTTGTGCATTCCTTAGATCGAACTTTCTGTTTCCTCCCCGGGAAGCCTTATCTCCTCCTCCCCCACCCCCACCACCACCACCAACAACAACTGTTATGTGCCCTCACCTTACCGAATACCTTTTCTTCATTGGACTCAGCATAACCTGTAGTCAGATATTCAGCGTGTCTCATTGGATCAGTATCCTACACCCCTAGCCCGGGAACTCCATCAGGGTATGGTTGTTTCTGTTTTGGCTCCCTAGTGTAGCTCCAGTGCCTGACACATGCTTTGTGAATACTTGCTCAATCATTCATTTATGCATTCCTTCACTCAATGAAAAACATTTAAAAGCCCACTATGTGCTTTGTTCTAGCTGGTGAGGATACAGCATTAAAAAAAAGAAGAAAAAAAACAGCAAAAATTTTTGCTCTCATGGAGCAACTATTTTAGTGGGAGGGTACCAAAGTCTATAGAGCTATGGTGACGGGTGCTACAGGACAAAGTAAAGCAGGAGAGTAAGCGAGGGAGTGCTTGGGTGCAGAATGGTGGGAGGAGGTGACAATTTTGCATTTCAGTGGTGAGAGGTGAAGGCTTCTGCCCGCAGCCCCGGTGGCCTGACTGAAGTGCTTTCTCTTGCAGTGATGATGAAGGAATCCAAACTGACTAAGTTCCAACAGCGACACATCATGGACACCATGAAAAGTAAGGGTCAGTCCACGGAGGCTTGCTGGACAGAGGGGTTCGGGGCCACCTTTTTAGTGCTCTTCCATCTTAAGGAGTAGTGGGCATCCTTTCCAAAGACCAAGACAGTACAGCCCCTGGGGAATTGGCCTTGAGGGGCCTTTGTTACTCCCTCCGACATTCGTCCGGGCACAACCAGCTTCCTGCAGTCCCGCTCTAGACAGCCTCCCCAAGAGATCACAGAGCAATTGGAACTTCTTGCCCAGCCAAAATGGTCTCAAAACTGTCATGTTTGCAATCTGTTCCTCCCTGTGACACGCATGCCATATGAGCTCCCCAGAGGAGAGAACTGTGTATGTGTGTGTCTTGTTGTTTTATCCATTCATAGCTTAGCTAGCAGAAACAAGAAAATGGGCAGAATTCCAACTTGGGCTGGGAAGACTATGCAAAGCCTTTGCACGGCTCACCTCTGACCACAAATTGTAGTATTTGGCGGCGGGCGGGCACTAAGATCTTGTAAGCAACCTCACTTTCTGAGATTCGACTGAATCAACATTTAATGGATCAGAACAGAGTCCTGGACAGTTGCCTTTAAGAGACAGAATGCCAGCCCTGGCTGGTGTGGCTCACTTGGTTGGAACGGTATCTGGTACCAAAAGGTGGCAGGTTCGATCCCCAGTCAGGATCATCCATTGATGGTTCTCTCTCCCTTTCTCTCTCTCAAATCTATAAGAGAAAGAGAGAAAGAAAGAGAGAGAGAGAGAGAGAGAGAGAGCCAGAGCAAGCTTGACCATTTTACTTGATTCTATCGAAAGCTATCGCCTTCTCTGAAGAAAGAATGTGTGTATCGGGAAGGCATCTGATTAATCGCAGAAGCATAGGAAGGGAGAGTCAGGGAGGCAGATAAAGGCAGCGTCTGCTGAGCACCGGCTGGGGAGGGAGGGAGGACCCATCAGGCCAGGTCATGGGTCAGATGTCCTTCCTTATTGTGGGCAAGGGCATCTCAGGCTGCCAGAGCCGAGTGCCATAGCACATCTGAGTCATAACGGAGTCAGCAGCATACTAATAAATGGTGTCCCCTGTCACACAACGACAGAGAACGTCCTAGAATGCCACTAAAAGTCAGTGCCAGAAGACCAAGGATCACGTCTGCCTTGTTCTCTGGGGTAGCCCCAGCACCCAGGCGCTCAATATTTATTGAAGGATTAGTGGTTAGGCCAACACGAGTAACTGGCTCACCTGGCAGTGTTATTCCCCTTAGAGGTTTGGGTTTTTTAATTGCCCCAAGCATTGCTGTTGAATCTGCTTTCTTCTGGACTCTCTTGACTTCTCTCCTCTTATTCAGATCCTACTGTTGTTCTGAGCCTTGGTTCAAATTCTGTTGCAAGCCACAAATTTCTCTCCTTTAAATGAACTCCCAGAATTACCCGGGCCATAATTATTTGCTGAGAATGGGCCAAAGGAAGAGGGAGCATCTGGCACTGGACAGGCAGAAACAGGGGGTGGAGGGAGCAGGGGGACATTCTAGGAAGCACAGCATCACTTTATTAAATCATTTTTTTAAATGTTTTATTGATTTTTTTTTTTTTACAGAGAGGAAGGGAGAGAGATAGAGAGCCAGAAACATCAATGAGAGAGAAACATCGTCTACCAGCTGCCTCCTGCACACTCCCCACCAGGGATGTGCTCGCAACCCAGGTACATGCCCTTGACCGGAATCGAACCTGGGACCCTTCAATCCACAGGCCGACATTCTATCCACTGAGCCAAACCGGTTAGGGCCACAGCATCACTTTAGAAGAGAGACGCAGAGCGCCGTGTGAAGGGAAGGTCAATGCGAAACACTGGCAGCTCCGTCCTTCCAGACCCCACATCTGACCCAGCAGCCAGCCCATCGCCTGACCTTCAGCCCATATCCTGGCTGCCTCTGCCCTTGGCCCCCAACACTGTGTTATATTTTCAACAGCAACCAAGAGGATCATGTCATTCCTCTGCTCAGAGCCCTCCGATGGCTTCCAACCTCACACAAAGTAAGAGCCAGTCTTTCCAGAGGCCTACAGGGCCCTGTCCTTCTCGTGTCTTCCATGACCTCTGACCTCTACTCCCACCACACCCCCCTTGCTCATGGCTTTCCTGGCACCCTCGCCTCCTGGCTGTTGCTCAGACATTCCAGGCACATTCCCACCCCAAGGCCTTTGCTCTCGCTGCTCCCCCTGCCTCCAATGCTCTTCCCTGAAATATCTGCAGAGCTGGCCCCTCACCACGGTCGGGTCTTTTCTCTTCATGAGGGCGTCCCTGGCCACCCTACTTAAATTGTGAGTCCTGCTGTCACACACTATACGCTCCACCACCTAACATACTACGCATTTTATTTTCCCTTATTCCACACCCCAGATGCAGGCGCCACGAAGGCAGGACTTTGTCTCTCTTACCACTTCACCCCCAGTGGTCTGGGCCTGGCACAGAGTAGATGCTCATTACATATTTGCCAGGTGGATGATAGAAGAAGGTGGAATAGGGGCCAGATCCAAACAGGGCTGGCCTAGCGGAGGAGCCCCAGGTCTGGGCCAGGGCAATGAGACAGATTTGTGTCTGTTACCATCTAAACCATCCCTCCTTCCCTGTGGACCAAGCAGGTTTTAGGAATCCATCTATCAAAATAAAAGCACCGGTACGAAGGCTTGGTGTGCAAGAATGTTTATTGCAGTGTTGTTTGAAGTAGTAAAAATAAAATAAAGACAGCCTGAATTTCTGAAATGCAGAGACTAGTTGAATATATGATGTAGCCATCGTAAAAACTTAGTTACATAGCCCTGACGGGTTGAGCTCAGTGGATAGAGCATCAGCCTGCGGACTAAAGGGTCCCAGGTTCGATTCCGGTCAAGGGCATGGACCTTGGTTTCGGGCACATCCCCAGTGGTGGGTGTGCAGGAGGCAGCTGATTGATGTTTCTAGCTCTCTATCCTTCTCGCTTCCTCTCTGTAAAAAAATCAATAAAAATATATTTTAAAAAATAAGTTACATGCAAATGGAGTGATCTGGAAAGAGATCCGTGATACACTGTTAAGTGAAGAGTGTTATGGAATGTAGCGCAGTGTGGTCCGTTGTATGAGCATGTTTCTATAGTATCATACAGAGCGGACGAGACCGCCAAATTGCTACCATTGCAGAGGGGGGCTGGGAGGGAACGAGGAAGACTCTTCTGCACTATTAGCCTCATTATGAAAGGTGCCAATTTATAAATTGATACAAATCCAGGGGACCCCCCACCCCAACCTTTTCCTCCCCAGAAGGAGAAGCCCTGCCCCTGTCCTGCAGCCCGACGTCCAGCCAGAGGGTCTTGCCTACCAAGCAGCCGGCCTCAGCCGTCTGCCTGCCTCCCATCCTGGCGGCCCGGTCCCAGCTCCGGCCTGCCAGCATGTGCCAGGCCAACGGGGCCTACAGCCGGGAGCAGTTCAAGCCTCGAGCCACCCGTAAGTGAGAGGGCCTGGACCAGAGCCCCTCTTACCCCCGTCCACGAGGGGCAGGAGGGTGCGGGGAGATGAGCACAGCAGGTGAGCACGAATCTACTCAAATTCTCCCGCTGTTGGCGCCAATGCTCTTGAGCCTTGGCACGTTAGCCGGGGACCGTTCAGGGTGCAGCAGGAAACAGGTTGTCCTTTTTCAGAAATTTTCCAGAATGCTCTTCAACAATTAACTGGATTCTCTCCATTTCTGATGTGTGGCTGGCCGTCAGACCTCATGGCCACGGCTCTCTCAGGCTGACACGGTGCCTCAAATCCAGAGCTCTCTGCACCCCAGCCTGCTGCAGGGAGCCCTCAGCCCCTTCCTCCGTGGCATGTCACAGAACTCTGGGCCCAGACCCCGCTACACTGCACACAGGCCGCCATGTGGCGGTCACTGCGTTTTCTTACCTTGCTCTGCACCGAGCCGTGTGTGGGTTCTGACGAAGCTCTCTTCTTGGTTCTTCCCACCCCTTTCCCTGCCTGTCTGGACAAGGCAGGCTCAGGAGCGCGTGGCTAGACGGTGCCGGGATTGCAGAAGCCACCTCCATGTTCCCCGGGCACCTTGGAGCGAGCATGCCCAGTTGGGAACACCGGCCATGAACCGGGGTGCCCTCGTGCCTTAACTAGGCCTTTTCTGGGCCTTACAGGCGATCTGGAGAAGGAGAAGCAAAGACTCCAGGACATCTTTGCCACGGGGAAGGACAAGGAGGAACGGAAAAGGAAGCCACGTGCTGTGCAGCAGAAGGACCCAGCCCCTGAGACGGACCGGTTTGAAGAACGTGAGCCCGGATGGGCCAGTTGGCGCTGGGGAGGGGAGAGAGGGGCCCAGAACCGGGAAGGGTTGACCCCTGAGGGCTAACTAGCGAGACACAATGTGACTACAGAACTGCTTCCTCCCACAAGAGGCAGTCCCTGCCCCCCCACCCCTCCCAGAAGCCTGACGGCCCCCATCGCCCTGAGCGATGACCACCCTTCTCTCTGTCCAGTGGTCAAGGAGATCCAGGAGAGGAAAGACTTCCTGGCTGAGATGGAGGCCCTGGGCCGGGCCAGACAGTACCGAGGGCTCATCCTCACGGAGATCTCCCAGGTAGGACAGGAGCAGGCGGTGGCGGGGATGTGGCACCGTGAGAAGTATGGGGTCCGAGTGGAAAGGAAGGCCGGCTGTGGCTGAGGCTGGCAGAGTCCAGCTCTGGCCTCGTCTGTGTTGGCGCCTGGAGCTCCTGCCCTGATGCCCAGCTTTCCCTGCTGCCCTTGCAGAAACTACGGGAAATGGAGGACATCGACCACCAGAGGAGCAAGGAGCTCAGGAAGGCTCTGGCCACCGCCTAATCCGTCTCCAGGGGCGGAGCGGCCCAGCCTTGACCACTGGGGCCCACCCCGATGCCAAGCAGGGTCATGCCCAGGTCACCCACTCAGGCCTCCAGCCATGTCAGATGGTCATACAGCAGTATGACCATCTGACATGGCTGGAGGCACTGCCCTGGCCTAGGGTGCAGGCTACCCGGGCATACACAGCACCCTATAAAATGGACGTCAGAGAACGGTTCTTCCCGAGACTGCACCCAGGGGTCCTGGGTCAGCTGTGCCTCTTGAGATCCAGTACTGGCCTCCTGAGAGCTCCAACCGGCTTTGACTCTTTCCTTGGGGAAAGAGCCCCATTCAGAGTGAAGGCAAGGCCCGTCTCCCCATCGTGGACAGAGGTTTGAGGGCAGCCACAGGCCCGCGTCCCACCACCTGCCTCGCTGCGTCCCCATGGTTAGTCTTCTGAACTCGGGAATGAACATGGCTCCTTTCTTCCTACCTGTCTTAGGGCCTGCTTCTTTGACTTCTTACAGCCTTAGGCAAATGTTTAACCACTACGGCGAATTGGCCAATAAAACACATTTAACGCAGGTCATGACACATTACACTCACCCTTTTGTTTCCAGAGGGATAAGGCTTATTTGTTCAAGGAGTTAGATTTTTTCAAGCCTGTTTCCAGCTGTTTGCATATTTCAAGTGGAAATGGGAACGAACCTCTTGAGCGCCCCCTAGCGGGCACTGTGGCAGGTGCTGGATTCCTCTCGCAGTCATTCTCTCCATACCCTGTCCCCCCCACAAAGATTGTCATCCCACCGTGAAAACGGAGGCTCAACACGCTGCAAAAACCAAGGTCATGTCGCTAGCAAGCAGCCGACTCAGGGTTAAGTCAGCTTTGCGTCTTTCCACCAAGCCCACGGTTCCGGCCCCAGCCTCAGCTCCGACCCTCACCTGTGAGGCCCAGCCTCAAAGGAGGCGTCTGCCCAGCACGGCAGCCCGGCCGGGCACACTGCACAGCCCCCACAGCTTTGGCAATCACGAGCTCTCCTGTCCCCGGCAGTCTGTCATTTCCCATCTCCGTAAATCAAAATATTTTGGAAATGTCCAGCAGCCCTTCCACCCGCGAGTCATATAACCCTGCAGGCGACATGACCCAAGTTTTGGTTTGTAGGGTAAACTCCACCTGCAGCCTCAAACAGATCAGGGAGGGGGGCCAGATCAAGGGCTGGTTCTGGAATATTCCACGTGAAGCCTGTGTCCACCCGCCCTCCGGAACCTGAGGCCAGAGGGCGCACCATGACAAGGCCCATCCTCCCCCGGCGAGGCAGCAAACTGGAGAACCCAGGATACATTCAGCCTGCCCTCGATTTAATTTCAGATTAGTTGCCAACATTACAAATTACACACACACACAATCTGGATTTCTAGCTTCTTTTGAAAAATGGAAAGATCTGACGACACTGGGCACATGGCCACGGTAGTCCCCACCACCCGAGTCTCCTGACACTGAGGCACCTCAGCCCGGTTCCTGCATCCTGGCCCCCGAAAGGCCCTGGAGTCGGTGACCCAGCCCCAGGGCAACAGGCACATGAGGAAGGGGACTGCCAGGGCTACGCAGCGGGAGCCACCTCTCCTCCAGAGCAAGGGAGTCGCGCCCGAGGGCGGGCAGTGAGGGCCAGAGCCCCTACACGCTTCCTGGGCCACCGGTGAGGCCAGGCACCGGAGGCACCCGGGAAAGAAGGCAGCCCTGGCCAAGGGCACAGCGCCCGAGGCTGCAGGGCACGGCAATCAAGTGGTCTCCATTCATTGTGGGGGTGAATACAGTGAGATCTTCCCCAGAGGCGTGCTGAGGGAAGGGGCCTGGAGGTCCCAGAACTAGCTTATCGCCACAGTGCTTCGACAAGAGCTGCGGGCACAGTCCCTGGGGAAAGGCCTGGTCCCCACTGCTCCTCCCGGTGGGGAGAGGCGGTCAGTCCTTTGGTGGGAATCAGTCGGGGAGAACAAGCAACAGGAGAGTGAGGAGATGGACAGACTGGTGGTGACCACACGCAGGAACGGGCCCTACCCCCCCCGGGTGGGGGGGAGCCTCAGACGACAGTGTGTTAGAGACCGGGATTAGCACCTACACCAAGCAGACCCCTCAGCGATCAGGGAGCTGCCTCGAGGCCCTTGTGGGGAGACTCAGCTTAGGGCCCCCAGGTCCCCAGTGCAGCCATCACAGCCCCTGTCCTGTGAGGTTCCTACAGAGCAAGGAACGAGGGAAGCGCCTCCTGGAACTCAGAGACGGAGGGAGGGTTTTGTCCATCAGCCGCACTCATGGCTGAGGACACAGTCACTGAGCAACACGGAGACTTCATAAATAGAGCTCCCGGGAGGAGAAGCAGACTCGGGCCCCTGCCCGGAGGAAGACAGGAACTGGGCCGGGCCGGCAAGGAAGCAGCAGCGGAGCCAAGCCCGGCTCTGCCTGCGAGGAGCAGGGCCCTGGAGGCAGGAGGCCGGGCGCACACCTCGTGGGGGAAGGGCCCTCGGGTCCAAACTTTAACAGCGAAGAATCCCGTCTGGACGTGGCCCAGAAGGAAGGACCCAGGAGCTGCCGTCACAGCCGGGCTGGGTGGGACGAGGCAGGTGTGTGCGGCCGCTGCCTCTCCCCGGACCCTGGGCCCTGGACCCTGCTTGCTCCTTGGGTCTGACCAGCATCAGAGTCATCGGAACCAGCCCGGACAGGGCTGAGCCAGCGGGGGTGGCAGTCCCCTCGCTGTTAGCTCTTGTCCCCGGGGGACTTGCTCTTGGCCTCACGCTTATTTCCCAGCAGCTTCAGCACCTTCACCTTCTTGAACTTCCCCTTCTTGCTGCCCTCGGGTTCAGCCTCCTTCTGGAACTCTGCAGGAGAGGTGGGGGGGGGGGAAAAAAAAGCCCTGGGCCCGTCACTTCGCCCTCAGCCTCTGGTTCTTTGCCTACAGGACGGGAGCATATTCTCTCCCAGGGTTCTGGCGAGGATCCGGGATAAAGGAACGTGCGATGTCTGACGTATGGCACACGTTTACCCTTAAAAGGCTGATCCCCTAGGCCGGTGCTCACAGCTCCGTGGGTTACAACACAAACACTGACTCAGAGCTGGAAGGAACCTCAGAAATCATCTCTCCGTGCCCTGACTTTATAGACAGACGAGAAAATGTGGGTTTGCAACAGACTAGCACCAACTAAGCTCTCTGTAGATGCCAGGCCCTGGCAAAGTGCTCCCCACACATTTCCCAGTATCCTCAGCACACACCTCTGCAGGCCAGGAGAGTCAGGTTCAAGTCCCCCCCTAATATGCACCAGAGCGGCTGGAAGCCAGCAGTCTGACTGGAGTCCGGACGCAGCCACAAGGCCACAACATGAGTCACAGTGGAACTAAGATTAAACCCAGGTCTCCTGACTGCCCGCTCAGTGCTCCCTTCGCCGCTGCAGGCCCTGCCTTATTGCTGGACGGTACGGCTATTGGAGCCCACAGACTTCTAAGACCAGCCGCAGCTCTCCGGGAGGAAGGCAGAGCTCGGTAAACCACGCTGGGAAAACGTTCACAGCACACCGGTGCTCCCTGTGGGCACCGGGCAGCCACACCCACCCTCCCAGGCCAGGCCGGCCTTCCTGGCCACAGGCCACCTGCCTCGCCACACACGGCCTTCCCAACAAAACAGAACTGGGAGTCGGCACACGCCATCCCTGTAGTGCCCACTCCACCCCTCTGTTCAACCTGGAGCTCAAAGGGGCCGGGCCGTGGAGGGCCTCACCTTTCTTCTTGATCATGGCTTCCAACATCTTATCTTCCTCTTCCTCCCTGAAACGAGAAAGGGAAGCTGAGTGTCCCACAGGAGGAAGGGCCAGAAAATCCCAGTCCCTTCCAGCCTCCGACTCCCCCAGGGTGAACAAGGGTGCCCTGGGGTCGCTCAGTGAGGGCAGGGCTGGCCCGCCTGCTCTGAGCCCTCCCCCCAGGAGCCCCGGGGAGCCCTGACCAGCCCGGTCACCTCTGCCGGTCCTCATCCAGGCAGTTGACAATGGCATTGCGCTGCTCGATGAGGGTCACCATCTCCTGCATCAGCACCTTCTCCCGGCCCCGGTCCTCCTCTGTCCAGTCCTTTTCTGCCCAAGGAGAAACGTTGGGGGTGTGAGTGGTAAGAAACCCCCCTGCCTTCCCAGGAAGCCAGACAGCAACCCCTAAGTGCTGAGTTCGGGCCAGCCCTGTGCCAGAGGCCAGGACGGAGGAGCAGATGGGTGGGGAGTCCACGTGTTGGGAAAGATGAAGGTCATTTAGAGGAGACCAAGGTTGCTGGGCTGCCTACCAGAAACACCACCCGTGGGGCTCAGGAGGCAGCACTGCACCTGCTCTAAGCAGAGACCAGAGAGCAGCGCGTGCAGGTGGCCTCCTGCTTCCGGCATTCGTTCCTTCACAAATGCTCACGGTGGTTTCTCGGAGGAGGCGGGATGGGGCTGGGCCTCGGAGAACCTCCCAAGGCAGCTGGCCAGGGGAGCAGGGATGGAGAAAGAATAG
Source organism: Myotis davidii (assembly GCF_000327345.1). NCBI lineage: Eukaryota > Metazoa > Chordata > Mammalia > Chiroptera > Vespertilionidae > Myotis > Myotis davidii. Next base: position 360,822 of record NW_006286236.1, read on the forward strand.
GGAGTCCCAGGGGTCCTCGTGCAGGAGAAGCCCGGTGACCCACGTGGCTTATTGGAACATCAATGCCATGAAGAGGGCAGACTCGAGGGGACCCTGGGGCAGGGAGCCCAGCCATGCACCTGCTGCTCCTCCCGTCTCCTCTCAAGAACCCTCATGGACCACCTCAGGGCCCACAGACCCCGGGGATGGGCGCCCACGTGGGCCTTCCCTCCACACCTGCCACCACAGGACTCCCAGCCATGCCCAGCCCCTTCCACTTCACCTCGCACAGTTCTGGGGACAGCTCAGGCTTCAAGTCCCTCAGTTCAAGTCCTACTCTGCCACTTCCCAGATATGGAGCCCGGGTAAATTATGTCACCGATCTCCATGGGGGGAAGCTGAGTTTCAGGGAAGTCAAGTCCGTGACCAGTGTCACACCGCAAGGATGGAGCCCGTATTTGAACCTGGGCGACCTGACACCATCTGCAGCCCTTATGGTATCTATGGGGCTCCAACCCACTTGGGGCCTTATAAACCAGTCCCCCTGCCAAAGCAACCTCGGGGACAGGTGACAAGGCTGGGATGTGCTGTCACCACGCAGAGGGCTGGAGAAGCAACACAGTAAGTAAGGCCAGAGCCAGGCTGGCCGGGCATACAGGTGCTGTGCCCACTCTGGCCACAGGGTGTCGCTGTGGCTCCCTCCAGGGTGGCCCCGCCTCAGCCTTCCCTGAGATTCGGGAGTGACTACTCTCCCAGGGACACTCTGGCCTCCGGGCCTCATCCCACCTCCCACCTTCCCCAGTCAATGGAGAGGCAGCACCGACCCGCTGGCAGGAAGGGCTGTGTCTACAGAGTCGGGCCCCGGTCAGAGACACAGGTAGAGGCCCAGGTCCACCGTCCGTGGGCAAGACTCCACCTCTCTGGCTCACCTGTTGGTGGAAATGACGGTGCCACACCTGGGCCACAGGAAGTGGTCAGAGCCCTGGCTTCCGCTCTAAACACTCCACAGTCCCTGGGCCTCTGGGCCTGCAGCTGCGGCTCCCGTGTCACAGCCACGGACCCCAGCTCGGCCACTTAATAACCATCATTTCCGCCCTTCAGGGGCCACAGAGTATGTCCACATCCACTGTCACCTGGCCCCACGAACACCCTGTGAGGTAGGTACCCTCATCCTGTCTGACACCTGAAGCCACTGAGGCCCAGGGAGGCCCCTGCCCCCAGCACATTAGCAGCAAAACACAGGATGGTCTGCCTCCTCCCCGACCCTCCAGCTGCGCCCCCACCATCCTGAGCCGGTCCTGCCCCCCCTCCCAGTCATCCTGAGTCACACTGTGCTCTAGCCCAGGCAAGCGGCCGAGAGTTGGGCAGGCTTGTTCTAGCCCAGAGATGGCGAACCTTTTGAGCTCGGCGTGTCAGCATTTTGAAAAACCCTAACTTGACTCTGGTGCCCTGTCACATAGAGGAATTTTTTGATATTTGCAACCATAGTAAAACAAAGACTTATACTTTTGATATTTATTTTATATATTTAAATGCCATTTAAAAAAGAAAAGTCAACCAAAAAAATGAGTTCGCGTGTCACCTCTGATACGCGTGTCATAGGTTCGCGATCACTGCTCTAGCCTGAGGGCATGAGCCCAGAGCTGCTGTCATCCACTCATCAGAGCAGCCCTGGGCTCTGGAGCCTGAGCCCCGCCCCCGGGGAATCCGCCCACCCACACCTGGTGGGGGGGGGGGCAGCCAGTCTGTTCCTGAGCTTGGTGCTCTGTGGGCCAGTCAACTCCGACACACGTGTCCACACTCCCCACTGGCCAAGCCTGTTTATAACCTGCTGCAACCCAGACGGCGCCTCCCAGCCCTCTCCCCAGCCCTGTTCCCAGAGTTGGTGTGTCCCCATCAGGGCGCTGTCCGTCCACTGCCCAGCCTGGAGGGGACAGATGGGTCCCAGGCCTGGGTGGTGCCCGAGGGCATGAGGCCGCACTCACCTGGCTTGTTGAGGAGGCACCTGAGCTCATACTCCACGTCGGCCTGGCGCTGCTCCAGGTTCTGCTGCTTGAAGCTGGAGGGTGGGAATAAGACGACTGTTACTTCGGCCCCACGCAAGGCGGCCCTGGCCTGCGCTGTCAGTGACGTGGGGGGAGGGCGGGGAGTCCCTCCATTCCCAGCTGTACGGGTCCCGGGGCGGGAGTGGGGGGCCGAGGGCGGGAGGACTCACACGTAGATGAGCTCAGACTCCCGCCGCACCAGCAGGTGCTTCTCGTGGATGAGCTTGAACCAGTCCACCAGCATGTCGTCCTCACGGCCCTCTGCAACCAGATGCCCACTGAGGCCGGGTTGGCGCCCTGCCGCAGCTCTCGCACCATTCACCCCGCCTCGCAGCTTCTCTTCCAGCATCACCCCACGGAGCTCCAGGGCATCCAGCTGGCGCTCGATGGTGTCCACCTCTCGGTGGATGTCCTCCTCGGGGATGTACTGGTCAGCCTGGACCTGCCCGACAGCACCCCGGTCACCTGAGGAACAGCCACCCGGCCCTGCCTGCTGCCAGGACCTTCACGTTCTCGGGCCGGCACTGGCCGCCACAGGCCCAGGGCCCGGGCGCCATCCCACGCCCTGTGCAGCACCCAGGGTGGGGAAGGGTTGCTGTGGGCACAGACACAGCGCTCCATGCCCCTGGCCCCGGCACCAATGGGCACACGCAGAGGCACAACTTCCTGCCCCTCCTCTGCCACTCCCTAGCCGCTATCCCAGTGTGGGTGGCCATGCTATAGAGCAGTGATGGCGAACCTTCTGAGCTCGGCGTGCCAGCATTTTGAAAAACCCTAACTTAACTCTGGTGCCGTGTCACATAATTCAAATGCCATTTAACAAAAATCAACCGAAAAAATGAGTTTGCGTGTCACCTCTGACATGCGTGTCAGAGGTTCGCCACCACTGCTATAGAGGTGCACTGGAGAACACTGGTCCATCTTACTAGAGGAGTCATGTGAGTGCTCTGATCCTTCAGCTACTCTTAGTAACGAGCTGGAGGCACCACCCATTGCTCCTGCTTGCAAACAGCTGTTCTGCTCGAAATCCCCCTGGTCAAGTTAACCTTCCAGCTGGACCACCCACGCGCCTCTCCAACATCTGGGCACAGCTGCCCAGGCAGCCCATCCTCCCCACGTGCCCCACGGGGAGCCTGCGGCTGCCACGGAGGGCTGGCCCGGCAGCCTGGAGCTCCCAGCTGGTACCTTGCGCTTGATGAGCGGGAAGCCGTGTCCCGGGGCAGGAGGCCTTGCTGGCTTGGGTCCTTTGGTGGCTTTCTTTGGGGCTGGGGACGCTGTGGGCGACGCCTTCCGGTTAAAAGGATTCTCCTTGCAGGAAGACTAAAGGCAGGTGACACGACAGAGGGTAAGTCTGGGAAGGGAGCAGTGGGACTTTGGAAAGCAGGCTGGCCCCGGGGCAGGGGAGGGGGCCCCCCCCCGCAGAGAGGCACCTCCTAGCATTCAGTCTCTGAGGCCCTCAGTCATCCAACACACTTCCCATTCCCTACCGCCCAGTGCGGAACTCGTACATATGCTTTCACGGTGGGTATTGTGATGCCCCCTTTACAGCTGAAAAGGTCAGAGAGGCTGAGTAATAGGCTCAAGGTCATGCACTTCCCAAGGGCCCCAGCCGGGCTGAGCATGTGTCAGGGCAGGGCGGGCAGCCATCCAGCCCTGGGGCAGTGGTCAGGTCTTGGGAGTTTAGGGCCAACAGAGCTGTCGTAGCTCATTCAGGCCTCATAACCGCCCCTTCCCCAGCGAGGACCCCCAGGCTCAGAGAGGCACTGCTCCCTGCCCAGCGTGGCCCAGTCGGGAAGTAGAAAGCAGGGGATCCTCCCCCCCAACTCCGCCCCAACCCACACCGCCTTGCATCTGGCCAGCAGGTGGCGGAGAGCACTCCCGCCTGCCCAGGAAAGAACCCTCTCCCCACTGGCCCCTTCGTGCACCAGAGCCTCTCTCTCTCTCTCTCTCTCTCTCTCTCTCTCTCTCTCTCTCTCACTCCCTTTCCCTCTCTCTCCCTCCCAGCACAGCTGGCAGCCCTAGCACCTCCAACCACTTCCCCAGCCCCTGGAAACAGAGGGACAGAGGGGTCATCAGGGCCCCATGGAGAGGCCTCACGGGCAGTGGCGTGTTCCCCGAGTGTTTCCCCAGCAGCCGGGGAGGCCGGGGCCCTGCTCACCCGCTGTGCAGCCCGGGGACAGGTTCCCTCCGGGGTAGCTGCTCTGAGTCAGGCATGGCAGGGAGGCAGGTATGATCCCCGCAGGGCAGCACCCACCCGAGACCCCCTCTTCTGCCCACAGTGCCTCTGCCACCCTCCCCTACCCTTGGGGTTAGGGTGTGGGGATGCCTCAAACGGAAGCCAGCCCACTTGGGGCTCTACCTCCTCTCTCCGCAGTCGCACCCCGAGGGGCTCAGCAGCGCCAAACAGCCTGAAACCCCAGCCCCTCGGGGGTCCTCAGCCTTTTCTCAGACACAATTCCTTCACCCCAAGACGGTGTTTAAAGGGAGCGGCCTAAAGTCACCCCCTCCCCACCTCCCACCGAGGAACCCTGCAGCTTCTCAGAGCCGCTGAGGCCTAGAGAAGGGGCGGGGCCAGAGAAAGGGCAGGGCGGCCTTCTCCAGGGTCAGCAGGTGGGTGGCAGAGCTGGACGGGCAGCCTTGGCAGAGGTCAGGGAAGGTTAAATGCCTGAGAGGCACATGGGCAGAGGCTGGACCAATAGCTCAGCTGCCTCCCAGCCTTGTCCTCTGTCGGGTCAGACCAGGACCACAGCTGCCCATAGGAGCCGTCCGGCCACTTCCCCGGGGGCTGGACCAGCTTTTGCCTTCCGAGAGCTCAGAGTGTGGGCGAAAGTGGACGATCAGAACCTGGTGGCCCAGAGGGGCTGTGGCTGCAAGAGAGGCCCCTCAGGAACTAGGTGCCCAGAGGAATGTCCTGACCCCTGGTGACCCCCCGTTCTTGGCGTGGGAGTGAAACAAGTGTGCAGACAGCCCACGAAGGTCATGAGTTCCCTGGGATGGCCACCTCATGCCCACGCCACCCCCGAAAGGAGACGGAGTGCAGGACGGGCCTGGGAGGGCCTCTGGCATAAATAGGGCCTCAGGGAACAGAAGGGTGGACAGGAGGATGTGCGGATGGATGGTGGCTGGGTGAGTGGATCCTGAAGGGAGAAGTGCATGGATAGGCAGGTAAGCAGGTGCCTGAATGCATCAATGCCTACAGGCCAGGCGGGTGGACAGGTGAAGAAATGGACGGGAGGTCTGGCCGATGGAACGACAGACAGATGGATTTGTGCCTCAGTGAATGGGGTGACGAATGGGTAGATGGACACGGCAAGGTCAGTCAAGAAGTAAGAGGCCAGCAAAGATGGACGCCACGGACATTCCTGTCCTGAGACCAGACCCCATTCACTGACAGGCCAGCTTCTGGGCGAGGATGAGGCACTCACCTTTACCTGGAGCTGCGGGGAGGAGGTGCCAGGCAAAGGCACGGGGACCTTGTCTCCCACCAACAAGAGCGGGGTGGGGGCAGCGCCACTGCAGGGCTTGGCTGGCTGGGCACCCGAGCTGCCCCTTGTGTTGGGGGCGAGTCCAGGGCTGGCTTGAGGCGTCCGGTCCGGGGTGGGCTGCGCCAGCTCCCCAGAGGAGGACAGGGAGGAGCCCGCAGAGAGGCTGGCAGAGGTCCCGGGGGTGCCCGGAGCGTGGACAGCAGGCTCTGAGGAGCTCTTGGGCACAACCGGCGGCTCCAGGA
>NW_006286236.1:366632-367917 GCF_000327345.1 Myotis davidii
TGGCCGAGGGCGGCTGGGAGTGGGAGAGGCGGGAGGCGTGGAGAGCTGTGCAAACAGAGGAGCAAGTGGGCGCCACGCCTGGCACGGTCCCTCACCACAGGTCTGCGGTGGCCTCGGCCACCATGTCCTCCCGCGTCCACATGGAGCCCGGCCCCGAGGACCCGCCTCTCACGTTCTGACCCACGGCTACCACCTCCACTCCCCCTCCCACATCTGAGCCAACCCAGGCCAAGTTTAAAAGGCAAATCTGAAAACAAACAAACAAACAAAAATAAAATAGACCGGGGAAAAAATAAAAATAAAAATTTAATCTTAAAAAAAAAGAAAAACCTGCCAGGGGAGGGGAGGCCCAGACAAAACGGAAAGCGAGGCTCCCACAGGAGCGGGGAGGGAGGGAGGCAGCAGGAGCGGAGGAGCCGCAGCCTCACAGCGGCCAGCTCTGGGCCAGGCTCCGCCTGCACCACTGAGATCGCTTCAAAGTGCCCTCACCTGTCACCTGCACATGAGGCGTCACCTGCACATGAGGCGGCAGGCGCAGCGCGAGGGCCCCGCCCGGCAACAGCTGGGGCGAACCGTGAGTCTGCCTCAGAGCTCGTCTCGTTGTCTGCGTCCCACACCACCCACCACCTGCACTTGGCTCAGTGAGGGGGTCTCAGGGCTCCAGCGGGGCCACCTGCCTCTGATCATCTCCAACCCGCTCCAGGCCCCCCAGTCTGAGGGGCTCCCCTGAGGTCTGGGAGGCAGCCGGCCCCCAGCCACGGTGGAAGGTGACTGGGCCCAGGGCTAAGAAGACTGCCGGCCGGTGCCTGGAGGGGCGGGAGCGCTGGCAGAGGGCATGCGCCCACCACTACCCGCTCCCAGTGAGCAGACGAGGACAGACACAGGGAAGGAACTGCTCAAAGTCACAAGGGCTGAGTCACAGGGCCAGGTCAGAGCCTGAGGCTGTCAGCGGCGCCCGGAGGGGAGTGACTGGCGAGGCTGTCACTAGAGGCCAGCTAAGCCCTGCCACGCGCTTTCCTGGGAGCCAACGCTGCGCTCAACACTGCACCCGAGAACTCTCACAGCAGACCTGCGAGGCGGCCACAGAGCTAAGCGCAGTCTCGGGCCTGGATTCAAATCTTGCCTCCGCTGCTTAAATGCGGTGAGGACCTGGGCAAATCACTTACCCTCTCTGTGCCTCGGTTTCCCCACCTGCACAAGGGGGCAGGGTACCTCTCTCACAGGTTAGCTCCAGGATAAATGAGGGGACACAGGTGAACCACCTGGCACCTGGCCGAGAGGGATC
>NW_006286236.1:367972-368261 GCF_000327345.1 Myotis davidii
GGGCTGTCAGCAGCTTCCAGGGACCGCACTCACCGAGCGGGGATGCGCTGGGCGCCCGGGGGGCAGGGCGCTTCTTGGTCTTGGGGCTGCTGGTGGGGGTGATGCCGTACCAGGGGTGCAGGGACTTGGGTGTGGACTCCGGCTGGGCCTGGGCAGGGCTGGTGGCCAGACTGGGTGCAGCAGGGGGCTCCTCCGCCTCCTCTGCCTCCTCCTCCTCCTCAAAGGGGTTGTAGGGCTTGGGCTCCAGGCCAGCCGCCGCCGGGCTCCTGGGGGCCTCCTCTTCGCCCGC
>NW_006286236.1:368280-368903 GCF_000327345.1 Myotis davidii
CCGCCTCTTCGCCTCCATTCTCCACCCGCCTGCTGTCCCGGCTGGGCGGCCGGGGGCTGCTGCTGGGCGGCAGAGGGGCTGGCTTCTTCTTTGGCTCTGCCTGGACCAGTGCGATCCAGGGAGGGTCCTTCCTGGGGGCGGGCGTCCTGTCGGGAGTCCTGTCGGGCAGGAGGCAGGAACCCTCAGGAGGGAAGGGGCAGCACCCTCCTCTCTCTGCACAGCGCGGAGTCCATCTCCAAGGGGACGGATGAGAAACGGTGCGTCCTCCCCTCCCGCCCCCAGCACGGTGAGGCCCGTCTGGGCCGCAGGCTGACACGGACTCTGACGGTCACATGCCCCTGGACCCCTAGAGGCCCAGAGGAGGTGAACCTTCAGGCCACACAGCCCAGCCCAGGAAAGACCCACAGGGGCTCCCTCTGTGACACAGAAAGTCGCCCGGCCTCTGCACCGCCTCCCACCCGGGACAAGGGACAGCAGGGAGCCTCCCCCACAGGTCACGGGCTGGGTCCAGCGGGCACCACATGGGCCCGCAGCAAGCGCTCGCCGAGTCTTAGCTACTCTTGTGGCGGCCACACCACAGGGACGTCCCGATGTCCTCACCCGGGACGCAGGGTCCCCGGTGG
>NW_006286236.1:368952-382495 GCF_000327345.1 Myotis davidii
ACCTGCCTGCCAATCCTCCCAGCTCAGCGAGCCAGCCCAGGCCGCCCCCGTCACAAAGGCAGCAGAGGCGAGGGGAGGCAAGGGGACTGCAGAGGTGGGTGACTCCACCTGGCACCGCTGCCCACAGGTCAGGGGCCCCCAGGGAGCCTCGGGGGAAGGAATGTGGGCACAGCACTCCTTCCCCACCCAGAGATGAACCCTGCCCATGCTTGGGGGGTATAGAGTGGGTCCTGTGCCTCCCCACAGGTCCCGGGAGCCCCCCATCCCACCACCAGGGCCTGAGAGCCTCCCAGGGCCGGCGTACCTCTCTGACAGCTTGGGCGTCCCTCTCGGCTTGGGGACGGGGGGCTCGTGCAGCCTTCCTAGATGGGAAAGGAGGGTGAGGCAGGCCTTCATGGCCGCTGTGGGCTGGGCAGCGCGGTGGGGCAGCCGGGTTGCCAGCCAGAGTGACCGCCTCACCACGGACTGCCCTTCCTTCCTACCTGGCAGGTCACGGAATCCAGGTGGTCATGGCAACCTCACTGCACACTCGCACCTCCCACCCCAGGGCTCAGGGAGATTAGATAAGCCCCAGAGGGGACAGGCAGAGTAGGTCGAAGGGAAAGGACATTTGCATTTCAGTTGGGAAGGGGGACCCAGTGCCCTCAGACACTGCCCCTGTGTGGACGGGAAAGGTCTCCACGCACCCAGCACCACCTCCTCCTGGAGGCCTCCATGAACCCACAGCAGCCCCGCTGCCCCTCCTAACAGACTTCAGGCTCTACTAACCCACCTGTGCCCGGTCCCCCCGGAGACTGGCTACACCACAAAGGCACACACAGGTGAGCACCATCTCTGTCCCAGTGCCCAGCTCAGAACAGAACCGACAGCCATAGGGAGCCTCTGCCCCAGACCCACGGGCCCTCCTCACCTGACCCCCTTCCCTGAGCAGGTGAGAGGGTCGCCCAGCACATCAGAGGTGCCCAGGAGCCCTGCCTGCATGAACTCACAGAGCCAGGCAGGTCATCTGGGAAAGTCCTGCCATCAGGGCCTTGAACAGAGCCCCCCGGGGCCCACCTGACCAGGGACACACCCGGGCCTGTCCCCGCCCCTGAGCACTGCCCGGTCAGACATCGGACAAGGACATGGGCTGGGCGTGAGATGGAGTATGTAAACTGGCCAGGCACACAGAGTCCCGGATGCAGTCGGCACACAGACACACACCGTGCGCACTTGCTCGACACCCCGAAACTGAAGCACACGAGACCGAAAGAAGAACACAAACACCCCAACACACAGCATGGGCAGCCTGGGGTGCCATCTGCATGCATCTGCTTTGTTCGAGCTGTGCCCGCGGCCTCAGTCAGTTTGTGGCGTGAATGACCTTGGAAACACAATCACACACACACACAGACACAGGCCCCAGCAACACGCCCAGGGCACGTGTCCATTCAATCACCACACATTCCCAGCGAGTGCCATCCCAGGGGGACCCTGCTCACCGTTCACCAGGCTGCCGCCTCCCTGCTCCACCGAGTTCTCAGGCTGCAGGCTGGACCGGGGCCGGGGCGTCGGGGGCACAGCGGGCGTCGGGGGCACGGAGGGCGCTGGGGCTGTGCTCTCCAAGGTCTTCCTGGGGGCGGGCATGGGGCGGCCGGCCTGGGGGCTGGCCAGACCCTGTGGTTTGTCCAGAATGCAGGGCTTGGTGGGGACCTGGGGCCGGGCCTCAGCCGCTGCAGCCGCCCTAGGGCTGGGGCCGCCTCCCTCCACATCCTTGGCTTCTTCTGCAGCTTCCTTTCCTTCTTCTGGCTGCCGCTCTGGCTGTGGTGGGGACCGGGGCTTGGCCCCCCGCCCACCCGGGCCCAGCCTGGGACAGTGCTCCGCACACACGAAGGTGCCCTCCTCAGGCCCAGCCCGGTAGGCCCCGGGGAGGAGGGTGCTGGAGCACTGCCGACACCTGCAGGGAGAAGGGGATGGTGTTGAACTGGACCAGGCAGCCCGGCCCAGCGAGCGGCCGCCCCTCCTCCAGCACCAAGGCCCTTCCCTACCCCCCTCCCAAATGTCAGCCGGATCCTGTCTCAATGCCCTGGACTTCCCAGAGGAAAAGGAAAATGGTAACTGTCAGGATCGCAGCAGAACAATAAAACCACGTGAAATCAGCAACAGGAATTGTGAAACATATTCAGTTTGTGCTGCAAGAGGAAGCAACGTTTCCCCCAGAGGGACCGTCCAGTGAGCGCGACCGCCATTAGGCCTCAGGACGGACTCCGTCGTTCTCAGCCAGCAGGCTGTTTGTTTTGTTGTGTGTGGGTTTTTTTTGTTTTGTGTTTTTTTAAATATATTTTATTGATTTTTTAACAGAGAGGAAGGAAGAGGAATAGAGAGTTAGAAACATCGATGAGAGAGACACATCAATCAGCTGCCTCCTGCACACTCCCCACTGGGGATGTGCCCGCAACCAAGGTACATGCCCTTGACCAAAATCGAACCTGGGACCCTTCAGTCCGTGGCCGACGCTCTATCCACTGAGCCAAACCGGTCAGGGCTGTTTTGTTGTTTTTTGGATAGAAGAAAACGGCACTGAATACGTGTCAGAGTGGGTCGCACTGACTCTTATTCCAGTTGTGCCTCCACTTATACAAGCTTTACTTCAGGTATGTGTTCACACCTGGTCACAGTGTCAAGTGGGTTTCTTACTGAGGGGGCGGGGGGAGGAAGGGGCGCTGTAAAAAGTTTATAAACACTGCCCTGACGTGGGTGTGATGGCTCCCCGAGTGTTCCCCCCATGACCCTCAGTCCTGCTGTCAGGTCACAGGTTCCAGGTGCAGCCGCCACACACACCACACACACACACCCCCCACACACACACCACACACACACACCCCACACACACACACACCACACACACACCACACACACACACCCCCCACACACACACCACACACACACACCCCACACACACACACACCACACACACACCACACACACACACCCCCCACACACACACCACACACACACACCCCACACACACACACACCACACACACACCACACACACACACCCCCCACACACACACCACACACACACACCCCACACACACACACACACACACACCACACACACACCCCCCACACACACACACACACACCACACACACACACACACCACATAGACACCACACACACACACACACACACACACCACATAGATACCTACTACACACACATACACACCCCCCACACATACCACACAGACACACATACACACACACACCACACACACACACACACACACACACACACATGCGTGCGCGCGCGCACACACAGAGCATTCGGCAACTGTCAATCACCAGCTCCCTTGACTCTTCAATTTCCTTTCCTGATTTCTCTCTTGTATCGTATATTTTCTAAATTATTTGTATTTTCCCTGCCTCTTAGTCCATTCTCTTTAAACCTGGCTTCCACTGGGAGCGGTACACAGAAAGCAAGTTTTTATTGTGACATTTTAAAACCCTTTCTCCCCAGTGGCCTTAAAGCAGATTGTGCTCCTAACGCAGTGGTCGGCAAACTCATCAGTAAACAGAGCCAAATATCAACAGCACGATTGACATTTCTTTTGAGAGCCGAATTTTTTAAACTTAACTATACAGGCAGGTACACTGTTATTCACTTAATGAGGGTGCTCCTAAGCTGGCCTTTGCTAAAAACGTCCTCAATCTGATTGAGGTACATTCGCTGAGGTCGACCCCTTCCAACTCTCCCATCCACACTGGTCTTTATACTTGTTTCGTCCATCTCCTTTCCACCAACCGACTTCTGCGCATGGGCCACGAAGTTTCAATCGCACTGTACGTGCACGCCCGCACGTGGTATTTTGTGGAAGAGACACACTCAAGGGGCCAAAGAGCCGCATGTGGCTCATGAGCCGGGGTTTGCCGACCACTGTCCTAAAACATCATGGGCGGTTCACCTCCAAGAGCGCCGCCCGGGCAGAACCCTGGGCTCCAGCCCGCTCCGGCCTCTAATGACGCGATGAGCAGGTCTCCCCTCGGAGGCCTTAGTTGCTCCCCAGGAAATGGAGACAAGCAGGATGCTCCGTAAGAAGAGCCCACCAAGGTGCCCCCCACTGTGATGCTGAACCACGGAAGTTCCCTCCCTGCTACTGGGTGCTGGGGTCGAGGCCCAGCCAGGCCCCGCCACTCACCGGAAGCAGTGCCGGTGGTACAGCTTGCCCTCGGCCAGGTACCGCTGCACCAGGTGCACGTGCTGCCCGCAGGCTGCGCACACGCTGCTGGGGGTCCGGTGGGCGCCCTGCTCCGACAGGTGACCTGAGGCGAGCTCCTCGCCCTGCAGGGAACAGGGCGGGCAGATTGGGGGTGGGGGCACGGTCACCAGCCATCCTAGTCCCTCTAATGGCCGCTGCCCCCCACGTGCACTGCGGACACCTGCCGAGTACTAACGTGCTTTGGCAGAGCCCTGGAGGGGGACAGGGTGCCAGGAAACTACAGCCCAGAGAGGGCGAAGCGTCCCTGGGTCAGGATGGAGACATGCCCGTCCTGACGTCCAGAGCCTGGGCTTCCCCACCAGAAGGGCGGCTCCTGCTGTCTGACCCCTCCCCTCGGCGGCTCTTACCCTGCAGGCTGCCCCGGGGTGACTGCCCTGGCCTGTCATCCCTGCCTCCCTCCGAGAGCCCCAGTGGACTTAACTCCCAGTTTCTCTCCTTCTAAGCTCTGTGACCTTGAGCCAGCCTGTCTGAGCCTCGGTTTTCTCATCTGTATATCAGGACACATAATAGCCACCTCCAGGGTTGTTAGAGGGTTAAACAGAACCATCAGGGAGCTGAAAAGCTGTCTCGCCAGCGAGTGTATTAAATCCCGTCAGGCCCAACGTGGCGGTCAGTGCTGTGGGCTGCCCTGTGCCCCCTCCCAGGCCTGGCCTGTGAGGCTCCACGCCCAAAGCCAGCGGGAAAGGTCCAAGTGTCCTCTGAACCTGCAATGCCCGCTGTCCCTGCCCACCGACCCTCTCCCCCGCCCACCCGCCCACCCAGGCATCTGCCTACCTGAGCCCGCTCTGCTGGTTCCACTGGAGTGGATGGCGGGGAGGAGGGCGACACGCCCTTTCCGGGCGGTGAGACACCGGCTGCAACGGGACGGAAAACAGGCCTGAGGCAGGTGGAGACACTGGGCTGCCAGGCGGCCGCAACCTGGCCGAAGGTTTGAGCTCCGCAGACATCACCTTCGGTCCCAGTGCAGCGGGACCAGAGCAGGCTCCCCCTTCACACCGGCCAGCGGACACCTCCGCGTCCAAGCTAAGTCCCGAATGCAAGCTGCTCGCCCAGGGGTCGTGTGCATAGAGGCAATCGCACAATCACAGAACTAACAGTGCCCAGCCCATGGCAGGACGGGGAGCTTCCTCCCGCTCCCCAGGGCACTGGGGCTGGAGGGAAGGAAAAGAGGGGAACCACACGGTGCTGGCCGATCAGGAACAGGGCTGGCTCCCTGGGGCCACCACGGAGCTGCCCTACCGACGCCCCCGCGGACAGCCGCGGCCCAGAACCTGCCTGCTGTCCCTCACACCAGAGAAAGCCACCCACCCCACCCAGCCTCCTCCAACATCTCCTCCTTCATTCCTTCAGCAAATATTCACTAAGCACCCACTTTGTACCCAGGGATTGACATAAACACCCCCAATTCAGAGAACTGTATTAAAAAGTCCATTTTACTATATGACAATTTTAAAAAGACCCAAGCTCCTTACTGTGGTCTAAAATGACCAAACTTCAGGTCACCGTCCATTAATGGACCCTGAAATCAATTCTGTGGACTGCAATAGGCACATTTCAAAGATGAAACAGCCTGGCTGGTGTGGCTCAATGAGCGTCGACCTATGAACCAGAAGATCAGGGTTCGATTCCCTGGATTTCGGGCTTGATTCCCAGTGTAGGGCATGTGGGAGGCAGCCGATCGATGATTCTCTCTCATCACTGATGTTTCTATATCTCTCTCCCTCTCTCTTCCTCTCTGAAATCAATAAAAGTATATATAAAAAAACCCTAGCCAGTTTGGCGCAGTGGAAAAAGTGTCGGCCTGTGGAACGAAGGGTCCCGGGTTCGATTCCAGTCAAGGGCACGCACCTCGGTTGCAGGCTCCTCCCCGGCCCTGGCTGGGGCTAGTGCAGAAGGCAACCAATGGGTGTGTGTTCCTCTCACATCGATGTTTCTCTCTGTCTTTCCCTCTCCCTTCCACTCTCCCTAACAATCAATGGAAAAATATCCTCTGGTGGTGAAGATTAACAACAAAAAAGATGAAACAGAATAGAAAGTGTCTGTGTGCATCACATGTGTAAGGGGAAGAATCGTTTCCTGAAACTTGTTTCAGTTACATGTGTGTGCATGAACTCAGATGGTGATGGGAACTGTGTTTCTTACCATGAATCGTGGTAAAAAATTTTGGAAGCCTGTGCCCTCCTGCCTGAACATTCCTCCCCAGATCTTCACATGGCCTCCTTCTCCTCCTTGTTCAAGGCTTACTCAAATGTCACCTCCTCCGAGAGGGCCTCCCTGACCACTTCCTATCCCCATCGCTTTCATCCCATTACCTTACTTTGTTTCCTTATTGGACTAACATTATGTCACTTATTACCTCTCTCTCTCTCCCCTCTCACCCGCCCTTCATCCATTAGACTGCAAGCTCTGTGAGTCTGTTTCATTCTCAGCTCTCTCCCTAGCACAGTGCCTGGCACACAGTAGGCACTCCATAGATATGTTACACAAAAAGTGCGGGAGCTCTACGGCTGTGAATAGAGACGGTCTGCAGGGGACAGAGAGGAGCCGTCGCGATATTGTGGCCACAGTCTTGTGTTGAACAGGGGGCAGGGGCGACAGGAGCACCTGGAGTAGGTAAAGCCGGGCAGGCTGCTCAGAGGCAGAATGTGAAGATTAAAGGATCAGTTGGAAAGCTGGGGGTGGAAGAGATGGAACAGACAATGGGGTTTGGGGCCGGAGGATCACCACGAAGAAAGACTTAGCAGCACCAGACGTGATGTGTGCAGGCTGGTGGCTCAGGGCTGGGCGCTGACCCATGAGCCAGGAGGTCACAGGTTCCATTCCCGGTCAGGGCACATGCCCCAGTTGCAGGCTCGGTGTGCAGGAGGCAGCCGATTGATGGTGTTTCTCTCTCTATCCCTCTCCCCTTCTCTCTCATGAGTCAATAAAAACATTAAAAAACAAAAAGAATGTGCGGTGTTCAAGAAGCACGAGAGACTGGGGCAGCGAGTGGCTCAGGCTAAGCGTGGGGAGGACCTCAGGGCCCACTGAGAAGCTGGACTTTCTCCTGATGACCTGCCTTTGCCACCCTGTGGGCTGGAACCCCTCCTCCGACTTCCCAGACGCTGGGCGTCCTGGACTCATATACTGGCTCCAGACCAGGCTGTGGGTCCTGGAGGTCAGGGGGCAGCTGATGTGCCCAGGGTCACTGGCACCCACAGAGCCTGGCACAGCTGAGCACTCAGCACGGAACTTCAGTGTCTCAGCCAGGGCCGGGTTCAAGGTTGCCCAGCCGGGTGAGAGTCCAGTCCAGTCAAAAGCTGCATTGAAATCCCCCCCATTCGCCCAGAAAGTACAGCACGGGCCCATCTGGGGGAGTCTGACAGCCAGCTTTGCCTCCAGGGTTGGCACACAGCGCTGGGTTTCCTCTGGTCGAGCAGCAGGTGGGATAAAAATGGTTTGATTTTGGGGCCAAGTTATAGGAAAAGTACAAGCTGTGCTTCTAGCAACAGCATCCCCGCAGGCCCAGGCACCGCTCAGGGAGCTGGGCCCCTGGGGCGCCCTCACCCCAGGATGCCCGGTGAGGACCCAGGGCAAAATCAACCACCCACCCCACAGCTCCCCAGAAGAAGAGCTCAGTAGAGCGAGCCTGGGGGTTTCGACAGGAAACCTTCCAGAACACAGGACCAAGTTGTGATTCTAGGTAGGGAAGCTAAGTTCTAACCAACGGAACAAAGACGTCATAATGACACTGACCTTGGGTCCTAAATAAGAGCCGCACGCAGGTTTACGTTTCCTCGTTTACTCCTCACATCAACCCTGCGACGTGGGCGCTATTCTTACCTCCATCGCCAGGGGAAACTGAGGCAGAGAGGTGTCTGTGGTGGCCTACTGTCACCCAGAGAGTAAATGGCAGCTAAAACGTTTGGAGTCCACGCTCTTAATTTCCACCCTATGTGCCTCTCACCAACGACTCAGTGGTGAAGAAATCTTTTTAAGTTGATTTCTACTAAAATACATACCATGCTATTTGTTCGAGTATAATATTCATCCCTAGCAATATCTCGGGAAGGGGAGCAACAGATTATTTTAATTTTGATGTCCTTTTCTGTGTCCTGAATTGTCTACAGTAAACATGCTTTACTTTTAAAAAGGAAAAAAAAGACCTGACTTTCCAGACACTTCTTTAACGATGGGCTGGGATTGTCCACACGGACAGCAGACAGGAGGCGGGGCTGAAAGCGGGCAGGGCAGGGGCAAGGCGCCCCCTCCCCGCAGCCCCTTCCCGCTCCGACTCAGGACCCAGAAGTGACCCAGAGCAGGAGTCCGGACACTTGTATCCTCCACCCAGCCTCTCTGCTTCCCTGCTGTGTGACCTTGGGCTCCTTGCTTCCCCTCTCTGGCCAGTTGCCACAGGAGATTCCTGCGTGGGGATTTTCCAGGCAGGAGGCTCTGTCGCCGCTGCAGTGACCTGACTCAGAGCAGAGAAGTACCCTTGTACCCCGGGGAACCCCCAACTCCCCAGCCTCCCAGTTCTCGGGCCCTGAAGGTCACTTCTGGGGAAGATGCTGCACAACAGCCCACAGGGCCACTTCCCTGCTGCAGGAAAAACCCCAGGGAAGTGTCTGCTAACAGGAAGTGGGGTGGGTGCAGAGAGGTGAACTCAGACAGCGGGAAGCCCCCACCCCCACCCCCCACCCACCCGCTTTGTCTCCTCTCATATTATTTTGCTCAGTTATGGGTTGCTGTGTTTGTTATCTGTCCCCACCACCAGACTGGGCGCTCCGGGGGGCAGAGACCTGGTCACAGCTATACCCCAGCACATGCTGTTTCACCCAGCAAAGGGCATTTCAATGAGTGAACGAACGATCCAGTGAATGGATGATGGGCTGCCTCCCCAGCTGCCTGTTTGCAGTGCAGAAAACTACCAACCATCCCCAGCCCCAGCCCCAGCCCCAGCCCCAGGGCCAGTCTCCCTGAGGGCTGCCCCCTCTCACCTTGGCCATGGCTGGCGAAGTGGTTGTAATACTGGGACACGTAGGTCATGATGCTGAGGCAGTCGGGGACCCTCATGGAGACCATGTCATTGGGGTCCAGTAGAGCAGGGATGCCCAGCTCCTTCTCGGCCACTTCAAAGGCCTGGGTGGGAACAGGTGCAGGGGTGGGGGAGGAGGCAGGGTTAGTGGGCGCCCGTCAGTGGGATGAGGGGTACCAGGGCAGGGGTGGGCATGGGCTCCCCTCAGCTCTGAACTCACATGATGGCCTGGTGCTCCAGGGACAAGCAGGCCAGAGGGAAGCAGGGGTGGGGAAAGGAGCAGCCAGGGCCCCAGTGCAAGGCAGCCCTTCCCACAGCTCCTGCCCTAGAAGACCCTTACCCACCCCCAGCCCAGCCCCACAGCCTCTTGTGCTTTCATCTGTCTGAGGACTCACCAAACGGTTATTCTCGAAGACATTGTCCTTGGAAAGTGAATCAAAATCTCTGCAAGAGGCAAAGAGGAGGAGGAGCACTGACGAGGTGACTGGACAAAGGCAGGGGCAGGCGGGGTGACCTCATCCCAAGGGGAGGGGTCTGTGGACTGGCCAGGAGGAAACTGAGGCAACAGCACAGGCCTGGAGGACTGGGCCTTCCGGTGGGGGCACAGGCTGAGCTCCTGGCACCCACGCGGAGGACGCAAATCACTCGAAGGGGTAGGGCTCACGTGCAAGCTTCCAGGCTGAAGATCCCTGACCTCACTGCCAATCAGGATGCCCTTCCCCAGGAAGCCACATCCTGTCAGCCCAGGACAAATACTTGTAGAAACAGGGACATCCGTGGATCGAGGACCTCGCACCAGTGCTGTGCGGAGCTCCTGTCTTGAATTTACATTGTTTTCAACTCTGCCTGGCTGGCGTTTACCCCGTTTCAGACGAGAACACTGAGGCCCGCAGAGGGGAAACCAGCCGGCCCCGGGAACCCACGTTCCTGGTCCTCGTACTGCACGTCTCAAACCTGGAGAAGCTACTCCAACACGCTGAATCCCAGCCCAGTCCGAGGATGGCCGCTTCTTAACGGGGCCAGGACCAGAACAGGTCTGAACTGGGCTGGAAACAGAACAGCCTCCAGAGCGGCTGGCAGGCACTGACCGACCAGCTGGCTGCGTGCTGGGCCACTCCGGGGCCCTGTCTCCTGGGGGAGCGGCGAAGGCTTTCCCAGTTTCTAAGCTGAGACAGGTGAGAGGCAGCAGGGCCGGCCTGGGGGACCCTGGAGGGGACAGCTGGCCAGCCTGCCGGCTTTATCCATCCCCCTCGCCCCCTCCCGGCTCCAGGCTGCTAGAGTGGCTGAAACCGGTGGAGGCAGCCCAGCCTTCTTGCTGGCAGCCTCCTGGGTGCACCGCCCAAGTCGTTGCCCTTCTATGGCTGAAAACTGCAGCCTGACTGCCCGATGCAGTGGTCAGAGGCTGGAGCAGGCAGCACATCCTCCCACCCGGCCGGGCCCTGCTCCTCCAGGCTGGTGGGGAGGGCTAGCGGAGGCTATGCTGGGTGAAGGGCAGGCCTCACAGACGAGGGAGAGGGCATCCCCTCCCCCAGCCCTCCGACCCCTAGCCTCTCCAGGCAGAGTCCAGGTACAGTAAGCTGAGAGCCCCGGAAGGGAGGTGCCCCAAGGTTGGATGGACTGGACAGAGGGGAGGTGGCTGTATATGAGCTTCAGCCCCCTTTGTCACCCCCTGGCCAGGCTTCTTCCTTCTCCCCTCAGCTGGGTCCCTAACTCCCCTACCTTTGACCTAAGAGCAGGACCCTTAGCAAACAATGTGACCTCCGAACGCTCAGCCTCCTGGTCTGTGATGCTGTGAAGGGGGTGAGGGGCACCAGCAGAAGCCCCCAAGACAAAGGCTTGTTCCCGGCCCAAAGGAGGCAAAGCACCTGGTCTCGGCCACTTCTTCCAGTCTCCCCAGCAGTGCTCTTAGGAAGGTGGGCTGTTATTCACCCTGCGTCGCCAACCCTCTACCTGGTACATAGGTCCCGGTACTTAGTAGGCACTCAATAAATGTTTGTTGAATGAAGACATCCTGGAAGCAGCGTAAAAACTGTAAAGGCCCGCAAGATACTACAGTTCTTCCTCCAGCCTCCCCCCTGCCCCCATCTCTGTCTCTCATCACCATCTGGGCTTGGGTAACAGATTTTCTGCGACTTTCAAAGGCCCGGGAAGTTATATTTGGCTCCGGGAGAGATGAAGGGCACAGAAATGAAACCCACATGGTGTCTGCCCTCAAGGGAGCTTAAAGGTGCCTGGATTGGAGGAAGAGAGAATGAGCATGGCAGCAGAGCCCGTCCCCCACCCCCACCCCAGAGGCAGGACCCACAGCACCAGGAGCTACTTCAAGATGCTGCGTTCCAGGCCCTACTCTCATGGAGATCCTCCCCTCCGCACTGCTGAGGTCCTCTCTGTGCCTTAGGTGGGACTGGGCCTCAGTTTTTGTCCTGTGCAATGGGCTGGCAGCCCCAACACCGGCCTGCCTTGCAAGTGAACGCCTGGGTGAGATCCTAGGTCTCTTCTCAGGAGAGGAGCCGCCCTCCATTCCACACCAAGTCCGGCCACATCCCTCCCCTGCTGAAAACCACCATGGCCCCCACGGCCCTGTGCACCCTCCTTAGGCAGCCAGAGGCCCTAAGCACTCCAGCCCTGCCACTCCCCGGCCCGCCCACCATGCGCCATGGGCCCCGGCAGCGCTGCCTGTGTCTCCTCTGCTCGGGAGTCCCCTCTGCCCAGAACGCCCTGACCTGGCCCCTGCTGTCTCCTTGGAAACTATGTGACATCTGGGAGGCCTTCCCACCCCTGAGAGAGCACTTCCCACGGGGAATGATCACCCCTGCGTCCGTATCTGTTACTCCCGGAGGCGTGGGAGACTGTGCGGGGCTTGTCTCTTCGTTAGTTGGTTGCTATCTCCACTACCAGGCACAGTGCCCAGCACGGAGTAGTAACTTTGTCACTACTTGTTGAATAAATGAAGGAACAAGACACTTTCATCATCATCCCCGAACCGCCTAATAACACTAGTTATAATTACTGTTAATTGAATGCTCATTTCCTCATTTAATCCTCACAACAACCCTGTGAGGTCAGTCTTATTATCAACCCCACTTTACAGATGAGGGAGCTGATGCCTGGGGGGGGGAGGGGGGTGACTTACCCAAGGGACACCTGGGACATGGCACTGAGCACAGACCGAGCAGCCTGCACCGTGTGATACCCAAGTCCCTTCACACCTGGCCCTGGCTCCTGCCTCCTGCCTCCCCAGCTGCCCCCCAGCCAAAACAGGAGACCCCTCCAGCCCTCCCCTCCCTTCTGGGTGCCCTTCTCCGTCCTTCAAGCCCCCTCTCCTGAGCACCCAACCTCTATTCGTGCAGTTGTCACGCGCCCCCCAGCAGGCAGGGCCCCCCTATCTGTCTCCACCTCACCTTGTTCACTTCTGCATCCACACCCCCAAAGCCATCTCCTCCAGGCCCGACCCACCACCCACAGACACTGCACCACATAGCACAGAGTACACTAAGTACATGCGCCAGCCCAGCGGATCCTTGAGGCACCCTTCCTCCCCTCCCTCCTCCCCCAAAGCCCTCTCAGGTGCTGTCCTTGGGGAGACAGGTCTGGGGGTGGAGCAGACACAGAGACTCTGGACCCTGCCAGGCTCGGGCAGCCTTGGAGGGGGGCGCTGTCAGCACCAGAAATGGCAGGCACCAGATCAACTTTCACTCGGTGTTTTATGAATGAATGAATGAATGAATGAATGAAAGAGTTTACAGGCCCAAGGAAGAGGGAGCTGAGACAGGAGCCCCAAGTCCACTGCTCCGGGGAGGGGGGGCCTGAATAATGTTCCCATGAGAACCTCGCGGGGCAGCTGGGGACAAGGAGGAAGGAGCCGTTTCATACCCTGGTGGCTGCCAGTCAGACTCGGCGTCTCCACGTGTTCCCCACCCCCAGCCCTGAGGTCAGCAGGACCTTGGGGCGCACGCTCGGAGGCAGGTCTGTGTCCTAAGTTGGGGGGGTCTTTCTCCATTTGCCCAGCCCTGTACCCTAGGGTCTCCTCCCTCCATGCCAGGGGGAGTCAGAGAAGTGAGGTTCACTGCACTCAGAGCTAGTGGGTCCCCCCAAGAGGGAAAAGGCCTCCATGCCACACAGGGAGGGGTGCCAGTGCAGGAAAGGCAGGGTCCCCAAAGAGGGCTGGGTGACCCCTTTAAAGAGTTGAGACCTGGAGGTGGGGGAGTCCCTGAGGCGGAAATCAGTGCCTGGTGGGCGGGGCCACCCTCCCCACCCCCAACTCCC
>NW_006286236.1:383091-386817 GCF_000327345.1 Myotis davidii
AGCGATCAGGACAGACACCCCTCCCACTAGGGGCGCCCTGCAGGCCTCACCCACCGCAGACAAGCCCTTCCCCCACCGCACCCCCTCCACCGCGCAGCCCACCGGGAGCGCTCCCCTTCCTCCATCCGAGTCCTCCCACTCCTGGGCCTCAGCGCCTACAATCCCCCTCGCTGACGTCTAAAACCACCGAGCACCTGGTCTGAGGCTTCTCCCAGGGAGCAGTTCCCTGCAGCCTCCAGAGCCCCCCAGATGGCCGCCTCCACCCTGTCTCACCCCCGGAAACACCCTGCGCGGAGGCTCCATATGCTCCCCTACACCAGTCCAGGTGTCCTCCCGGGACTGGACGGAGCCTGGCCACCCGCCCTGCACAATTCTGACCCTGGTGTAGGCTCCGGGTCGCCCCCTCCCCACCGGGCCCCTCTCCTGCCCTGAGGAGGGCGGTGGTGGGCTGGGCTCCGCGGAGAAGCAGGCCCTTGTCTGGCAGGGCATTAGGTGTCTGGCCTGGAACCATTCCCCTGCTCCCCCTCCAAGACCTGGGAAGCGACCCCTCCCCAAGGCCTCTCCTCCACGAGATGAATCAGCCTTCCACTGGCTGGCTGCCCGGCCATGGCCGTGATGTCACCCTGACCAGCACACTGCTTAGCGAGGATAGGTCTGTGGCTACACCACCCCACCCAAGGGTCTTAGTCATCTCTGTCACCCCTCAGCCCTGGGGGTGGGGTGGGGCGTGGAAAGAACAGGGATTTGGGAGTCATACTGATCCAGCCTCAAATCCTGGCTTTTCCCACTCACCCAGCCATGTGATCTTGAGCTGCCCTGAATCCCTCAATTTCTATATCTTAAAAATGGGGATAATTTCTTTTTTTTGGGGGGGGGGTAATTTCTTTACAAGGTGGCAGAGAGGATTAAGATGAGCCTGACCCTTTAGTCATCATGCATAAATGCTAGCTATTAATACCTGGTACCTGGTAAAATGGATCGAAAGCATTGCATACCCAGCTTGTCACCTGAGCCTTGAATAAATTATCAAGCAGGGAGGTGGGCTTAGGGAATCCCCCTCCTGAAAGGTCCACTGAGTCCCAGCCCTGGGTACAATGATGACCCAGGGCAGGGGACCCCAACTTGCCAACCTGGGCCAGTTTCACACCCTGGATCTGTCTGAGGCTGGAAGGCCACCTAGGCCCAGAGCGTGGACCCTCGGGCTATGTAGGAAGGGGCTGCCATGGGCAGGCTGCCTGGCCAGCCCTCCTGGCCCTTCACCACCTGTGCAGCCACCTCCTACCTGCCCTGTCCTCTCTGGGCAAGCAACTCCGGGAAAGGAGGGTTCCAGGTGCCCACATTACATGGGGGGCTTGGCCTCAGGACCCTGATACCAGCACCCACCTTGGCCTTCAGAGTCCACCAGGACTCACATTAAAACCCTGCCCTCGCCAGCTTAAGGTCCCTGAAGGCAGCTCCAGGTCTGACCTTGACCCCATTGCCCTATGGCTTACATGGCAGAGCCCTCTGGGCTCCCATTA
Source organism: Myotis davidii (assembly GCF_000327345.1). Classification (NCBI taxonomy): domain Eukaryota; kingdom Metazoa; phylum Chordata; class Mammalia; order Chiroptera; family Vespertilionidae; genus Myotis; species Myotis davidii. The sequence goes on from NW_006286236.1 coordinate 384,612, forward strand.
GCCATTTCTTTGTGGGTTTTGTAAACTCGTATTTGAGTCAGCTCATCATGATAGGAAGCAAGAACCTGCATGGCCACAGCTGTGTGACCACAGGCCAGACAACTCACCCCTACACACCCCATTCCCCCCCTGTAGAATCAGGATAATGATCTTTGTTTTGCCTGTGTCCCAGCGTTGTGGGTAACCAGGTGAGATAATGGATGGAAAAATGCTGTGCAGACTGTAAATCCGGGTCCTGGCGGGAGGGGAGACTATGTTTACAGGTGAGGTCAGAAGCCGCAGGCAGCTGGACAAGTCGGGTCACGGGCCCAAGTGAGGCCATCATTTCAGGATGAGGACAAAGGGCTTTGGGCCCTTTCTGCTGTGCTTTTCTTTTAAACTATCAATGAGAAGTGAATACATTCTTATAAAATCATTAAAGTAAAATAAGGCTAAAGTTCCTGCTTGACAACTCCCTCAATCCCAGCCCCTTCTAAGAAGTAGCCACGGTTGTCAGCTTGAAACTCAGCCTTCCAGACCTCTGCAGCATTCACATTCAAACATGGATTCAACCAGCACTGAGCATCTGCGCCCAGAGGAGGTGGGGGTGAACAAGACAGGGCTCCTGTCCTCGGGGAATTCGCATTCTAGTTGGGAAGAAGAGCAGTAAACAAACAAATCAGGTCCGGCTCGTGTGGCTCAGTGGTTGAGCATCGATCGATCTATGAACCAGATCACAGTTCAATTCCCAGCCGGGGCACATGCCCAGGTTGCGGGTTCGATCCCAGTGTGGGGCATGCAGGAGGCAGCCAATCAATGATGGTGGGAGGTGCTCCGAAGAAAAAGAGCAAGGTGCTGTGGTGGAGACCATGGGAACAGACAGGGTGGCCTTCAAAACAGCTGCAGGTCTCCCAGTAGTGGGGCGGGATCCTGGCAGGGAAGTGCTGGCTAGTCTGGTGAGCGAGACAGACTCCTCGCGACTTTTTGTCCAGCAGGATAAGGGGACAAGGAAAAAGGAAGCCCAAGGATCAACAGGCATCCAGAGGAGGCCCGACTAGTTTGGGTCAAGGTGCCATGCTTTCCACGTACCATGCTCCCTGCCAACCTGCTTTGTAGGAGAGCTGTGAGGAGGAAGTGCAGAAGCCGGATGAAGACACACAGAACCACGGGGTGGGAGAAGTTAACCCAGAATGAGCGCTGGGAATGAATGAATGAATGAATAACCACGGCCTGTGACCTATGGTTTACATTTTTTCCCCACACAGATCTCAAGGTAAGGTTCAGAAAGATAAGAGGGAGCGGGCCCACCATGGAGGGGACCTGGAGAGGCTGCGGGGGAATGAATTTCCTCATTGCCTGAGAACCTCGGGCTGTGAGTCCACCTGACTCTGCACCTGTTCAGAGGCCGGTGGACTTGGTGCGTCCACGTGGGCATGTGTGTTCCTGGGGGTGGGAGGCAATGCCTGGCGGGCCCTAATCCACCCACCACCTACTCTCTGTGCCACTGACGTGAAGACCCTGCATGAGGACATCACCTGTCCAAGGTTTGATGTTAACATCTAGATAAGGTAGGGACTTGCCCACCCTTGCACACAGCAGGCCTGTTTCTAGTATTTCTGTCCTCCAGAAATACTATCTCGGGGCCCTGAGATGTATATACAAAGATGTTCATTGTTCACAGCAAAACACTGGGAACAGCCTCAATGTTCATCAGTACGGGACCGGGTGATTCAGTTTCAGCACAGCTGGACAACAGAAAAACCCGCAGCCATTAAAAGAATGTCATGCAAATACATTCTTACGAGAAGTGGAAAAGCAAGTTGCAGAATAAGTATAATGGGATCCCACTGTTGCAAAACAATATTACATCTCTATATATCATATATTTATGCATCTCAACATTTACAGGTGCATGTATCTGGCATTTTAACTCATCAGGAAGAAAGGATACTTGCCCAAACACAGGCAGTGGTTAACTGTGGGTTGACATTGATGGGTGTGGCTGACTCACTTTTTACAAGTCACTATGGTTTGAATTTATAACAACAGATAACTTTTTAAAATAATTCACACAGCATAAAATTCACTCTTCTAAAGTATACAGTTCAGTGGTTTTTAGTATATTCACAGAGCTGTGCAACCGTCACCACTATTTCACTTACAACATTTCCACTGCCCCCAAAACTCTGTACCCATTGGCACTCTCTCCTAATCCCGCCCCCCGCCT
>NW_006286236.1:387022-393599 GCF_000327345.1 Myotis davidii
TTGCTCCCCACCCCCTGCCCCTGGCAACCACCAATCTACTTTCTGTCTCTGAGTATTAAGGCTACTCTAGGTGCCGCATACAAGGAAACAGTATCGGTTGCTAATTAATCATTAATATCTTGCTCTGTCATTCTGCTAACCAGACACTTGAAAAAGTCATTTTCACGTTCTCATACCAACACACATTGTTTGTGGTTCAATGCTGCTGGAAGCAAGTCAGGCTGTAGGGCAGGGGTCCTCAAACTTTTTAAACAGGGGGCCAGTTCACTGTCCCTCAGACCGTTGGAGGGCCGGACTATAGTTTAAAAAAAAACTATGAACAAATTCCTATGCACACTGCACATCTCTCATTTTGAAGTGAAAAAACAAAACGGGAACAAATACAATATTTGTACTTGCATGTGGCCCGAGGGCCGTAGTTTGAGGACCCCTGTTGTAGGGTGTTTCATTTTCCATTTTGGGAGAGAGAGAAGGGAGAGAGAAACATCTCCTTACCCCCCCGACCAGGTATTGAATCTTGACACAACCTAGATATGTGCCCTGACCGGGAATGGAACGCACAACCTTTTGGTATACGGGACAACACTGACCAGGGCCAGGCTCTAGTTTTAAAACAAAACACCACCACCACCACCCAAAAATAAAACATAAAAACAGTCCCAAATGAACAAGAGAAAATTTGTCCGCACAGCAGTAGGGCCATGGGCAGTTGACTCCAAGATGAGAATAAGACCCATGAAGCAAGTATAACTTTATAATGAAAGAAAGAAGAGATGAGGGGGGGAGACTTTGTGAACGGGGCCACCCCTGCAGGCCAGGCAGCCTGGAGCCTCAGCACCTGCGGTCTTCTAATTCTAGGACCTGGCTTTTCTAAGCTTTCCTGGCTGCCAGATTCTGGGACTCTCCACGTTCCGTGTGGGTCTGCCCACTGTGCCCTGGGATTCAGGGCCTTGTTCAGGCCCTGGGCTCTGAGCTGTTCCCTGGGGGGCAGCCCAGCAGAGCTGTGGACAAGAGGAGCATTGTGGGACCTCAAGAGTGGGGGCTGGGGGCTTGGGGCAGCAGGAGGCCTGTGGGAGGCTTGAGTGCAGGAGCAGCAGCTGCTTCGCAGCTCTCCTCTGTCCTCGCTGGGCCAGAGTCGCGCCCTGAGCGTGCCAGGACATCCTAGCCCCAGCTGCCTAGCTGAGGCCTGGTCCCTTGGAATCCCAGCTATACCTGAGGATAGCGCCACTACCTCAAGCCTTTCTCCTCAGGCCCTGCCGCTGCCCACAGATACCTACAGACACATTCTGGAAAATCCACCAGGGACTGGGCAGGTGGGCTTGGTTACCCCCAAACCAAACAACCCTTCCAGAACAGAGAGGACCACATGCTACCGGAGAGGGGAGACTGGAGCCCCAGGAGGGGATGTGTTTGCCCGAGGTGGTAGAGGGGGAGCTGGGAGTAAACCTCATCCCTGACACTCACACTCTGTGCTACAGCTTAGGTCTCAACCTGCCACACTGCCCCTGGCCCCTTTGACTGCCTCTGAAATGCTAATCACTGCTGTTCTAAATCCTACACAGGCTTCAAGGCCCAGCTCAGCCAGCACCTCCTCCCTGAAGCCTTCACTGATAAGCCCAGACAGAAGCCAAAACTGCAGGTCTGAATTAAGGTTAGAATTAAGTGGAACCCAGAGCAGGTATCCTTGTGGATTTCAGACATGAGTTTCCAGATGCCCACCCTGGGGGGACTGGCATGTCAGTGTGTGAGACAAATACAGAAACAGCAATAAACAGTCACAGAGAGACAAGATAAGGGATGTGATGGAGAGATAAGCAAAGTGCAACAGGGCTGCCGGAAGGAGCCTCTCATCTTCCACCTGAGGGTACATCCCCGAAGGCTGCATGGAGGAGGTGGCATTTGAACAGTTGCCCATATTTTGAGGCATTTATTTGTACATATGTCTCTCCCCACTTGACTGTGAGATCCTCAATAATACTGATAGCTCACCTTTATGAGCATTAACCATATGGCAGACATTGTGTGTGTGTGCTGTTAATTACACTACATCTTTGATTATTTTTAAAAAATATATTTTATTGATTTTTTACAGAGAGGAAGGGAGAGGGATAGAGAGCCAGAAACATTGATGAGAGAAACATCGATCAGCTGCCTCCTGCACACTCCCTACTGGGGATGTGCCCGCAAGCAAGGTACATGCCCTCGACTGGAATCGAACCTGGGACCCTTCAGTCCGCAGGCCGACGCTCTATCCACCACGCCAAACTGGTCAGAGCTGATTATTTTTTTTAAATATATGTTTTTTTATTTCAGAGAGGAAGGGAAAGGGAGAGATTGAAACATCAATTATGAGATAGAATCACTGATTGGCTGCCTCTTGCATGCACCACACTGGTGATTGAGCCCAAAACCTGGGCATGTGCCCTGACCGGGAATTGAACCGGGACCTCCTGCTTCATAGATTGACGCTCAACCACTGAGCCACACCAGCTAGGCCTCTTTGACTCTTCACAACTCCATCACATTATCCCCGTGCACTGATGAGGGTAAGGCTGTGAGAGGGCAGAGCCTGCTTGAAGCCACACAGCTGCAGTCAGGAAGGACTCCGTCTATCACTTCACAAAACACTCCCCCGCAAAGATGTGTCCCTGGGGTACTGAGGCAGGCATTGTGTCCGGTTCACTGAACACCTAGTTTTCACTGTAAATTCATTCACGGTTATGTAGCTAGGAGCCTGGTGAGCAAGAACCCTCCCAGGAACCCCAGCTCCACAGTCCCAGAGGCCCACCCACAATGCTCCCATCTCACTTCCAACTGCAATAACCATGCTGGTTCTGGGGTTCCCCCAGCAGACTAGCAGGTGGGTGCTGCGGGCGGATCTAGTATTCAAGACACTAATGGTTGAGCTCCTGTTGCTAAACAGGAGGTTCAGGGGCAGAGATCGGCAGGAAGGACAGGAGGGAGGCTGGGGGGAGAAAGGAAACGATTTCTGAGCCTCCTGACACCTCTCCTCTGAGGCCCGAGTGACCAGGAAGGGCTGCCAGGCTGGAGGGATTGCAGTTAGCCAAGTCAGACCACGTGACAGCCCGTCAGACACTAGAGAAGGACCTGAGTGTGCACACCGGGCCGTGAGCAAGGCGGCTCTTCCTGTCTGAAACAGAAAGTGAGACTGGTCTGTGGAAGCTCTGAGCGTGAGTTGCTTTTTCCTCTAAGTAGCATAGACGTTAGTGAGGGCACACCTCCTCTCCAGGTAAACAACACACCAGGACGGATGTGAGTAACGCTCTACAGCTTTATATGCTGAGACTAGAGAGCCCGGCACCCGGGGGAGGTTACTGATGAGGAAGCAGAGGCTGAGAAGGTAAGCAACGTGCCTAAAATCTCCCAGCTTCTAAGGGTGCAGCATCAGGGTGAACCTAAGTTCCCTGCCACTTCCCAACCTGACCAGAGAGCAAAGTCCCCAGGGAAAGATATGGGTGTGAGCGGGAGGGTAGGAGGGCGGTACCTTGACCTTGATCAAGTCGCTGGAGAGGAACAGGGTGGGGCCAGAAGTAAGAAAAGGCTGCGATTCTCAGCTGCAGACTGGACAAGAATGTGGAGCCACAGGAACCCGATGATTTGCTGCTTCCCATGCCTTCCTCCTTCCGGGAAACTTCAGGAAACTGCAGGTCAGGCTGTGGATCTTCAAACTGCAGCCCCTGCCTCCCTCTCAGCCTCTTCCTGATGCCCTCCCACTCCCCCGGCCCCTCTCCGCCGAACCGGAGGCAGGTTCCTGATCCCCAGCTCCTGACCCCCAGCACAGCATACTCCAGCCCCTCTCCATGTGCAGGGCAGGCTGGGCGGTGATGAAGGGCCGCTGTTAGCAAGAGCAGTGACAGCATAGCCGGTTTTCATTTGCTAAGAGACTGCTGGACAGTGCATACCTTCATCATTCATTCTACACCTCTATGTTCTAGAAAGGATTTAAGGCACACTTCATCACTTATTCATACAGTAAATCCTCACTTAACGTTGTCAACAGGTTCTTGGAAACTGCAACTTTAAGTGAAATGATGTATAATGGAACCAGTTTTACTTACTATCGGCTAATTGAAACAACAGTTAAGTTCCTACAGCCTATTTCGGGTCACAGAAGCATCGCCAAACTTCTAAACAAGTCCCCCCAACACTGCTAACATTAAACATTAAACAAATGTAAGCTACCTATCCATTGAAGAAAGATTAATAAAAACAACTAAGAGGATTATTTTCCAACCCCCTTATTCCAATTCGGTCACCGGTGGCCTCTCCCAGCCGCTCAGGGACCCACCCACCCTGAACAAGATGCCCTTCCCTGGCAGGGAGCACTCACCACACCTCCACTCACTCGGATCAGGACCGTGTGAACCCCCAACCCCCCTCACGTGCTCATCTTCGGGATGTGGGAGGAAGCGGGTCCCTGAAGAAAACCTGCAGACATGCGAGAATGTGCAAACTCCACAAAGGAGTGACCTGTTCCCCCCCCCCCCCCCCCCATCAGCTTTGTAACAAAACAATGTTATTCAGGCCCTGCTGTACCCTTACATTGCTTCACTCAACCCTGGTTCACTCACTTCCTCATGCATCATATATTCACTCTGCAGTCTTTTCACTGCAAAGACCATTGATCCCACGTGCTGCCTCTTTTCTCAGGTGCTCCCGGGGTGCCTGGCCCAATTCTGGATGTAACCCAGAATTCAAGAACTGCAGGGCAACCCTTGGACAACAGCTGTCTCATTCTGCAGAGGAGAAGGTGGTCAGCAGCCACCTAAGGTCAAGGCCATACTGGAAAGAGAATCCCCATCTCGGGGTTGTAGTTCAGGGTATGAGGAAGCCAGAGAGACTGTGAAAGGAAGCCGAGGCCCCCAGAGGCCGGTCTATGTGGCAAGGAACCTGCTTTTAGCTTTGGGGTCTGACAACCAGGGTTCCAGCCCCAGCTGTTCACTGCCTCTGCCCAAATGCTTACACCCTGGGCATCTCCACCAGGATGTCTCATAAGCACCTCAAACTCATGTGTAACCTCAGTTCTTTACCCACCTACATAGGCCTCCTGTCCCAAACCTGCTCCATCCACCCCATCTCGGAGTGGCTCCACTATCTCCCCAGCTTCGAATGCCAGAGGTCTGGGCATCTCCCTCCCTACCACCCCCACTTGACCAACTGCCAAATCCTGTCCTCTAACATCCCAAGTTGCTCTTGAAGTCCCTGCCCGCCCCCCCATGCCTGCTGACTGCTGGGAGCCAGCTCCTCTACCACTGGACTACACTGGACAAGTGCCGCAGCCTCTCCGTGGACCGGACCCTGCATCGTCTCGACACGGGCCGCCCTTGGTCCCGAGAGGAACAGAGATGCCCATGTGGGCGAGTCTGGAGGCTGCCCCAGCTCTACCACGAAGTAGCCATGCAGACCCACACATGACCTTTCTGTCTATCACCTGTGACTGATCTCTCAGGCCACAGACAGCTAATAATGACCTTCATTCCCTAATCACACCCTAAGGCCAGGTGCTGTGCTGGTACTTTATATTATTTAACCAACAGAACAACCCTGAGGCTGGCACTGCGCCCATTTCACAGGTGAGGAAAGTGAGGCATTGAGAAGCTACATAACTTGGCCCCTGATTACACAGTCAGTACGTGGAGTCAGGATTCAAACCCAGGTCTGACCAAGCCCAAGTCCACACTCCGCGGGTGCGGGAACATTAGGGCGCTGGGAGCACCCAGAGCTCCCCACTCCTTAATTGACAGTACCCTCACTCCTTTCATGCATGGGAGGGTTATGAACGTACTTCCTCCACTCCGGGCAGCGAGAGTAAAAGCCCTGCGAGTTGGCTGCAGCTGCTGAATGCCCTGCATTCCTAGCACAGTAAGTACCAGGCAGGGTTCAGCTGTGCCTGGCCCCTCACAAGGGCTGCTGGCTGGCCAGCACTGCCACTGGACCTGAACCAAGCCACTGGGAAATGGCCCCAAACTGGGCCCGTACACCGTGTCCATGACCTTGGGCTCCTGAAATGGCCCATCTCCCAGCAAGGTGAGAGGAGTGCTGTGTCGGCACACCTTGATCTGGCTTAATTTCCACAATGGGGACAGGAGACTCAAAGCGTTAACCCTGGGGCTGCTCAGGTGGATCTGAATGCCTGTGAGCCACCACAGCTAAATGTCAGGACCCGTAGTGGGGACAGGAGAAGAGATGGTACTGGATCGGCCGTCCTTTAGGCCAGGGAACCAGGGAAGAAGGCACTGTGGGGGGTAAGGAGGCCTGGCTGGCAATGGCCTGGCCATCAAAATGCTTGGCAGGATCCCAACTCTGCACTGTTGGGATCCAGTAAGGTAAGAAATGGAGTGCTTGGAAAGCTACCAAGAGCACCATGAATGTTTGGACTTATTACTTATTCAGAGGCTGCTTGTGTTTTTCCTTCCTTTGGGATGGGGGGAGTTGGAGGATGGATCCCAGGACAGCGCAGGCTTTCGAACTGCGCTGACCCCGTTTGATCCTGGCTCTTCAGCTCTGGGAACCTGGACCAAGCTCTGTAACCTCCCTGGTGAAGAATGGCTTCCCT
>NW_006286236.1:393628-395962 GCF_000327345.1 Myotis davidii
TCACATGACCGGGAGTGTCACCTCACCCTTCTCCTTTGCTCACTCTGTTCCAGCTGACCTTTTCACTACCTTCTCTCAACACACAAAATGTGGGCCTTTGCACTCGGTGTCCCTGGGTATATGCAACTTCATGCATCTGCCCAAAAGACGCCAGTGTGTTGTTTTTGGACTATCCTATTCCAAAGGTAACTCCTGCCCTTGATTTTCCTCTGGAACATGTATCCCCATCCAACACACAAAATATGGCTTATCACCTGTCTCCACCCATTAAAATTTAAACCCATGAGGACAGGGATTTTGTTTGGGGTTTTCTTTTGTTGTTTTTTTTTTTAAAATATATTTTCTTGATTTTTTACAGAGAGGAAGGGAGAGGGATAGAGAGTTAGAGAGAACATCGATCAGCTGCCTCCTGCATGCTTCCTGCTGGGGATCTGCCCACAACCAAGGTACATGCCCTTGGCCAGAATCGAACCTGGGACCCTTGAGTCCGCAGGCCGACACTCTATCCACTGAGCCAAACCGGTTAGGGCTGGGTTTTTTTTTTTAAATCCTCACCTGAGGAAGATGTGTTTCCTTTGTTGATTTTAGAGAAAGTATGGGGGGGGGGGCAGTGAGAGGAAGAGAGAGAAGTATCAATATGAGAAACGATCAGTTGCTTCCCACACTGACCAGAGCTTTTTTTTTTTAATTAAAATATTTTTAAATGTCATTTGTTTTTAGGGATTTTGTGTTTCATGCACTTCCATTTCCCGCTTGCCTGGAGGAAAAGGATCCAGCCTCTGCATAAAACCCTAAAGCGTGCCCGACGCAGTAGGTAGGGCTGCTGTAACAAATTACATGAACTTGGTGGCTTAAAGCAGGAACGTATTCTCAGTCCTGGAGGCCAAAAGCCCCAAATCAAGGTGTCAGCTCTCAGGGAGGGCCCTTCTTCGCCTCTCCCAGCTTTGGTGGTTGCAGGCTGCACAACTCCAATCTCTGCCTGTCCTCACGTGGCCTCCTTGTGTGTGTGTGTCTTACAATGGCATGTGTCAGTGCGCTGAGGGGCCACCTGGCTAGTCTAGGACGATCTTATCTTGAGAGCCTTAACTTACAAATGTGAAAACCTCTTTCTAAACGTCACATTGACAGGATCCAGGGGTTAGGATCTGGAATATCTTTTTGGGGACCAGCATTCAACCCACTATAGTATTCAATAGTAATTATCACATGAGTGGGTTTCCAGTGGGAAGAATCATAAGACCTGGCCAGAGAAGACAGTAGAAAAATGTAGTCATTTGGAGCCAACTCTTGCTTTTATATAACTATGTGAGCTTGATTGAGTCACTTAACTCTCTGAGTCTGTTTCCTCATCAATAAAATGGGCAACTACTGCTAAACCTGAGCTGTAAGGTTAAGCAATGTACATGGATTCCTTTTAGGACAGTTCCTGGCAGTAGGAGGTGTTCTGTGGCACTTCCACTAACTTGCATGCTCAGAGGATTCTTGTGAGGTGCAAATAAGATATTGAAAGTGAAAATGCCCTATAGACTGTATGGTACTTTATGAATACAGGGATTAAATAATTCAATTTAAACACTAATAACTGCCCAGCCAGTATGTCTCAGTGGTTGAGCATTGACCTATGAACCAGGAGGTAACAGTTTGATTCCCTGGTTAGGGCACATGCCTGGATTGCAGGTTCAATCCCCAGTGTATCTCTCATCATTGATGTTTCTATAGCTCTCTTCCTCTCCCTTCCTCTCTGATATCAATAAAAACATATTTTTTTAAAAAAAGGATAGGCTTAAAAAACAAACACACCAATAACTGATGCAACGCGACACATGGGAAATTACCTATTGTTGCCCTCATCCACAAATGCTCCCCAACAATAATGAGATGACAAATCTGGCTCCAAAGAAGATCCTTTACTGAGATCTACTGAAAACATTTCAGTCCTTGACTCAAATAAACTTCAACTCGGTTGACAGGCTGACGACTGAGCTAGGTAAAAGCTCCACCATGGCAACATCACTCCCCACCGACGACGACATCAAAATAAGTTCATGACTAATGCGAGTGTGAATGTACTCAGGGTCTCTGTCCCATCTTCTTCAGAGTTCGATTGAGCTAGAAGAGAAAAAGGAGAGATGAGCCTTGTCCTACAGTGTGTGGGATCACCAAGTCAAAGACTTCCAGGCCGGCCCTCTGAAGTCAGGGAGCGGGAATCTGATGTGAGTGTGGGCAGCTACTCTGTGGAAAGGCCGAGAGGTCCTCCACCGGACATTCACAGGACCTCTCACAATTCTTTCACACTGTTCTTCTCCTTGCCCTTCACATTCAACACACACCCCT
>NW_006286236.1:395978-400539 GCF_000327345.1 Myotis davidii
TGTTCTGCCCATTTCATACACAGGAAAGCAATTCAGTGGCTAGACTTGCCAGGGCTGTATGACCTCCCTGCAGGAGCCTGGTGGCATGGACCACAGCAGAGCAGTGACCTCTGCTGGCGACTCAAAGCACCAGGACAAAAAGAGACCCAATACCCTCGCAGTGTTTGGCCTGACACACAAGACCTCTCCTTGGGCAAGACATGGAACGCATCAAGTCTGTCAAAACAGAGCTGCTCCCTGTCCTCTGCCTGCGGAACTGGCCAGACCTGTCTAAGTTGCAAAATAACTGCCAAATGGGGAGCGGGGAGGGATGGTGAGAGCAGGCAGTGAATCCACCCATATTAGGAAATACTACGGAGGGAAACAGGCTGCTGGCCACCCGCAGAGGGAGATCTTGGAAAGAGATCTCCAGAGAAGGCTGACACAGCAACTCCTACAGGCCCGACCCACTCCCCAAGCCCTAAGCAGCTAGCCAGTCTAGCTCAGAAACTTCAAGGGTCAGTTTGGGGCTTTCTTGAAAATAAAAAAGAAAAAGATTAAAACTCCCACCTAGTTCCTAACTTCTGTCCCCAGCCCAGACACCTCTCCCAGACTTCTCACCTCCTCAAATTTATGAATCTGCCGGATGAAAAAATCCCCATAGCGTCTGGCAACTTTGGTGTCTGCAATGTGGATCATGTCCTGTGGGAGAAGCAAAGGCAGATCAAAGTGGTGCGCGGAGCCACTTACAGACTTGCCGGTAATCACAATGCTAATTGCTCGATAAACCCAGAAAGGGCTTTTCCCGGTAACAGCAGCTCTTTGTAGATGACTGATTTTTATTTTCTTCTTGCTAACTCATTATTTTTATTTTGTAGTCGTCGTCAATGAACACGAATCTTTTGGCAATTAAAAACATTTAAAACAGCATTTCATCCTCATCCACGGGCTGCATATTAGCCAAGATTTCATTTTGTTCCTAAGCTCAAAATATTCTGTCGAACACCACTTTCCCTGTAAGTTCCTACATAATCCAAGTTAAGACCCAAGAACTTTCTGAATCTGTGACAGGGTTTTTTTAAGTCAGGGATGAGAAAAAGTACCCCCACCCTCCTGCCCCCAAAGCAGCATTTTGCCAGACAAACCTGAACCAGGAAGAGAAACAATAAAAACAAAACATGCAGTTAAAACCTTTTCCATTTGGGACTGACTCATATTATAGTTAATTTAACCTAAATCTCATAGCAAAATCTTATTAATTATAACCAAGTTGCTAATTCTTGGGAGAAGTGCTTTACTGAAGACTACCCAGATATTTGGGACTAGTTCATCGGGTCACTAAGATATGACACAGGTGGATGTGAGGGCGATCTGGCTGCGACATCTGTCACCCCATAGATCGCCGGGGTTGATTCAGCTGATCTGGCTGGCTGGGCGGGTGTCCCCCTCCTCCCTCACCGATCCATGTGCGCTCGGTCGAGGAGGACGACCTTCCCCGCCCCCACCCCCCCAGGAGAGGACCGGTCTTCGGTCAAGGGGGTGCGAGTAGCTGCGCTCCCCTGCTGGAACCTCCAAACAAGCTCTCAAGATATGACACAGGTATGCAGCAGGTTACTGATATTACCAAAGAAAGTGTATATGTAAGCCATTGGGAATCAACTGAAAAAGAACTTTAGGTAGTTGATGTGATACCACAAGGGACCAATAATTTTGTTTGATTTTTAAAAGCAGGATTTAAAACACATTGAAACAATAACAACAACAAAAGAAGAAGAAAACACATTGAAAAACTTTCCACTGCTGATGTGTTTCTTCTTCTGGTGAGTCTGTTCATGTCAAGGACAGCTAAATTCTGACAAACACCAAGTCTTCCAAAAGCCATAAACTCTAAATGAAAGAATTATGTTTAACAAGATGAGCTTCCAAAAACAAACTACCAGTCCAGCTGGTGTGGCTCAATAGATGAGCGTCAACCTATGAACTAAGAAGTCACAGGAGGCAGCTGATCGATGATTCTCATCACTGATGTTTCTCTCTCGCTCTCTCTCCCTCTTCCTTCTACTCTGAAATCAATAAAAATATTTAAAAAAACAAAACAAAACACCCTCTAACCAAACTGACCTGGCAACCAGGTATATACAAAGAGTATGTTCACACAAAAACGTGTATGCAAATATTCATAACAGTGTTACCCACAATAGACAAAAAGTGAAAACTCAATTATTCATCAAATAATTAATCAACAAAATGTGATTCAGCCATAAAAGGAATAAAGTACTGATCCATGCTACAACCTGGACCAAACTTAAAAATATGCTCAATGGAAGAAGCCAAACACAAAAGGTCACGTTTTGTGCTTCCATTTATATGAAATCTTAGGAAGAGACAAATCCAGAGACAGAAGCGGATTCCCGGTTTGCCAGAGATTAGGTGAACTGGGAATGATTGCAGGGAGTTTCTTTTTGGAGGTAATGGAAATAGTGCGGAATTAGTGATGATGGTTATACAACACTGTGAATATGTTAATAGTCATCTAGAACACTGTCAAAAAATTAATGATGTTTAGATCAACACACTTTCTTAAACAACTAAAAATGCAGAATAAATTACATCTCCTTAAAGCATCACAGAGTTGAAAAGAGAATGAAGAACTATTCCGTAAGCAAAGCATAGAAGCCCCATCTGTGCGGAGGGCATTTGCTAACCCCAGAAAATTTGGACAGAGATAAACCAAGGCCAGGGCCAGCCTAACAGAAGACCCTCCTTATAATGCTGGGATCCTAAAAGGCTGCATCCTCAAGCTAAACATAAACCAGAAGAGACCTGCCATCCCACTCCTGACACCAAGCAATGCTCTCCAAGGGTGGAGAGGTGAATAAAGGAAGAAAGAAGACCCATCCCCGAGACATTAGAAACACAGGTGATTCTTCTGATAATCTGCAGCCTCAGCTGCCGCCGGTTTGATCCAGGGAACCACAGTCTTGTAAGCTCAGTCTATGTTGATTCCAGACCAGTAACATCTCTAGGCAACTTTAAGAGGAAAAAACAAATAAGCTCTAGAGAAATGAATATTCACCCTAGCCTTCAAAGAATGTCAACAAATAGTTTTTCAAGGTCAAATGAACCCTCTATAGTATAGCAGTGGTTCTCAACCTTTTGGCCCTTTAAATACAGTTCCTCAGGTTGTGACCCAACCATAAAATTATTTTCGTTGCTACTTCATAACTGTAATGTTGCTACTGTTATGAATCGTCATGTAAATATCTGATATGCAGGATGTGAAAGGGTCGTTCAACCGCCAAATGGGTTGCGACCCACAGGTTGAGAACCGCTGCTCTATAGTAAAAAATACTCAAGCACGTAAGGACACACTGCACCATGAGCAAGAAAGAATTACAGAAAGCAAGAAATAGAGCTGAAGAGATTAATTAGGGGTAGAATGATCAGTCAAAACAAAGTTATCCAGAATAAAGGAAACAAGAAGATGAAAGAAGGGTTTAAGAGACATGGAGAACAGAGTGAGGTCTATATACATAGACAAAAAAAGAGAGAGAGAGAGAGAAAGAGCAAAAAACAAAAAAAGAAAAGGAAAATAAGAATATTTTCTTAACTTGTGAGTGTATACATACGGGGGAAGTGAAGGGGGGAGTGATATTTTATAGAAAAAGACAATTCTAGGAATCAAGCATATTTTAAGTCTGGGGAAAAAACTCAAGAAAATAAAACAATTTACTTCTTTAAAAAACCTAACTAGGACATTACAATGTCCAACTTGAACTTAAAATCCCAACAGGGAAAACCAATACTGTTCCTCAACCCTCCTCTCCTCCAGAGAGGAAACCACCGCAATACTGCTTGTGCATACACAAGCATAAGGAAGGCTTAAAAACCCAAAACCAAAAGCCTAAATGGACCATTGACAACTACCCCCAAAAGCCACATGTGCACTTTTTGCAACAGCCAAAACCACCCAAATCTCCATTAGCAGCAAGAATGAAAAAAAAAAAAAAGGCAGTCAAAAATTAAGGTAGATATTGAATAGAGCGATGAACATGAATGAACTATTGCTACACACAACACTGGATGTGATTCTCTCAAACGTAACGTTGAACAAAAGAGGCTAGACACAAAAAGAGCACATACTGGCCCTAGCCCATTTGGCTCAGTGGATAGAATGTTGGCCAGTGGAATGAAGGGTCCCAGGTTCAGTTCTGGCAAGGGCACACAAGGGCACATACCTCGGTTGCAGGCTCAATCCCTGGCCCTGCAATCCCAGGTGGGGGGTGTACGAGAGGCAACCAATCAATGTGTCTCTCTCACATGGCTGTTTCTCTCTGTCTAGCCTCCTCTCTTCCACTCTCTCTAAAAACCAATGGGAAAATATCCTCTAGTGAGGATTTACCACAACAAAAAGAGCACATACACTGTAATCTATCTATCCATATAAAACCCTAATATGCAGATGGACTTAATGGAGGAACAACCAAACAACCAGTCGCTATGACATGCGCTGACCACCAGGGGTCATGCACGGAACATAGCAGGCATGGCAGCAGGTGGTAGAGCACAGAACATGGCAGGT
>NW_006286236.1:400786-406148 GCF_000327345.1 Myotis davidii
TACCGCCTGGTGCTCACACCCACTACCAGCGCCACCACTCACACCTGCTGCCAGCACCTGGCGCTGGCTCCAATCACACGGCACTGTAAGCGGGTGCGAGCCATGGCTGCCAGCCCCGATCGCCCTGAGGGCTTCTCCACCTCCCCCTGCTCCTGAGGGGCGATCGGTGCCAGCAGCCGCCACTTGCACCCACTGCTGGCGCTGACCCCAATCGCTCCACGCCATCAGCGGGTGTGAGCGGGGCCAGCGCTGTCAGCACATGGGAGCAGTGGCGGTGGGAGCGGAGCAGACAGAGGACCGGGAGCCATGGTGGGAAGGGCTGGATGGGGGTGGGGAGGATGGGCCGAGACCCACCCGTGTGTCCACCACAGCCTCTTGGCCCACAGTTCCTTTCAAGGTGCACGAATTCATGCACTGAGCCCCTAGTTCCATTATAAGAAGTTCAGGCTCCCTCAGCCTGAAATGCTCTTCAATCAAATATCTGCTTGGCTAATTTCCTCACCTCCTTCAAGTCTTAACTTCAATTTCACTTTCTCTACAAAGCTTATCCTGAGCACCTTATTTAATACTGCAACTGTGCCTTCTTCTTCTTCTTCTTCTTCTTCTTCTTTTTTTTTTAAGAATTTACCCCCCACCCCCCATTTATTTATTGATTTTAGACACAGGAAAGGCAGCGAGAGAAACATCAATTTGTTGTTCCACTTATTTATGCATTCATTGGTTGATTCTTGTATGTGCTCTAACCAGGGCTTGAACCCACAACCTTGGCATATTGGAACAATGCTAACCAACTGAGCTACCCAGCCAAGCTGCAACCCATGCTTTCCACCACCACTACCCTGACTCCATAGCACTTGGCAACTTCTAATTTTTTGCTTAATTACAATGTTTACTGTCTATTCTTTAAAATTAGAATGTTAGCAAAAGTGCAGAAATCTTTGTTGATTTTGTTCACTAATGTATCCCAAATGCTCAGAGCCGTGACTGGAAGACAGTGGGAGCTCGATAAGTATTTATTGCTAATGCATGAACAGAAAGTGCCCCCGAGAACCTAGCCCAAGGGGCGGCCGTACCTTATCGATGTAGAAGTCAACCTCAGAGGCTGACTGGAACTCGCCGTCTAGGGCAGAGATGCCGCTGGTCCACACCAGGTTCTTCATTTTGTGCTTGAAGACAAGAAGCTGGATGCGGAACTCCTGCTCTGTGAGGTCGAGGAAGCCGGCCAGCTTGGCCACGGGCATGGTGGTGTAGAGCTTGAGGAAGCTACGGATGGTTGAGAGCTGGGCCTGCTGCTGCACTTCATCAGAAAACACCTTCAGCTGCTGCAAGAAGGGTTCCTTGTGGTAGTTGGGGTGCACATTGTCGTAGTTGGGAACCACAGGAGACAGGAATTTGGGGCAGGAATAGCTGAAAAGCTCCTCGTAGACCTGCGGGTCACCCTTCTGCATGCGCAGCATCTTATCCCCGTATTTCTCCCGCAGCTGGAGGTGGATGCTCTCATCGATACGCATCGGGTACATGGTGAGGGCGATGGCCAGCAGCGCATGCATCTGCTCATTCTGCTTGTTGATCTGGGCGTGAGGGTGAGATTGGAGTAGGGTCAAAAGAAATGGACTTTCCGAGGTCCCCACCATTCTCCCCAGCGCACTTCACAGATCCTTGACTTCCCCCTTTGTCTTGCACCACTCAGTTAACCTTCCCAACGTGTTCCCCAAGCCTTCCTCTAGCTCTACTCAATTCCGGCCTACTTCCAGGTCCTCCGTAGTTGTCTCCTGGATTCTGTCCTGGTAACTCTCAGTCTCTCCAGTCTGCCACACTCATTACTAGCTGGTCAAGCCTCCACACCCGTTATGATCAATTCATCCAGAAACCTTTGACGGTATCTCAATGCCTATGGGACAAAGACTAAATACTTCAGCTGGGTAATAAAGGTTTCCCCAGAATCTAACACCCAATTTGACTACTTTCTGCTCTCTAGCCAAAATGGTTTACTGTGCTGCTACATCACCATACACTTCCAAGTCTCCACAGCTTTGCTCTGCCTAAAAGCTCCTCCCAGCCGAACTGGTTTGGCTCAGTGGATAGAGCGTCGGCCTGCGGACTCAAGGGTCCCGGGTTCGATTCTGGTCAAGGGCATGTACCTTGGTTGCAGGCATGTCCCCACTGGGGGGCGTGCAGGAGGCAGCTGATCGATCTCTCTCATCGCTGCTTCTGCCTTTCTATCCCTCTCCCTTCTTCTCTGTAAAAAATCAATAAAATATATTTTTTAAAAAAATAAAATAAAAAAGCTCCTCCCAATTCTATGCCTGTCCTTGGACCCATCCACCCCCATGGCAAACTGCCTGAGCACAATACCCTCATCATCTAACTTATTTTTAAACACCCACAGCCCACAGAACACTCAGCAAATTGTTGCTGAATAAATAAGTGTAGGCACTGATGGGGATAAACTGGGGCTAAAAGGCACTGTCCTTATCAAAGCATTCATGATCTGAGTTAATAGACATAACAAAAAACTCCTAGAGTAGACCAGCCATAAAGAAATCATTGTGCTGGAAAAGTATACTAAAGTAACAAAAGTTTGGATGGCATTTACCAAAAACAGTCAGAAGCCCCCTTACCATCTCATACTTGTATGTGGTCCTCTGGAACATGCTCTTGGTCCTCTGGATGTAAAGGAGGATGTTGGCAAAGACCCGGATGGCATCCTGGTAGCGACGCATCATCAGATATGCAAAACCAACATAATAGTACGTGGTGACCTGGCACTCGGGCACGCGGGAGTACATGCTCTGTGGAAGGAAATGGAAGAAGCACCCGTGAGGCCCCAAACCAATGCATCCCAGACAGGATCTGAAAGGGAATGGGCCTGGTGTCAGCTGGAGTGAGAGGATCTGAGCATTATATACACCATTCACCAATTAGTTATGTGACCGGAGGCCTCCATTTTCTTAGCTGTAACAAAGGGACTGGACCGAGTAACCCCAAAATCTTTCAGCTCTAAACATTCTACACCTCAATTTTGCATTCTTCCTTGCTTTCTACTCCTTGCTTTTGTAAATAAGCCCCATAAAGGAACAGATAAATTAGCAGACAGACACATAAGTCAAACAAAAAGGTATCGATTTTTATGTGGCTAGGCAAAACAACCATAACTAATCATATTACTATTTATACCACCTTAGAACTAAGTCTTTTGTTAATTAAGACTAATGAAACTTGAATAGTAAATACCTGGTATTATCATTCTGTTTTGGAAACAGAATCAAAAGACGACTGAATATTTTAAGTAAACACCAAAGAGAAACCACCTTGTCCAGGTTCAGATTTTCACTGCAGTGGTTTCCCGGTTCTCAATTTTCACCTGGCCTAGGGAACAGGAGTCCTCTTTCCCCTCCCTTGTATTTGCCCTAACAGACGCAGACAGGCCGAGGAACAGTTAATTACCTTCTTGTTCAGTTCGATATTCTCCAGCACCTTGATGGCCTGGTAGTAATCCCCCAGCAGGGAGTGCAGACGCAGAAGCCCCACCAGGCTGAAGTAGCCAAGCATCTTGTAGAGGGAGTGCCGTCCATACTCCCCGGCCACACTCTCGGGGTCACCTGCGAGAGACAGACACTAACGCTGCAGCAGGGAGAGCTAAGGAAGGCAGGCTTAAGCGTTGAATGTCACTCAGTAAATTCTTCACTCACTGCCGGCCTCTACAGCTTCCTACCACAGGGAACAACTCTGCCTTCCAAGGAATATCAGGAAATAGCATGGCTGGCCTTAGGCTAATCTTAAATCTACCTACAGTTGGGTGGAGGGTCGCAGTTCTTTTATTTTTTACTTTTTGGTCCCAATACAGCTGAGAATATGAGGTTCCTTCTCACCAAGACCTCTCTTCCCTTTTCAGGAAGCTCACAAGGTCAAAGCTATTTTCTTAATAACACTAAGATGCTATTTGCCTTTACCACTGAGTTGAAATTTACACCAATGATGCAAAAACAATGCCAGGTAAACTACTGACAACTTGGCATAAACCAGGCAATGGCACCAAACTGTACCTAGTTACTGTATTCTTTGCCACCACACCCTTGCAGTAAAAATAAATAATTAAATAATTAAAAAATAAAAGAATAGTGGATTTTCCACAAAACACCATTTTTACTTGGAAAAAAAAATGAGACCCACAAAAACTATGGACATTTAGATTTAGGCATTTAGCAGCCATTTTCTCAAAAATGAATGAAGCCAGGCTGCTACACTTCAATGAAAGCAGCTGACAGTGTTTGCTGCCAAAGAAAAATTTGAGCTTTTAAGTAAAAATTAGACTTTTATAAAATTTGTATTTTAAAACAAAACAAAAAACTTCTATCTGCTACTATGAGCTCAACAACTTCCAAATAAAGGCTTATCTGATGAGGCTGACAGGAAAAATAAAAGTGATTTTTTAAAAATTGTCTAACAAAAAAATGTCTAACCAAGTGTGTTAACATTTGGAAAGTTTTACAGCTCAATGAACCAATGTTTTACAAAATCATGCATGTGCAAAAGACCCATTCAAGCTGGAGAAACCAGTGAACATTTTTTTTTTATCCTCATCTGAGGATATTTTTCCCTTGATATTTTTTTTTTTTTGAGAGAAAGAAGAAAGATTGATGTAAGAGAAACACATCGATTGGTTGCCTCCTGCACAAGCTGGGCGGGGGAGGAGCCTGCAACCAAGGTTCATGCCCTTGACCAGAATTGGACCGGGACCTTTGGTCCACAGGCCAATGCTCTATCCACTGAGCCAAACTGGCTAGGGCAACCAGTAAATTTTAATGAGCCAAAGTAAAAGTTCACTGATAGTTTCAGATTCCTCATGCAGCTAATCTGTAAGACACCGCTTGTCAAGTTTCACTGTGGTAGCAAAGCACATCCATACCACCTGGAAAGGCTGCTAAAAACTTCTTTCTTTCCCAACTAATTACCTTTGTGAGGCCAGATTCCCCTCAACGTACTTCAACCAAAACAGCACATTGCAGGAGACTGAAACCAGGAATAGAAATGAGCCCATCTCTTCTAGAAGCCAGACGCTACAGAGATTTGTGAAAATGCCTCTCTTCTCAACGAAAAAACACCAACCAACCAACCAAAAACTTACATATTAACTATGACCTTCTCAATCTATTAAGAGTATAAAGTGGAGGGGAACCAAGATGGCGGCATAGGTTAACGCTGGAGTTTGCTGCCTCGAACAACCATTTCAAAAGTGAAACTAAAAGACAGAACGGACACCATCCAGAACCACAGGAACACTGGCTGAGTGGAAGTCCTACAACTAGGAGGAAAGAGTAACGCATACGGACACTCAGAGGAGGCGCAGTGCTGAAGTCAA
>NW_006286236.1:407409-409692 GCF_000327345.1 Myotis davidii
AGGGAGTGGACTGGCTATTCTGGGTGGGGAAAGGGGTTTGGGGGATGTGGGAAGAGACTGGACAAAAATTGTGCACCTACGGATGAGGACAGTGGGTGGGGAGTGAGGGAGGAGAGTGGGCGGGAACTGGGAGGAGGGGAGTTATGGGGGGAAAAAAGAGGAACAAATGTAATAATCTGAACAATAAAGATTTTAAAAAATAAAAAAGTGTAAAGTGGTCCTGACACCAAAAGGTTAGAAAAGTGTGTCATCTTAACGAAGGCCCTGGAGAAACAGGAATGTTGATAAATGCACATCGCAGAAGTGCCGGTTCAGGCTGTCAGCCAACTGCCAAGCCCAGTAGCCCCAACCTTGGCACTCGGTTACCATTCACAACCAAAGAGGAGCAGCCCATCCCTAGGCGGCGGTGACTCCTGCGCGCTCCCTGCGGTCTCCATTCACGTGGAACAGATGGCAGGCAGCACTCACCTCCGCTGGTGTACACCTCCAGCTGCCGGTTGATGTTGGACTTGTCTACCAGGGAGTGAAGGACGTTGAGGACACTGTGAACATTCCAGATTTTGGGATTGGAACGAAGGAAGTCAATCTCCTCCTCTGACTTCTTGGCGGTCTTACAGCGGTACTGGCTGAACGACTGAAACTGTTGGGAAGAAGGGAGAGATGCAGCAGCAGCATAAACCCAAGGTGACAGGCCAGGTGCACAGTGCAGGAGACGAGCGATGCCCAGGACTCTGGCCTGGGGAAGGTGAGGGTGAGAATACTCCTACTCATGCTGAACCTCTCTGCACACTATTTGCTTTTTCAGAGCCGTCTTTGATTAGCTGTGGACTTTGTTCATTACCAAATGTTAGTTGTTCTACAGTTAAGTAAAAATCTCTAAGATTAGAGGTAGTTTGTGAAAAAACAAAAAAAAACAAAGACACAACATTCATTTTGGAGTCAAACACAGCCTAAAGCTATACCTGAGCTCCACAATGCTGTTAATCTGACCACCAGAATGAGGTGGTTTGTAACAGATTTCTATTCATATGTGGCTCTGCATATGAATGATGATGTGGCGGAAAGGGGGTAGCTATCTGTATGTGTGTGTCATCCAATCTGAGTCATCTCTGTACCAAAGACAAGATTTGGAGCAGTGGTTCCATCAGGTCAGCACGGGGCTGGCTCCAAGGATCACCCAGAGAATATAGCATAAGAGACCATCTGCTCAATCATAATTTTCAAAAAGCACCCTGGTTGATTCAGGCGCACACTCTGGTTTGGAAACCAGTGACCTAGAAAGGCTATAAGTCCTAGATGACCCAAGATTGTTCTTCAACTCTAAAGTAATATCTTCGTCTAAGAGTAAAGACAGTCATAAATAAAAACAAGCTAATCCTATATAATAAAGAGCTAATATGCTAATTAGACCGAACAGCTGACTGACCATCTGGACAACAATCCAGACAACCATCCCGAGGACCTTCCCGATGTAGCCGGGGCTGCAAGGGACAGCCGGCTGGGGCTGTGAGGGCCAGCCCGGGCTGCTGGGGCTGTGAGGGGCTACAAGGGCCAGCCGAGTTGCAAGGGCCGAGCCCCTTGCATGAATTTCATGCATCGGGCCTCTAGTCTAATAGAAAAATAGGCAAAGGATACTGATGACCACCTCAAGGAAATAAAGGATTGGTCTATTAAAGAAAAAATGCTCAATCTCTTTAGTTGTCAGATAAATGTAAATTATGAAAATGAGATTTTTGTTCATTTTCCATCAAATTGACAAAAATTACACAGAAAAATTAACATCCAGTATAGAAAGCGTGCTCCCCAAAGCTGCTGGTAGTCATATAATTTGATACAGCCTTTTGAGAGGGCAATGTATTACTATTTACTAAAATTCAAAGTGATTGAAATGTTATATATCTTGATTGTGGTTGTGTATATTCTTGTCATATTTCATTGATTATAATGTAAAATTGGTATGTGTATTGTATGTCGATTATACCTCTATAAAGTTGATTTTTAAAAATTTAAAAAGCACCCTGGTCGGTGTGGCTGTTGGTAGGAGTGTTGTCCCATACACTGAGAGGCAACCAATCAATGTTTCTCTCTCATATAGATGTCTGTCGTCTCCCTTCCATCCTTTCTCTACAAATCGATGAAATGTCCTCAGATGAGGATTAATACCGTATTTGCCGGCGTATAAGACGATCACACACCCCAAATAAAATCAAATCTCACTTAAGAAAATATTGAATGAAGCAATAAAATTTATGAATTTTATTAAATCTCAACTCTTGAAAATAC
>NW_006286236.1:410342-417599 GCF_000327345.1 Myotis davidii
GCCAGAACCGGTTTGGCTCAGTGGATAGAGCGTCGGCCTGTGGACTGAAAGGTCCCAGGTTCGATTCCGGTCAAGGGCATGTACCTTGGTTACAGGCACATCCCCAGTAGGGGGCGTGCAGGAGGCAGCTGATCGATGTTTCTGGCTCTCTATCCCTCTCCCTTCCTCTCTGTAAAAAATCAATAAAAAAATATGTATTAAAAAAACAACAACATATCCTTAGGTGAGAATTTAACAAACAAACAAACAAAAAAAAAACACAACAGAGGAGTCCACCGCCATGGGATATTTCAGTTTAGACTATGATGGACATGTTTTTATACCATGCACCTTTTTAATAAGACAAGCAATGGCAGTAACAGCTAAAATCAGTTATTTAAACGAGGCTAAGGGCTGACCAGATACCTGATAGATGAACTCATCAATGATATCCCAGAGCCACTGGTTGGGCAGTTCAAGGGGAGCAGGACCATCAGCATCTGCACAGAAGATCACAGGAAAGTCAGGCTAGAAGCAAGGACTCTGCCCACTTGGTAAGGCTGCAGAGCACATTTTACAATTTCTCTCTTAAAAAGACGGTAAGTCATGCCCTAGCGGTGTGGCTTTGTTGGTTGGGCCTCGTCCCGTGCACAGAAAGATCGCCAGTTTGATTCCCAATCAGGGCACATGCCCAGATTGTGGGCTCAACGCCCGGTAGGGAGATGTGAAGGAGGCAGCAGGTCAACGTTTTGCTCTTACATCAATGTCTCTCTCGCTCCCTCACTTCCTCTAAAACCAATAAAAACATACCCTTGGGTAAAAAAAACTAAAAAGGTTGTGAGTTTCCATACTCTTCCTTGAAACCCTGTCTAGCATCTCTCTCTTTTTTTTAAAGGTATTTTTCATTGATTTTGAGAGAAAGAGAAAGATCAATGTGGGAGCCAAACGTCCATCATCTTCCTCCTACAGGACCCCTACTGGGGACTGAGCCTGAAACCCGGGCATCGGGCATATGATCTGACCGGGAATTGAACCAGAAATCTTTCAGTGCACAGGATGGGCCCAACCAACTGAGCCACACTAGCCAGGGCTAAAAAAATCTTTAAAAAACTGTGTATCATAAGGCATTATCCCCTCTCCGCCTGCACATTAAATCCTGTTAAAAGAGCTGGAGGCCAACACTAGGCTCATCACACCCTCTCCCGCCCTCACTTGCCCAAGCCCCAGACTCACTAAGAATGTAGTTGAAGAGATTGCAGTAGTTATAATAGGATTCAAACCTCTGCTCCAAGGAAGGTCCCCCCTGTAAAGAGAGCAGAGACATCAGGACACAGATCATTAATTTTTTTTTTTAATATATTTTATTGATTTTTTACAGAGAGGAAGGAAGAGAGATAGAGAGTTAGAAACATCAATGAGAGAGAAACATCGATCAGCTGCCTCCTGCACATCTCCCACTGGGGATGTGCCCGCAACCCAGGTACATGCCCTTGACCGGAATCGAACCTGGGACCCTTCAGTCCGCAGGCAGACGCTCCATCCACTGAGCCAAACCGGTTTCGGCTAGATCATTAATTTTAATGTGTTACTAGTGGTGTCCATGAAAGCTGACAACAAATACAGAATTGATATCCGCTCTCTCCTTCTTAATATGCAAAGAGCACTCCAGCAAGAGGGAAGACAAAAAGTGCCAAGAGACACTGAGTACCAGACTACAATGGTCAGGTTTTTGTTTTTATTATTATTTTTAAAGAAAGGAAGGAAGAGGGGGAGAGAAGAGAAATACTGATGCAAGAGAGCAAAGCATCAATCAGCTACCTCACTACGCGCCCCCTTACTGGGGATCAAGCCCGAAACCCAGGCATGTGCCAGACTGGGAACTGAACGAATCATCTTTCAGTGCACAGGACGAGGCCCAACCAACTGAGCCACCCTAGCCAGGGCCACAATAATCAGCTTTTATGGCAACAACCTTAACCAAACATTAGGCAACGGGCATGCACATCTAGCAAAGCAGAGGAAGAAAGGTGTTTCAGCAAAAACAGTACAAACAAAGGCAAAAAGGTAAAACTGCGGGACTTTAAGGTAAGAAGAGACAATGCTACACTGGACTACACTGGGCCAGGAATGAAGAGGTCTTTAAGGTCCAAACAAAAACCTAGAAAACAAAATCTAGGCCAGGAGGTCAGCAAATCCACCATCACCTGTTTTAATGAAGTTTTATTGGAATGCAGCCATGACCACTCCTTGCCTACAGCACAGTTGAATAAATTCGAGATATCATTATGACCGTTGAAGTCTAAAATACTATCTGGGCCCTGGCCAGTTTGGCTCAGTGGATGGAGCGTCGGCCTGCAGCCCGGAGGGTCCCAGATGATTCTGTCAAGGGCATCTACCCCGGTTGCAGGATCGATTTCCTAGTTGGGGTTGGGTGTGAGGCAACCAATTGAAGTGTCTCTGTTTCTTCCTCTCCTTTCCACTCTCTCTAAAAATCAGTGCAAAAACTTGGGTGAGAATTAACAACAACAAAAAAATTTAAGTGGACAAGAGTGGAAACTGAAACCAGCTGAGCAACTACCCAGTAGTTCAGGTATGAGATAATGCCTTGGACTATCAGCAGTGGTAAAAGTAGTAGTTGATTTCAAATAGTATGTTGAAGGTACAGCTGAACAGGATTTGCTGCAAAATTGATGTCAAATGAGAGAAAAGTCAGGATTGATACCACTGCCTGGCTGGTGTGGCTCAGAACTGAGCACTGACCTATGAACCAGGAGGTCAGGGTTTGATTCCTGGTTGGGGGATGTGCTCTGGTTGTGGGCTTGATCCCCAGTAGGGGAGACAGCTAAGTGGAGGTGTTGAACAGTAGAGTAAAATCTGGATCTGGAGAGACTGGAGCCTAAGAGATTTGTAAGTCACTGGTGGATATAAATACTGCAGATGCTTTTCTTGTTTTGTTTTTTTGTTGTTGTTAATACTCACCCAAGGATATTTTTTCCATGATCTTTAGAGAGTGGAAGAGAGGGAGACAGATGGGAAGAGAGAAAAAGAGAAACATCGATGTGAGAAACACATCAACTGGCTGCCTCCTACACACACCCCAAGTGGGGCCAAGGATTGAACCTGCAACCCAAGTATGTGCCCTTGACTGGCAAACAAACCTGTGACCCTGCATTACACGGGCCAACACTCTAACCACTGAGAAAACCGTCCAGGGCAGTGCAGATTGTATTTTAAGAGGCTCAGGCACTCTAAAATTTATAAATTAGGAAGAAAAGAATTAAGCAAGTGCCCAAAGTTGAGGTAATGTGGTAAAAAGAACCCTGGTGTCACAATAAGACAGATCTGGGTTCAAGTTTATCAACTAACTGTAGGAATTAGAGAAAAAGCAACCTCTTTGCACCTCAGTTTGCCTGTTTTGCAGGATCACTGTGGGAGTGGACACGTGGATGTATTCCAAGAGCCCAGCACTGTGCCTGGCAAACAGTGACAGTTTTATTTATGTTTCAGAGAGAAGGAGGCTCCGTGGTAATGCACAAGGGAAAAAAGGACATTCCAAGCAGAGGCAGCACAAGGTGCTTAGAACACACTGTTAGGATGGCAGCCTAAACCAGTGCACCGTGATGAGTGCCCGGCCAAGGAGAACTGGGGATGGAAAAACTAAAAAGGATGGACAGGCCATGCAGTGTTGTAGTTTCTAGACTCAATTCTCCCACTGCCACTTCTTAAAACATGCCAACCACTCTTGGGCACTGTGTTCTGGGGACAAAATGGCAGAAAGTTAAAAAAACTGCCAGCAGCCCGGCTGGTGTAGCTCAGCAGTTGAGCACTGAGCCAGGAACCAAGAGGCCACTGGTTCGATTCCCAGTCAGGACACATGCCTGGGTTGCGGACTTGATACCCTGTGGGGGGCGTGCAGGAGGCAGCCCATCAATGTTCCCCTCTCATCATGGATGTTTCTACCTCTCTATCCCTCTCCCTCCCCTTGCCCCTAAATAAATAAATAAATTAAATAATGAATTAATGAATGAATAAATATTAATTAAATATATTTAAAAAAACAAACAAACAAAACCTGCCAGCAACATGTAGATACTCACACTGACTTTAGCATATATGTGCCTGTAGTATAATTCTTTGTACAAAATCAGGAAGACAGCATCTGAAAGAGATGGCAAAGGGGTACTTTAGTAATCCACAAAACAACTAGGGAATTCTGGCAGTTTTAGCTCCTTGGGGTCAGTAAAAGTATAAACGTGATTTCAGAGACTGAACAGCTAAACTCTTAACACTTACACCTAAAAATACATCCAACAAGAAAATTTGTTTCTCGAGGGAAAGGGACTAGACGTTGGGTAGTGAGCACAAAATACACTATACAGATGTTGTATTATAAAGCTGTACACCTGAAATTTATATAATGTTATTAACCAATGTTACTCCAATAAATTTAATTAAAAAAGAAAATTCATTTCTCATTTTACTCTTTCAACCTCATCAATTTAATTCAGGCCCATTCCTGTTCACCGTTTAGAGACTTTCACCATACAGTTGCTTAAATAAACCAGCACATAAGTAAATGGTAACTCCATGAAATCAATATGATGCTACCTATCGAAATTGCAAATACATGGATATCACTGACTTAGTTGGAACTTGGCTAGCACCTGGGAACCTCGATTTCAGAAGGGTTCCCACCACCCTGATAAGGGGCTCCCCCCGCTGTGCCTAAACTGTTCCAACCATATGGTTTATTCTCAACACTGACTTTTCCTTCTGGGCGTCTGGAATGTTGGGACATGTTAGGCAGAGTGTGTGCCTACATGACCAGGCCAGATAACATCCCTAGACACCAAGTCTGTAATGAGCTTCTCTGGCACTCCATCCACTCGTCCTCCAATCCCGTTTGAGGAGTTAAGTGCGCCTGTGACTGCACGGGATGGGCTGTTGGAAACTTGCGCCTGGTTTCCTCTGGACTTCAGCGCATGCACCGTTTCCCTTTGCTGACTTTGCTCTGAATCCTTTTGCTATAAACCCTGATAGCTGTGGGGCAGCTACACACTGAGTACTGAGTCCTCCCAGCAAATCATCATACTTGGAGGTGGTCTTAGGAATGCTGAAGATGCAGAATATGTACTCTCCAAAAATATAATGAATTTTTTTAAAATGGAAAGGGACGTTTATATGAAAAAGGAACAAAAGAGCTACAGTTAAGCCTTGAATAACATAGTTTGAACTGTGCAAGTCCACTTATACATGGAATTTTTTCAGTAAATACCTGTACTATTTTTTTTATTGTGGTCAGGAGACTGTAGATGAAAAGGACCAATTATATGCATTGATCTGTGCCATTTGATATAAAGTCACTGGGGAATCATAAAGGAAACAAAGGTTTCTGAGGAATCAAAACTTATATGCAGATTTCACTGTGTGGGGGTTCGGCACCCCTAACCCTTACGTTGTTCCCAAAGTGAACTGTAGTGGTACATCTACACAATGGAATACTACGCCGCTATAAAAAAAAAGGAACTCTTACCATTTGCAACAGCATGGATGGAACTGGAGAGCATTTTGCTAAGTGAAATAAGCCAGTCGGAGAAAGATAAATATCACATGATCTCACTCATTTGAGGAATGAACAAGAATAGATCCAGAGACAAATGGCAGGGGAGGGAGGGTTGGAGAGCAACCACAGGATTGTATACATGCATATTAGCATAACCAATGGACACAGACACTGGACGGTAGGGGCTTGTCCAGGGTGGGAATGGCTGGAGGAGGGGGAGGGTCTATTGGGGAAAAAGGAGACATATGTAAAACTTTAGACAGTAAATAAATTTTAAAAAAACAAAAACAAAATACAGCCCTAGCCAGTTGGGCTCAGTGGATAGAGCGTCGGCCTGCGAACTGAAAGGGCCCAGGTTCAATTCCGGTCAAGGGCACATGCCTGGGTTGTAGGCTCAATCCCCAGTGGGGGACTTGCAGGAGGCAGCCGATCCATAATTCTCTCTCATCATGGATGTTTCTCTCTCTCCCTCTTCCTTCCTCTCTCAAATCAATAATAAAAAATTTTTTTTTTAAAAAGTGAACCGTATTCCTATTTGCATATGTATGCATAGAGTATCACGAGAAAGATAAACAAAAAAATTTAACACTAGATGGCCCCAGAGAGATAAACTGAAGACTTAGGGACAGAAGTGGAAGGGGAATTTTTATACCAAATCTTTTATACCCTGGTGTACAGTGAAGCTTTACCTGTTTAAAAGTACATTATGAAACTCCTAATGTTCTTAATATAATAATATTACGTTCTTTATAGGCAAATAGGCTCTATAATATAGGCTCTATATTATATAGAGTATAAGGTCTAAACAACATAAAAATAACATTTTTTTCAGAGTGAGTTCTAAACCTGTGTAACAATGATGATACTAATAGTAAGTTAAAAAAAAAAGTTAGGGCCAAAACCGGTTTGGCTCGGTGGATAGAGCATTGGCCTACGGACTGAAAGGTCCCAGGTTCAATTCCGGTCAAAGGCATGTACATGGGTTGCGGGCACATCCCCAGTGGGAGATGTGCAGGAGGCAGCTGATGGATGTTTCTCTCTCATCGATGTTTCTAACTCTCTATCTCTCTCCCTTCCTCACTGTAAAAAATCAATAAATTAAAAAAAAAAAAGTTAGGAAAAAAAGTGCAAGACATATACATTGAAAACTATAAAACATTGCTAAAAGAAATTAAAGACCTCAATACATGGAAAGACATCCAGTGTCCATGAGAACTTAATATTAAAATGGCAATACTTCAGACTAGCTGGCGTGGCTCAGTGGTTGAGCATCGACAAACCCAGCTGACTTTTTTGCAGAAATTGATGAACTGATCCTAAAATTCATATGGAAATCCAAAAAAAAACTAAGAAAAAATCAAAATAATCTTAAAAAAGCACACCTCTCAATTTCAAACTGCAAAGCCGTGATGAACCAGGAGATCATGGTTCGATTCCTGGTCAGGACACATGCGTGGGTTGTGAGCTTGATCCTGGTAGGGGACGTGCAAGAGGCAGCCAATCAATGATTCTGTCTCATCATTGATGGTTCTTTTTTTAATTTTTATTGATTTCAGAGAGGACGGGAGAGGGAGAGAAGGATAGAAACAATTAATGATGAGAATCATTGATAGGCTGCTTCCTGCAAGCCCTGTACTGGGAGTCAAGCCCACAACACAGGCATTTGCCCTGACAGGGAATTGAACCATGACCTCCTGGTTCCTAGGTCCAACCAC
>NW_006286236.1:417903-422891 GCF_000327345.1 Myotis davidii
TCTATCTCTCTCTCCTTCTCCCTTCCTCTCTGAAATCAATAAAAATATATTTTTTAAAAACCCAGCTGACTTTTTTGCAGAAATTGATGAACTGATCCTAAAATTCATATGGAAATCCAAAAAAAAACTAAGAAAAAATCAAAATAATCTTAAAAAAGCACACCTCTCAATTTCAAACTGCAAAGCTACAGTAATCAAGAAAGTGTAGTATATGCCCAGCCCATGTGGCTCAGTGTCAACCCAGGAACCAAGAAGTCAGGGTTCGATTCCTGGTCAGGGCACATGCCCAGGATGGGGGAGGCAGACAATCGATGATGTTTCTCTCTCATTGATATTTCTATCTCTCTATCCTTCTCGCTTCCTCTGAACCCGGACTCTTTCAGTCATCTGACTTTCTATCCACTGAGCCAAACCGGCTAGGGCAATAAAAATATTTTTTAAATGGCAATACTCCAAAAGGAGAAGAAAAAAAATAGAAATAAAATAAAATGGCAATACTCCCTCAAATTGGTCTTCAAATTCTACACAATCCCTATAAAAATCCCAGCTGAGCCCTAGCCGGTTAGGCTCAGTGGATACAGCATCGACCTGCAGACTAAAGGGTCCCAGGCTCTATTCCGGCCAAGGGCACATGCCCGGGTTGTGGGCTCGATCCCTAGCGGGGGGGCGTGCAAGAGGCAGCAAATCAATAATTCTTTCTCATTATTGATGTTTCTATCTCTCTCTCCTTCTCCCTTCCTCTCTGAAATCAATAAAAATATTTTTTAAAAAAAAAATCCCAGCTGACTGTTTTGCAGAAATTGATGAGCTGATCCTAAAATTCATATGGAAATCCAAGAAATTAAGAAAAATCAAAATAATCTTTAAAAAGCACACCTCTCAATTTCAAACTGCAAAGCTACAGTAATCAAGAAAGTGTAGTACATGCCCAGCCCATTTGGCTCAGTGTCAACCCAGGAACCAAGAAGTCAGGGTTCGATTCCTGGTCAGGGCACATGCCCAGGATGGGGGAGGCAGACAATCGATGATGTTTCTCTCTCATTGATATTTCTATCTCTCTATCCTTCTCGCTTCCTCTCTCTCTCTAAAAATCAATGAAAACATTAAAAAAGGAAAAAAAGACAGTGTAGTACGAGTATAAGCCTAAAGCTAGGCATATAGATCAATGGAATCAAATTCACAGTCCAGAAATGAACCCTTACATTTACATGATAACCAATTTCGACAACTGTGCCAAGACAATTCAAGGGGGAAGCTTGTTTTTTTCAAAATTGGTGCTAGAACAGCTGAATAGCTGCATGCAAAAGAATGAAGTTAGACCCTCCTACTTCACATCATATATAAAAGACACCATCAGAAAGTGAAAGATGGGAGGCTGGAAAGCCCATCCCAGAGCCACTGTGAGGACCCCCCAAATTTCAGAGGGTAATGGAAACAAGTCAAGATCAAAGATCTCACCCTGGCCAGTGTGGCTGCATTTAGAATGTCGGCCTGAGCTCCAAAGGAAGGGTCATAGGTTCAATTCCCAGTCAAGGGCACGCACCTAGATTACAGGTTTGACCCTAGCCCTGGTCAGAGCGGTACAGGTGGTAACCAATTGATGTGTCTCTAACATCGGTGTTTCTCTCTCTCTCCCTCCCCTTCTACTTTCGCTAAAATCAATGGGAAAAAAATTTCCTTGTGTGAGGATTAACATAAAAGATCTTTTTAAAAAAATATCTTTTATTGACTTTAAAAAAAAATATATTTTATTGATTTTTTACAGAGAGGAAGGGAGAGAGATAAAGAGTTAGAAACATCGATGAGAGAGAAACATCGATCAGCTGCCTCCTGCACATCTCCCAGTGGGAATGTGCCCGCAACCCAGGTACATGCCCTTGACCGGAATCGAACCTGGGACCTTTCAGTCGGCAGGCCAACGCTCAATCCACTGAGCCAAACCGGGTTTGGCTTTTATTGACTTTTTTACAGAGAGGAAGTGAGAGGGATAGAGTTAGAAACATCGATGAGAGAGAAACATCAATCAGCTGCCTCCTGCACACTCCCTACTGGGGATGTGCCCATAACCAAGGTACATGCCCTGACCGCAATCGAACCCGGGACCCTTCAGTCCGCAGGCTCACACTCTATTCACTGAGCCAAACCAGTTAGGGCAGATCTTAATTTCAGCTTTCAGCATGTGTGAGAGATCTCTGTCCTCTTCATTTATTCAACCTTCATTCAACAAGTTTCTTACCAAGGGCCTACTATGCACCAAGCCCTAGGGAAATAACATGGTGAGCAAACAGACACAGGTCACCCTGAGCTTCTAATGACCCCCGTCACAGGATCCTATCCAGCACACGGACACAGAGCGCACACCTACCGTTGCCGACCTGTGGAGCAATGGCTTCAGCCTCAGGCCAAGGCGTATTCTTGAAGAATCTTTCTGTCAGCTTCGTCCAGCTGAAAACCAAGCAGAATAATTCTAGAATTTGAAACAAAAGGACCCAAGAGCCACTCTCACATTTTACAGACGAGGACCTTGGGCTCAGAAAGGGGACGATGTCACAGAAATAAAGCCAGGCCCAGAGCAAGTCTACAACTTTCCTCAACCCAGCTCTACCTGACAATCTGTCTTGATACAGCGAAATACTCCATTTCTATCAGCGAGGCACCCCCAAGCTCTTCAGGATCATCTCCTGCCTCTGCATCATGAACGCTAGGTGCTTGCAAATCCCTGATTTGAGTACTTTTCAGATTCTCCTCCTCGCTCCCTTAGCAATTCCATTTCCACTTGCTAGAGTACTGTGCCTCCTCCCTCTCTCCAACACAGAAACAAATCTGTATGCTGAAGTCTGGACCACAGCTGACCCAGAGCATCCAACCCACACACGCTGTCCAACTGCTTCCCAGCCCCCGAGGGTTACGTTCATTTTCTTCCTCCTGATTCCTCAGCAGCTACTTCACTGCCCCTGATTCTCAGGCTCCACCTCTCCCTTTCCTCCTATTAACACACTCAAACGCCCCATCAAAACACACAACAAAACAAAGTGTCTCCATAACCCTGTAAGACCTCTGCACTTACCAATTCGCCTTTCTCAACCCCCATTTCCCGTGTCCCACGGTCACCTGGCTTCTGCCTCCACCACTCCACTGAAACTGACTTGTTCAGGTTGCCAAAGTACAAATTCAAGTGGCTCCTTTCTCGTCTCAATCTTGTTAGAGCGCTTACCATCTGTTTACCATTTCCTGCTTCAAAGTCTCCTCTCTCTTTAGTTCCTATGACACTTCTTTCTGATTTACTGCCTACTTTTCTCACTTACTGTCCCCTCTGCTATTTCCTTTCTTTGCTCTCCCCTCAAAACATCTTTCCCAGGTGCCAGCCGTTTTCCTCACCACACGTTCTCCTAGGGGAGTAATACCGACCACATGCTTGGCTAAACCACTCTCTCTCTCTGCCTGCACTGTCCAGTACAGTGCCGTCAGCCAGCAGCCCATACCTGTTCTCATAGATGTCCTGGATCTCATACACTTTCTGGTCAATGACATCACTGGAGACACGACTTGCCTGTAGCTCATACACCTTCTGGTCGATCAAATCTGACACGGTTTTGTGGAAATACTGGATGAAGTTTTTAATGACTTCGGGGATCACCTGATAGGTCTGCTGTTCATACTGACGTTCATAAGCCAGATCCTGCTTTGGATCTCCTAGAGGTTGGATATAATAAATAAATATTTTACAAAGTGCTTTCCAACCCACATATATAACAAAAGGGCCAGATCCATCACCCAAATTAAGCTCAAACTTATCAAATAGGATATAATTCCCCCTTTAAATACTCAGATGTAATCCTCCCCAAAGCATTCCCAATCCCATCACCCTATTTCTTCACAACATTTACCACCAAAGCTACTTATTACCTGTTTCTCCCCCTAGAAGCTAAAGTCTACATGGGAAAGAACCTTGTCTGTCTTGTACGCAGATGTACCCTGGGGACCTAGAAAAGGTGTGTGTGTTGCAGGAGGAGGAAAGACTGTGGAAAGGGAGAGTAAGTAGTAGGTATTTTATATTATTTGAATGGATAAATTACTGCCATTTTCTACCTATATGATTTGGTACGAGGAACTAAACTTCTCTGTGCTCGGTTTTCTCCTCTGTCAAATGGAGACAACATTAATATACATGCTTTACAGAACGGTTGTAAGGACAAAGTACCCAGAACAATGCATGGCACTTACTAAGTCAAACCAAGTCACTATGATATTTCAAGAAACCTTCACAAAAGATTTCATTTGGGCTTGGTTTTTTGTTTTTTTTTTACAAGATTTCCTTCTTCGGCCAACAGTTTGAACAACAGAATCACAGCCAGGTCAGTCGTCCTCCCCTCCTAGGGTTTCCAGGTGGGCCAGGAGGAAGGCTGGTTTACAGGTGCACACCGCCACCGCCCTCCTGCTGGGCGCTAATGACTGACTCCAGCCCAGACATCAAGAAGCGGTTTTAAACAGGTGCCCATCAGCGCGGTTCCCAGGCGTTAATAAAGGGGCCCGTCCCTGCAGGCACCCAGCTCACCAGACGAGTCTCACCTGTGTGCATATCATAGTCGCCCGGGTAAGTATAGGGATCATAGGCGGCCTGTGAACGAGAAAGACAGGGGCAGTCACCACGCCGTGAACCCAAAAAGCTCATCCCAGGGCCGGTGTGTCAGGCAGGGTACTAAGGGTGCAGAGTTGGGTGAAACCCGCATGCCCGCAAAGGGAGACTCAGCGCACAGTGACAACACAACCTTGCGGTGTAGCAAGCTGGAGCAAAGCTAGGAATCAGCAGGATTTGACAAGACCGAGCCCCAGATATAAGAAGTGCTCGATTACAGAGACACAGCCCCCGTAGCCAGCTTCCGTCCCGGGTCTTGGAAAAGAAGAGGACGGGGGGACCGGACACAGGAAGTGGGCGGGCAGACAGGGCCGATGAGGAGCCGGAGGGGTGGCCGCAGCATGGGCGCGCG
>NW_006286236.1:422998-431328 GCF_000327345.1 Myotis davidii
CTGCGCCTGCGTCGCGAGACCGGAAGTCCAGCCCCGCCCGGGCCCGTCCGGAAACCGGAAGTCTTGCCCGGACCGCAGGCACGCTCAGGCTGCCATGTTAGGAAGGGCGAAGACGACAAACGCCTTAAGTTTCCTTTCTTCTCCAAATGGAGGCCTTACGAGGAAAGTGACTCTGAAGTCCTTGCGTGAATTTGGAAATAAGGACATAAAATAGTTCGGCATAATATACTATGGCCAAAGAAACCCAAAGTTTTGCCACACAAAAGATGGCTGGAAGCTTTGGTCGGGCCGATTTTTCGCCTGCAGGGAAATTCGGATACCAGAGGGCTTGATGTTGGATTTAGGTATAAACGGTTTGCCTGCGGTGAAAATGTCTTCCAACGTTCCGGCCTCAAAAGACTACGCTTCCTGGGTGTAAAAGTGGAGAGTTGGTCCCACATAGCGAGCGGGCATTGAGAAAAGGCGCCTCCCGGTTTTGCACGTTAAGGTTGGAACAGGCAAAGACGAGGCCAGCTCTGGTGTGAGGTCCTGGAGCGAGTCCTGGTCCCACGCACGTGCTTAGGCTGCAGATGGAGTCGGAGTCCCGCGGATTGTGGGTTTGCGTCAGGGAAGCTCTCGAGTGGGGATGAGGTTATACAGCAACAGAAGCCGGCCTGTGGGTCAGGGGCTTGGCTCAGCCGCCTGCCCATCCACAGCACTAGCGTGAATCTGGACTCCAGTCCTGCACTCCTGCTGCTTTGCTGTGTGACAGGAGCGTGGCTCACCTTCCGGGGCCCCAGCCTCCGCATCCTCTTGGCACAAAGCTAGGCCCCCTAGCTCTTACCAGCGTGGTAAACTCTGCCTCAGGGCTTTTGTTATATATATGTGTACACACATACACACACACACACACACACACACACACACATATATATGCAAATTTGTATTGATTTCAGAGAGGAAGGGTGAAGGAGAGATAGATCAGTGATGACGTTGTCGGGTGCCTACTTGCGCACTTCACACTGGGGATGGAGCCCACAACCCCAGCATGTGCCCTGACCTGGAATCAAACCATGACCTCCTGGTTCATAGGTCCACGCTCAACCTTGGGGCGTTTGTATTAACAGTTACCTGGTTTATATTCTAGAGCAGCGGTTCTCAACCTGTGGGTCGCGACCCCTTTGGCGGTCGAACGACCCTTTCACAGGGGTTGCCTAAGACCATCCTGCCTATCAATCAGATATTTACATGACGATTCATAACAGTAGCAACATGACAATTATGAAGTAGCAACGAAAATAATTTTATGGTTGGGTCACAACATGAGGAACTGTATTTAAAGGGCCAGAAGGTTGAGAACCACTATTCTAGAGTGAGGTCCTCCCAGATATCCGCAAAGCTGGCTCCTTCAATTGTTTGCTCTGATATCAGCAACTCAGAGCATCCTATTTAGAACCAGAGGCCCGTGCATGAATACGTGCACTGGGGCGGAGGGTCCCTCAGCCTGGACTGAGCTGACTCGCAGTCCGGGAGCCCTCAGGGGATGTGGGAGGAGCGGGCCTAAGCCATCAGTCAGACATCCTTAGCATTGCCAGGAAGGCGGGAGAGGCTCCCACTACCACTGCCACTGAGCTTGCCAGCCATGAGCCTGGCTTCTGGCTGAGCAGTGCTCCCCCTGTGGGAGCGCACTGACCACCAGGGGACAGTTCCTGCATTGAGCGTCTGCCCCCTGGTGGTCAGTGAGCATCATAGTGACTGATGGCTCTGCTGTTCAGTTGATTTGCGTACAGGCAGTCCTCAGGTTACGTTGGACTCGATGTAGGTCATTTCATGGTTAACGTGGCCATCTCCCATTTATTTATAAAAAAAGAGTTCCGTCATTTCGACGTATGTACATATGTGCTTCATGTTTTTTATTCTTTATTTACCACAAGTAAAGGTCAGGAATTGTTATCTTTTAATTTTTTTTTTACTGTTTCACTTCATTACTGCTGTGTATGTGCTCCATGTGAGTGACGTAGGTGCTTATGTAGGTGGGTTCCCACTTACCACGAAAATTGCGTTACATCATAGGAACGGATCTCCGAAGTAACCCAAGGACTTACTGTATTAGCCTTTTATTATATAGGATTATAGCACCATGGCCCAACTCCCTGCGCCAGGGTTTGGTTTTGCGTTCCCTCTTTGCACTATCACCAAAAGATGGTACCATCATGGAACTAAAGCTCAAGCTTTAGGGTTCCCTCAGTTCCCCAGGACTCTGCCACGGCTCAAGGAGGATTCCCAGCAATTTTCTCTCATTACCCAATGTTTTTGTAAAATTTGCAAAAATAATATTTTTACTGCAATCTTAAAACTGCTCTCTCTACTGGATTCCCCCTGTAACACTTTCCTTTGTGCTTAGTGGCATTTGAGATCCAGCTAGAGGAAATCCAATTGGACACATTTCAGTTTAGTAGAATACATTTATGAGTACAGTTAAGTTATTGCTAGTGTTCATATGTAAGATATACCTACCATCCACTGTGATCACTGAGGGTCCTCAATGAAAGGAATGCTTAAGGTTAATCAGGGCACTGGAAAGCTTGAGATTACCTGGAAACTTGCAGTTCATCTAAGACAAAAATTTGATAGGGTTGTACCAACTCTGACAATTCTCAAAATGTTCACGACATTACTAAAAAGGAATTGTGAAGTCAGAGTTTTTCTAAATTATCAATAAAAAAAAATAGGCCTAACATACTAGAGCAGCAATTTTCAACCTTTTTCATCTCATGGCACCAAACTAATTATTAAAATTCTGTCGAGCACCAAAAAATATATTTTTTGCTGATCTGACAAAAATAGGTATAATTTTTATTCGCACGGAACGAAGGAAGGCCCCGGCCAGCAGCCAGGGAAGGGAGGCCCTGGCCGGCAGCCAGAAAGCCCCAATGAGCCCTGATCGCTGGCCAGGCCGAGGGATCCTACCCTTGCACAAACTTCGTGCACCAGGCCTCTAGTATATATATAATTTGTATTGGTTTCAGAGAGGAAAGGAGAAGGAGAGAGAGATAGAAACATCAATGGTGAAAGAGAAACATCCATCAGCTGCCCCCTGCACGTCCCCCACTAATCACTAAATAGTAGACTGCCCCTTCATTCTGGGGTTGGTCTCCTCTTGATTGATCTACCTTCACTCCTAGGGTGGCTTATCCAATCCGCTAGGTTTAAATATCATCCATGTGCTGTTGACCCCCCACATATTTCCATCCTGGACCTACCCCTGCAGTGGGCTCATGGCCCAAGTGAGTATCTGGAAGTATTGGCACCTCAAACTTAACATGTCCAAACTGAGCTTTTGATATTCTGCCCCAACCTTGTTCCTCCCCTCCCACAGTTCCCCCCATCTTAGTTAAGGACAACTTCATTTTTTTAGTTGCTCAAGCCAAAGCCTGCAGAACCACCCTTGACTTGACTCTCTACACCACACATTTGATGCATCTGCATTTTGTCGGTTCTATCTTCAAAATCTTCCCAGGCTCAGTTCTCACCACCGTGTCGCTAACATTCTTGTCCCAGCCTCCATCATCTCACTTGTATTGTAATAGCTACCTCACTCTCCTGCTTCTAATTTTCAATCTGTATTTGCAGAATTGCTTTGAGTTCAAACAGGCCATTTCTTGGCAGCACATGAAGTCTGCTTAGAAATGCAACTTTGATCTGAAAACAGCTGGAACTCCATTATAGGCTATGATGTTTCTGAAAACAGGGCGATTTTGCAAGGGTCCCTTGCTAATGGAAACACAGTACTTCAAAGGGAAAGAAACTTCCAACAGACAGACCAAAGCCCTTGGAATTTTACCTGGGGGAGTTGTTGAAAGAATTTAGCAGCTGAAAAACTGCCCTGATTCTCTTCATCTCTTGCCTGGGATTTGAGGCAGGAACTTCTCTGACTCAGAGAAGCCATTAGTTATATTTTACAGTCGGCCTGGGCTCTTCAGCTGGGTTCATTTCAAGCTTCAGTTCCCAAGAAACTTGTGTTTGTAGTTCACTTACTGTCCCATTTGTTTCACTCTCCTGAGCATGATCTATCTCACAAGCCCCTCTCTACCTTCCTTTACTGCAATAATGTGTGGGCCCTGGGAGAGCAGTAGCTCAGTCTTTATAAATCAGCACTAGAAGCATCCTTAAGGATCTTCTGGAATAGGAGTCCACTAGATAGGAGAAGAACAGTGAAGTAGCAAGCTTTTTCCTGACCATATTAGTTGTATCCCTTATTTCTTTTCTTTTTTTGATCCTCACCCAAGGATATGCTTACTGATTTTAGAGAGAAAGGAAGGGGGCAGGAGAGAAACGTGCTCCTGACTGGGAATCGAACCCTCAACCTTACGGTGCACAAGACAACACTCCAACCGAATAAGTAACCTGGGCAGGGAGGTTGTGTCCCTTCTTTCACCATTGACGTGGAAGAATATTTCTCTTGCCCATAAATAAATATTCAATCACTTTTCTGAAAACTCAGGGCCCTTTCTCTGTAGCCTAAAATAACAGTTCTCCAATTGTTAAAAATATAGTTGTCATGTTCTTGATTGAGGTGGTTGTTACATGAATGTATACATTTGTCAAAAATCATCAGCCTCGTCCAGCTGGTGTGGCCCACTGGTTGAGCGTTGACCCATACACCCAGAAGTTGCTGGTTCAATTCCCCATCAGGTCACATGCGGACTTGACCCTCAGTAGGGAGTGTGCAGGAGACAGCCAATTGATGTTTCTCATCGATGTTCCTCTCTCTCTCCCTTCTTCTCTGAAATAAATAAAAATATACTTTCAAAAAAGAAATTTTCCAGCATATTAACAAGTCACTTAATCACCACATCGTATTTTCAGATACTAGGTAATTTTTCTCCACACATTTTCATTATTCCATGTTTCAGAAAGACAATAAATATATTAATTTCCTTTTAACTCTACATGGGAAAAACAATAGCACAGGTATGACAATAAGGGGCAACTGCCTTTAGGCCTCAAGGTGGAGGTAACAGAGCAGTGGGGACTGTGGCAAACCAGAACACCATTCCCCATCTGAAGGGGAAAGTTGCTGTGCAGCTCCAGCCCACTGTTGCCCTGTGGGAGAGCTGGTCCTACATTGCCATACTTTCCCATTTTTAAGAGAATCTGGAAATAGAAAATTTTATGTGAAAGCTCTCAATTTTTATATGTTGGCAACCAGTTCAAATTGCTCTAAAATACTGTAAAGGCCAACAGGATGATGGAAATGAAAAGACAGCTAACCTGATGAATCTGGCCTGACCCAGTGTCATTATCTGACCCAAACAAAACCTTCTTATGGGAAGATTGACGCCCAAAGAAAGGAAACACTCCCAAATCATGAGGTAAGTCTGGGCTGGACAGGACTTAAAACCCAAGTCCCTGGGTTTCCAGGCAGAAGCTTTCCCCACAAGGCAAACAGAGGTAGTTTCTTTGTCTCTCATCTAGTGCTTCATGTTTTAGTTCCTGATTGACCAAATATACATGACTTGTGTATGAAAGCTTTAGCCTTAGGTCAAGTTCAAGCCAGTGTGATATGCCCAATGTTGTGCAGAATTTGCATGCATCCTACCCTTATTTATAATAACACCAATAGGCATCCCTGTTTTGAGCACTAAATTTGTGCCAAGCTCAATAATAGGTGCTTTACTCACATCATAGCATTCAGTCCTGTGATAATCTCATGATTTAGGTACCACTATTACCTCCGTTTTACAGATGAGGAAACTGAGGCTTAGCAAGTAAAATGACTTGCTCAAAGCCATAGTCCCACATATTTACAGCTCCAAAGGTGATGGCCTTAACCACTGGGCTGGACTATCTTTATTCATTCATTCATTCAGTGAAATAGTTACAATGTGCTGGTGCCAGCTGCTGAGCCAGGAGTTATGGGGGAATACAACTTCATAGAGCCAAGTTCCAGTCTAAAACCCTGAGGCTGAGGTTAACTGAGTCCACATTCAACCCACATTCTATTCTTCTGATTCAAAATAACAGGTAGTTCTTGAAACACATAGATGATTGGGCCATGTAATTTACACTTTAACAACGTTGATTTGAAAATTAGCAGTAGCAACCACCTCTAGATGTTTAGGGGTCCTGCTCAAATTAAAAGATTGTGACAATGCCAACATATTAGTAGACCAGGTTTCCTGAAGACCAGACCCTCATGGTGTAGGAGGAAGACAATGGTCTTGACTGCTAGGACAAAGGGTTCGGATGCTACCTGAACTCAATGGGCAGGCAGAACCTAGAGACATGAAGAGAATTGTGCTTTAGGCAGCTTGTGCACCGTGGTTCTACAAGAAGAGACGGAATTTGCATATGATGCATGCAAATTCTACACAACAGTCTAACAATGCACAAACCTCCATGGACTCCTCCACTTCATTCTGCTTTAAACTACTGTGGAGGCTATTACATGGAAAAAAAAGAGGGATAAATAATAGTTATTTCAGGGTACATTCAGCAAGCATGAGGCTTAAATACCCAGATGTCTTTGGTTTAAGCAAGTTTCCAGCAGGTTCTTCAAAAATGGTAGTATGATGGAGAGGACTTTTCAAGGTTCAAATCCCAGTTCTTCAACATTCTAGCCTTGTACTTTGGACAATTCATAAATCTCAGGGCCTCAATTTACTGATTTGCAAATGGGTATAATAATATCTACCTTCTAATGCCCTTGGGAGGGAGAACTAAATGGTATAATATATAGAAAGCACTTGGTAAGTGGTACATGTGCAATGTTTATTTCTTTCCTTTGTTTTCTTCTAGCTACAAGTGGTGCAGTGTTAAACCTCCCAATGGTGTTCTGAGAGCATTGTAAATTCAACTGGGTTGAATAAGAGGGAAGAACATTTGCCTGGACACAGCCCTAGTCCCA
Source organism: Myotis davidii (assembly GCF_000327345.1). Taxonomy (NCBI): domain Eukaryota; kingdom Metazoa; phylum Chordata; class Mammalia; order Chiroptera; family Vespertilionidae; genus Myotis; species Myotis davidii. Next base: position 429,888 of record NW_006286236.1, read on the forward strand.
AGAAAGCTGGACGTCGATGAACAATTCCCTTTTCTCTCTGGTTTCGGCTCCTCCCCTATAAATAGGGATGGCCCTCTTTGTCCACCTTACAGAAAGGTTTGTAGGTATGTTGAACAAACTTAAGAGAGTCTGGAGGCTTTGGCTAGAAATGAAGATAAAGGTTTATTCAAGGATCTTAGAATACACAAACTGGAAACGGAGCTAGGCAAAACCCCAGAAGTGTTCCAGAGAAGAAAGAAAAGTTCTTATAGTAAAAAGGACATTCTTGAGAATTAGCAGCCCTGTATTCTTAGCCCTAGGACTGGTCCAGGAGAGTTATTAGTCAGATGTCACAAAGTCCGGATACGTGAGTCCTGGGGTAATCAGAGGGTTATATGGAGGCCTGGTGCATGTCCAGATGGATGTCCAGGACTTGACACAGGACTGGAAAGTTAAAAGAGTAAGTTACCAGGCTAGTTAGAACAAGAATAGTCTTTCCTCACCCTCAACCTTCATAATGTTAATAATTTTAGCAGCTTGGTTAAAGTGACTCCATTTTATATACCCCCTATCTTCACCCTTTCCTCTGGTGTAGGGCTGTGAAAATTCTTACAAAACAGTGCACCCAGTTGCACTATTGCTAAACTCATCACCTGTTTGCGGAATATTTTCCTGTTTCCAGCTCTGACTTCTCCCATAGGACTGTATGTCAGCGGGAATGGAGTCTGACCCTGCCTCCAGAACCTAACACAGTTACCTGGCTCAGTGACTGGTTCTCGGACTGAAGCGTCGCTCCGGTGTAACTAAGTTGAATTAAAATTCTTTGTAAATCAGTGATCACCGCGGGGGTTACGGAGAGAATCCAGAATAAAGGAATCTATCGCATTTAGAAACTATCACTCCTTGGTTCGTGGTGATAGGCCATCATTTTAACATATCTTCGTTTTCCTACTTACACTGTGCTATTGTGGGAAATTCTTTTCTTTTATTTTTTTTCATGTTCATTGATTTAAAAGATATACATATTTACCTCTCCCTAAAGTTTGGTTTCTTGACTTTCCTTCGCGATTGGCTGCAGAGCATCTTAATGTGATTGGCTAAAGCATCTGCCCATTACCTTTCCCGTGCGGCGACGGAGGAAATGGAAAAAAATAGTGTTTCAAATATATTTTATTGGCTCCCGTGTAGAGACGTAGAGCTAGAACTTGGGTACTGCCAAAATATGATTGGTTTTTATGTCCGTCAGTCACACTGCCGGAAGCCCATGCTATTGCCCGGCTGGAGGGAGGGGCTTGGGCTGGAAGGGTTTTCATTGGTTCGGAGCGCTCAGCTCGCGACGCGAGCCCGTACCCGCTCGGTTGCCGTGGTTGCAGGTCGGACCACCCGCTCGCCCGCTGACAGCGAGGCTTCGGGAGAAGGGAAGTGGGTCGGTTGGTCGGTCCGGAACGAGGCTCCGGCAGCC
>NW_006286236.1:431626-447936 GCF_000327345.1 Myotis davidii
GGAAAGGAGAAAAGCCTTCCTGCCCAGAACCAGTCACCCAGGCTTCAATTCCTGAATAGAAGCGTCCGCGACTCCAGGGGTCACCAGCAGATAACAACCTGGGGCCCCGCGGGATGCTTTTACTTCTGCTGTCGGAGCGGGGAGGCCAGCGCCTGTAGCCGAGTCCTGCCCGCTGGTTTCAATGCACAGACCTCGATGGACTCCTCCACTTGGTTCTGCCTTAAGCAAACTATAGACCCTCATCTCTAGAATGAGCACAGTACTTGCTTTACAGAGATCTTGGGGAGAGCTGAGGAAGGTGGTGCATGTATAGGTTGAATCTGCTCTTGTGTGTGCCAAACTGTGGGCATTTCCGACCCTCGCGGTAATAACTCACTGAGATCCGGATCCTGATCCCATTCTCTGGAGGAGGAAACTGGCTCAGAGAAAGCGCTTCCTCCAAGTCCCATCGCGAGGAACGTACCCACCCCAGTCGGCCAGGCTCAGACTTCTGCTCTGATGTGCCTCCCGGGTGTGACCATTTTTCTGACGACAAAGGCATTGCTTTCACTTAGCCTCTAGTATAGAGGTAGTGTCATTGTAGGAGAAATAACCACGTTTAGGTAAGGCCTTTGGGACTGGCCTATTTTAAAGGAGAATATACGATTATCTGTGTAACCTGTTCACAGAGAGCTGCCGTGTAAACATCTCGTTTTGTCTTGGCAACAACTCATGGTGATCAGGACGGAGCTCATCCCTGTTTTGCCAGCGATAGATCTGAGCTGGGTTAGCTAACCTGCTCAAGGCACCCAGCTGCTGCAGGGGCTACAGAATGTGGCTTTTGCACTAGTTGTGCCGCGTTCCAAGTTTCTCCTTGTTCCCGGGGTAGTGTCTCTTGTATCCGGACACCTCTCTTTCTCTTTCGGTGCTCCTGTAGCTGAGTGGTGGGGTAACTAGGAAGCTGTGCACTTCCTGCTTCATCGTGGCGGCTGCTGTTTTATATATACATATAAAGATACATATTCACTGATACTCTCTGACTCTCTTCACAGCTCTGAAGAGGCTGAGGGACTCGGCCAATGCCAACGATGTGGAAACAGGTGAGTGTGCAAAGCGGATCCAGCTCTGTGGGCTCCTTGGGGAAGAAAAACCTGGGGAGACGGTGCTTGAATCCATTCAGTCTGACAGCTCACCCTGTGGAGCCTGCTCACTGTAGTTATTGTAAAGCTGCAGTCATTTGGCAGAAGGTGTGTCTGCGTAGGTGCTCACTCTTCCCATGCTTCCCCGTCACCATGAACTTCCTGATGTCTGAGTGCTTTACCGCCCTGGGGGCTCCTTGATGGTGGGGACACATCTGCTTTTGTATCCCTGACACCCAGCAGGTTAGGAACTTTGGGGAATGAACAGTCTGTTTTAGCTGCCAGGAGAGCCACCATCTGCACAGAGCAACCACCTTCCACTGCGCGCTGAAGCTTTGTGGTAGTTGGGTCAGTGGTTCTCAAACTTGATTTTTGGCAGAAGGTCTGGAAGGCATGGGAGGGGCTCCTAGCAGGACACTACTCTGGTTGTCTTGTCATTGCTCTCTAGACTTCACCAGCTGATAGGGCAGTAGCAATATGGAAGGTTCAAGGGCAAGTTAGAGGAAAAAAGTTAATTTTATCCACTAATTCTTTGTGTGAATCAGGGGAAAGTGGTCCCTTCGTTCCTACAGCTGCTGTAACAAATTACCGCAAACATAGTGGTGTATAAATCAACACAAATGTGTTATCATACAGTTCCGTGGGCCAGAGTCCAACACAGGTCTCACGGGCTGAAACCAGGGTGTCTGCAGGGCTGTGTTTCCTCCTGGGGGCTCTGGGTGAGAATCTGTTTCCCTGCCTTTTCCAGCTTCAGGATTCAGCAGAAGCGGGCTGAGTCCTCGCACTGCCGTCTCTATGGATCTCACAGCAGGGAAAGGTTCTCTGATTTCAAGGACTCAGGATAAAATTGGGCCTGAATAATCCAGGATAATGTTCCTAGCTCAAGGTCCCTAACCTTAATCACCTCTGCAAAGTCCCTTTTTGGTGTGTAAAGTAACATATCCATACATTCCGGGGACTGGGGCGTGGCATATTTGGGAGCGGATCCTTGCCTGCCTGGTGTGGACATCATTTGTTTTGGTGGTGGGATACCGTGGCCAACAGATGGAATGTGAGCATAGATCAAGGGCCAAGGGCAGGAAAGCCCGTGTCCAGCAGGCGCGGAGAGGAGGTCGTTGACCTCGGGAGCTGTGGTGCGGCCTGGACATGGTGCCCTTGTTGCTGGCATGGCATAGTGAGCAGGCCTGGAAACCGGAGCGCTTTTCACAGCTCTTCACTTTGGTCTCTTTTCCACAAACTTGAATATTTTGGAATATTTGGGCAATAACCTGGATAGCTTTTCAAGGAAAAATGACAAGAGTTCTCTTTTTAATATCTCTAGTGTGTGACCAGAGAATATTTTAATTATGCTTCCCTCCCACAGAAAGTCTAGTTCATCTTTTTTTTTTTCAAACTATAAGAGAAAGCTTATTTAGAAAGTCACAAAGGTAGAGAAAGTGAGTGGTAGAAGAAATGGGCTCAGGAAACAAGTTACAGAGGCAACAGAAGGGGCCCTTGGAGCTTAGGAGAGAGAAGGGTGAAGGAAACACGCCTGGGGGAGGGTGTGCTCCTGGGAGGGAGAGCGCACCAAGTCTGGTTCACCTTGAATCAGGTGTTCATGTGGTGGTTTTATTATTGTGATAGAAAGGATGCAATTGTCTATTCAGAGCCTCTGACACACCCATCTTCACAGCTAAATGGCTCTCAGGTTTACCAGGCTCTAGCAGGACTCTGATGGTGAAACTGGCTGTAGGATTAGCATTTTTCTTTCTTTCTCTGCATATTTATTATTGTGGGGTTTTTTTTGTATAGCTTAGCAATTACAGTGGGCACAAAATTTATCCCTGGCTATTGTTAAATCATAAGTGCTTTTCTGTGAGTTCATAATCATTTAAAATATTTTAAATATGGAAATAATATATGCATTTAAAATGTTTTGGAAATTAGAGAACTATACAAGCAAAACATCCATAATGTTAGGAGAGGAACTAATTTCTATTCATGTTTTGGTGACCATCCTTCCGGTTCTTCCTACACAGAGGAATTTTCTTCATGGGCTTGCACACTGTGCTGTATACACAATTTTGTAGCCTGCACAATTTTTGTATATCATAAACATTTTTCATAGTCCTTGTAACCATTTGTTTTTCAAAATGGAAGCATCATTTATTCCTATTTATAAAATGAATGTATGACTAAGTGATATTTCTAAAGCTTATAAAGAGCAAAAAACATTTTATAATTCCATTCCCCAGTCATAATCACAATATTTAATGGATGCACACTATGCCTTTAAAGGGGCAAAAACACCTTAACCAGTTTGGCTCAGGGATAGAGTGTCATCCTGCAGACTGAAGTGTCCCGCATTCAATTTGGGTCAAGGCCATGCACCTCGGTTGCAAGCTCGATCCTCGGCCCATGTATTCCCCAGTCATAATCACAATATTTAATGGATGCACACTATGCCTTTAAAGGGGCAAAAACACCTTAACCAGTTTGGCTCAGGGATAGAGTGTCATCCTGCAGACTGAAGGGTCCCGCATTCAATTCGGGTCAAGGCCATGTACCTCGGTTGCAAGCTCGATCCTCGGCCCATGTTGGGGCACGTGCAGGAGGAACTGATAGATGTGTCGCTCCATATCAATGTTTCTCTCTCTCTCCCCCTCCCTTTCACTCTCTCTAAAAATCAATGGAAAAATATCCTCGGTCTGGCCAGGCATAGCTCAGTGGTTGAGTGTGGACCCAAGAACAGGAGGTCATGGTTCCATTCCTGGTCAGGGCACATGCCCCCGTTGCAGGCTCAATCCCCAGTAGGGGGCATGCAGGAGGCAGCCGATCAATGATTCTCTCTCATCATTGATGTTTCAATCTCTCTCCCTCTCCTTTCCTCTCTGAAATCAATAAAAAAATATTTTTAAAAAATCCTTCGTTGAGGATTAACAAAAGAAAGGAGGGCAAAAAAAGTGTTATTTCATCATATATTTGCACGTTGGTATTTCATTTCTAAGATAATTTCCCAGGTATGGGATTATTACATCAAAGAGTAATAATTTTGAGCCTCTGCCTGTTTTGATGGCTACTGATAGATGTTGCTAAAATGCTTTCCGAAGACTATAACTGCATAAATCACAAAATAGACTGGATACTTTAGCTTTCTGTCTCTGTGATACTGGCTGTCTTTTGGTGATTGCACTGATGAACACTAAGATAGCCTGAAGCTCTTATTTCTCCTCCACTCTCCCAACCTTTTCCTTCGTTCATTTATTCACTCAGCCAGCAACATTCATTGAACAGGTAAGTAATGTTAAGGTATTAAGATAAACAAAATAAAACCCCTACAACATAGTTGGAGCAGAAGAATATTAAAGCAATACCATTTCTAAGATAAAAGTCCCCAAAAAACCGAAGTTAGGTATTCAGCTGGGGAGGAGTTAGTTCTGGAGCCAGAGAAGCCTCAGTTTACATCCCAGTGTGGCCTGAACATGCGTCCTCTGTGCTGGAGCCTCCTGGTCTGTCAAATGGACCTGAGACCTTGCTGTGGGGCCAGGGGCTTAGCAGTCAGACACCTGACACCAGGCTGGGGCTCAGTGTACAGGAGCGATTGCTCTAAAACAGCAGGTTAGTATTAGAGTTGCAGGATGGACCGGGCACTGAGCAGCAGGACAGGGACTGGCTAACTCAGCTTGCGGAGACAGGAGGATTCATGGAGGAGGGGCTATCTGGGCTTTGTCTGGAAGGACTCAAGTCCTTGAGAGGTTTGCTGAGGCAGACGAAAATGTTGCTTGCCCTAAAATCACGTCTGGCAGCAATTTCTACATTTTAGTTGGACTTGTAATAGCTAATGCCTCACATTTTAAAATGGCTCCATGCTTTTCGAAGAAGGAAGTTCACATCCATTATTCTCATCACAGCAGCTCTGGAGTTTGGCAGGGCAGAGATCACTCCCATTTGGTGGTGAATTAGAGCCCAAATTTGGGTCTTCTCGCTCCCAGCCCAGCTCTTTCACTGCCCATGCTATTGGCAGTGTCTTCCTTTCTCTTTAGCTTCGCTTAGCCTGGGATTTACTCTGTGTGGCTCCAGAACCTCTGCTCTGTCCGCTCTAAAGGGCTGCCTCCTGGGAGCAAAGCAAGCCTCAAACAACAGCTGGGGCAGCGTGTCCAGCTGGAGTAGGCGTGCCTCTAAATCCAGGTAGTGGCCTGGGACTGGGCATTTCTGTGGCTCTAGAATTCCTTCTACAATGTCCTCTCCCTAGACAAGTAGTGTGAGCACCAGAGTCTGGCCACCCATTGTGCCCTCAGGGGAACAAGTCCTTGATGGTAGTCCCCATGGGGCACGCACCCAGGAGGGACAGGCTCTCCCACGCATGATCAGTGCCTTGCCTGGAAGGGCCCTGAGCGTCCCTCCATCCCCTGGGACTGCAGCTTAGCTAACACGGTCACTCCCCCGCCCCTTTGTCTTGGTGGTCCCAGTGCAGCAGCTGCTGGAAGATGGTGCAGATCCCTGTGCAGCGGATGACAAGGGCCGCACGGCTCTCCACTTCGCCTCCTGCAATGGCAATGACCAGATCGGTGAGTCCTAGAGGGGGAGGAGTGAGCGGAAATAGCGTCTCTCCGGAGGAGCTGGGGAAGACCCTCTCCTCTCCCCGAGTCGTGGATCTGGCACTGAGACTGGGGAAGGGGTTCACCTGGGGAAAGACTAGGATTGCTCCGAGGTTAGGGCCGGTCCCTCAAGACGTCAGGCCACACCTACTCAGTGCCGAGACCTGCAGCGGGACCGCCCTTTTACTGAGGAGTCTCTTTGGGGTGTGGTGTAACGTATAAACCGAACTTTCTATATGTCTACACTGGTGTAATCGCCACCTGGATTAGGATTTGAGCAGGCACATCACAAAAGATAAATAAATCATCAAAAAACATAAAAAATATATTGAACATCATTAATCACTAGGGAAATAAAAATTGAAAGCGTGGCTTCTGGTCAAGATGACAACGTAGGTAAATGCGGTCTCACATCTGCGCACAACCACATCAGAAATACAGGTAAACTACAGAACAACCATCGTTCAGAACCACCCAGAATCTAGATGAACAGAAGTCCTACAACTAAGGATGTAAAGAAGCCACACATAGACAGAAGTATGGTGATTACAAGAGGGAAAGGGGTTGTGGGGGGGAGGGTAAAGGGGTGATAAATGGTGATGGAAGGTTGCCTTGTGGTGGAGAACACACAATACCATATACAGATGATGTATTAGAGAATTGTACTCATGAAGCCTGTATAATTCTATTAACCAATGTCACCCCAATAAATTCAATAAGAAAGAAAAATCCCCCCCCCCCCCAAAAAAAAAATCTTAGTCCTGTAACACTGCACAGGGCAGGAGGCCCTCCCAGAATGCTCAGTTCCTGGCCCTCAGCGCCCTGCACATGAACTCTGTGAGTGAGAGAATGAATGAAACAACATAAGTATCCACACTTTGAGCCTCCGCAGCTATTAGGGCTGGGGTTAGGGTCCAGTCCACAGGAGCCTCTGACAGCTCCTCTTGGGTTTTCTCATTTTCAGTGCAGCTGCTCCTGGACCATGGGGCCGATCCCAACCAGCGAGATGGGCTGGGGAACACGCCACTGCACCTGGGTAAGTGCCTGAAGAGCTGCCGAGACACCCTCCTCTGTGGCTCAGACAGGCTCCTTTGATGAAGAGCCTGGCGTCCTGCAGGCTCCCGGCGGGATCTCCGCATCTAGGAAGAGCCTTAGCTCCCAGTGTCTGTGCACGGACTGCCCTGTCAGTCACTAGCTGGCTGTGCCCTGGGCTTAGCTGGTTTAGGCAGCTCTGCTTGGGGCGGTGAGACCTGCAGCTGGTTCCTGCCCTGTGGCTGATTCACTCCACGGCTAACGGGCCGGTACCAGCTCCAAGCCTCTGTCCTCATGGCACAGGGAGGGAGCCGGACTTGATTGCCGAGTCCCACCGAGTTGCTGCTTTGGTGATGCCTCCCAGGAGGCATGACCTGGCACAGGCAACTCGGAGACAGTCCTGCTCCCTCCAGCAGGCACACAGGGCCAGGCCCTGGTGGCCCTGCACTCAAGCCCCTGTTCTTCCTCAGCGGCCTGCACCAACCACGTCCCTGTCATCACCACGCTGCTACGAGGAGGTATGTGGCGCCTTCCCCTTCTCCCTCCTCGCACCCTCTCCCCCAGTGTGCTCACCTCTGCCTGCACCCACAGGGGCCCGGGTAGATGCCCTGGACCGAGCTGGCCGCACGCCCCTGCACCTGGCCAAGTCGAAGCTGAGCATCCTGCAGGAAGGCCACTCCCAGTGCCTGGAAGCCGTGCGGCTGGAGGTGAAGCAGGTGAGTGCCCCTCTCATGCTGCGCCATGGCACCCAGCCAGCGGCGGACAGGTGCTGCCCTCACCACAGACACCCCGCCTCCAGTGCCAGGGCTCCGGGTCACTTCACTCTGACCGCGGTTGGTACCGGCTCCACTGGGCCTCTTGGCAGCAGCGTCAGGCCTCTCTGTGCCTCCGAGCTGGGACCCCACAGCCCAGCCCGCCCTCTCCTTTCAGATCATCCAGATGCTGAGGGAGTACCTGGAGCGCCTGGGGCGGCACGAGCAGCGGGAGCGGCTGGACGACCTGTGCACCCGCCTCCAGATGACGAGCACCAGAGAGCAGGTGAGCGTGGCCGCAGGGCTGGGCCCAGGTCTGGCAGGAGCCACAGGCCGTCCACCCTGAGCAGCCAGACCCTCATCGCAGAAGAGGCCGTGGCTGTGGGCTGTCGCCCCTGGGACCTCAGCCTCTGCCCACTTCCTCTGAAGCTGCTGGTGGCCCTTCTCTCTGGGTCTGAGGCCACCTGCTGTCGAGGACTGGCCCTTGGGCAGCTGCCCGCAGTCACAGTGAAGCCACCACATGCCCTGGGAGGAGAGACAGTGCCTGCCCTGGCCTGGGGGCCTGGCACCGAGGCTGGTCTCGGAATTCCGTGACAGAGCCCCCTTTTGTCCCGCAGGTGGATGAGGTGACCGACCTCCTGGCCAGCTTCACCTCCCTCAGCCTGCAGATGCAGAACATGGAGAAGAGGTAGCAAGAGGGGCTCCCTGCCCCCCACCCTGCCCCTGCCCCCCCTGCCCACCTGCTCTCGTCACAAAGAAAAGCCTGGCGCCTGGGACTTGGGAGCTGCACTTGTCTGCAAGCCATCGTCCCCACCCCAGACGCTATGGGCCAGAGATGCTCTCACCGTCACCCATCATCTTCGTCATCTCCGACCAGGACCACAGCCCCAGCTTCTTCCTCTGACCCCCGCGACCCTGCAGCCACAGCTCAGCTCTGGCCGACCCGCGCGGACCTAGCAGGGCTCACCCACCCCGTGGTCTTCCTGGCACCCTCGGCAGGCCCAGACCCGCCCCTGTCTCTTCCTCCCAGTCATGGGCTTGCTGCAGCCAGCAGGGTGTGGCTTCAGGCAGGTGCCCTCGGGCCTACAGAGCTTCTTAAGCTCCACCAGGCCTCTCACCAGCATTAGATTTACACTTGGCACCTGACTCCAAGGACACATTGCGTGAGCTTCTCTGGGTGGAAGGAGAGGGTTGGGAAGCCTAGGCCCTAGAAATACAAGGTTAGGAAGGGCCCTGCTAAACCAGAGCAGAGAAGCCCCACCCTTTTTCTCCTGGTCATGAAGCGCCAGGAGGCCTGGAGCCTAGCTGTAGGGGGCTGAATAGCGGCCCCCAAGGTGCCCGTGTTCTCATCCCAGGAATCTGTGCCTCTTACGGCAAAAAGACTTGGCAGATGTCATACGTTAGGGCCTCGGACAAGGTGGTTACCCTGATGGTCCACGTGGGCCTGCTGTGATCCCAGGGATCGTATGAGAGGAAGCAGGTCAGAGAGCAGGTAGGGGTACGGTGATGGAGCAAGAAGCTGTCCATGCCGGGAAGGGATCACAAGCCAAGGGATGCCGGCGGCCTCCAGAGCTAGAAAAGGCAAGGAAATGGATCCCCTCAGCCCTGCGGACACCTTGACGCGCCCAGTCAGACTGTTTTAGAATTCTGACCACCGAACTGTAAGAATAAATGTGTGTTGTTTTAAGCTACTAAGTCTGTGGTCATTTGTTGCAGGAAACTGATATACTGAGAAAGGCTCAAAACTCCCTGGGAAGGAGGTACCCTCTCGCCCCCTCCCCGCCCCCCGCAGGAGCACATGCCCTTTGTCCTGGACCAAGGGAAGGCACTGCCTGGCCAGCCCTCCGGGAGCCGTCTGATGACAGCGTGAGGGCAGACTTGTTCTGGGTCATCAGTCGTGTCCACTCCAGTTCTGCCCCACTTTCCCTCCCACCAGATTGGGATTCTGGCTACTTTTCAGAGGAGGGGAGCTTGCTCCCCAAATCCCAGCTTGCTCAGATCTGAATTAAACTCCTGGAACCCAGCCGCTCCCAGACCCTGAAGAAAAGGGTCTCTGTAGGTAGGAGACACCAGCCCCGGCTGCCTCCGGCCCCTGTGGGGGAAGCCGAAGCTCCACCAGGTGGGCAGGTTGGGGGGGGTGCGCGGGGGGGCAGAGGAGGCAGTGAGATGCTGCTGCTGTGAGTGAGGGGTGGCCTGCGCTGCGGGTCAGTGAGGGGAGCCCGTCAGTGAGGGGAGCCCTGGAGTGAGGCGGGCGAGGAGAGGTGCAGGATGGGGCAGCTTTTCCCTTCCTTTCTGTCTATGTTATCAGCTCCCTCCCGCTCAGGCGCAAGGGCCTCAGTGAGCTTCCCTTCCTGCAGGGACTCTGCGGGGCCTGTGCCTGGACACGGCCTCCCCTGGCCATGGCCTCAGCAGTGGGGCTGGGCAGGGAGAGTCTCCAGCAGTGGAGCAGGGGCAGGAGGGAGGACTTCAGAGGGGCTGCTTCTCTTGGGACCTGCTTTTCTGGGCCTTGCCCCACCGCACCCCCAGGGCCCGATCACCCTGGAGAGAGCTGAGCGAGATTTCTCAACCTCCGGCCCAAGGGGTTCAATTCATGGGCCCTTCAGGAGGTGCGAACTCCCTGACACGATGCAAGATGTTGTGTGGAGTGCACACGTGTGTTTCTGATAAGAGAGGCCATAACTTTCATTATCAGCATGATCCACACTCAGAAGAGGTTAGGAGCCCTGGCTGGTTTGGCTCAGTGGATAGAGCGTCAGCCTTCAGAATGAAGGGTCCCGGGTTCCATTCCAGTCAAGGGCATGTACCTTGATTGCGGGCACATCCCCAGTGGGAGATGTGCAGGAGGCAGCTGATCGATGTTTCTCTCTTATTGATGTTTCTAACTCTCTATCCCTCTCCCTTCCTCTCTGTAAAAAATCAATAAAATATATTTAAAAAATAAAATAAGAGGTTAGGAACTCTGCTGTTAATCCTCACCCAAGAATTTTTTTAAAGAGAGCAGAAGGGGGGCGGGGGGTGGGGAGGTGCGGAGAGACAGAAAAAGAGAAACATTGACATGCTGGACAACCGAAGTACGTGCCCTTGATCTGAATCAAACCCGCAGTCCTTCTGGCTAGGCAAGGTTAGGGGCTTGGGGAGCAGGTAGGTGAGGGGCCTGCCTGGCCCTTCTGGGCCCGTTATCCCTGAGGGCAGGCTGCTTGGTGCTGGCAGAGCTGGGGGCGGCCATACCAAGACTGAGGTTGCCCTGAGGGGACTGTGTGCGTTTCCAGGGCAGCCTGACGTGGAGAATCCCTGGCTAACTCCCAAGTCCTTGGCTGAACCAAAGCATCCCCACCTGGAAATCGACACCCTCCATCCCAGTGGTGCCCCACCCGTCCACCCCTGGCCCTGTAGCCAAGTAACCATGAGAACAGGCCGCTGGGGCAAGCGAAGGGATCACTGGCAACTCCCTCCCTGGCCATGCAGACAGTGAACAAAGGGTTTGACAGGTGAAGGTGGCTTATAGGCCAGACGGGGAGGCAGCCAGACAATCTGCCTTGCCCCATTTCCAGCCAGGATTTATCCTGCACCCCCAAATCTATAAAAAAGCTAGGCAGTTCGTGTCAGCCCCTGACATTGAAGTGAGTCAGAAAACACAGAGGACCCTGAGCTGGCTGGGCTGGCGGGGGCAGGAGGGAGAACTCCACTGAGGTCGCCCACACAGGAGTTAGTTCTGTTACCAGCTGTTCCAGGAGTTACTGAGTCTGTGGGGGAGGTGGGGGGTGGGGGGGAGCAGCAAGAAGAAATCCATCGTTGTTGATTTCACCTTCTGAGAGGGTCCTTTGCTTTATACCTCACATTTGTTCATATTAGAAACTAGAGGCCCAGTGCACAAAATTCGTGCACTGGTGTGGGGGGGGGGGTGTCCCTCAGCCCAGCCTGCGCCCTCTCACAGTCTGGGAGCCCTCGGTGGATGTCACTCCAACTGGAGGTCAGATGTGTCCTCACCCAGCAGGCACCAGGAGCTCCGGAAAAAGCCCCTCTGGGAGAAAGTCCCTGACCGCCCCAGGGCTGCCTGCTCCCCAGACTGCTTCAGATGCTGAGCCCACGCCAGGGTGAGGAGGCAAGGAGGCTGGACCGATGCCTGGGTCACCCCAACAAAGACCCTGCTCCCCACCAGCTGTGGGGCCCAAAGGGCATTGCAGCCCAAACACCTGATACCGGCTCACCAGCTGACACCCAGGCCTCAGGGCCTGCAGTGGAGGGAGCAGCTCACTCTACAGATGAGGAAACGGCTCAGGGAAGCAAAAGAATCCTGCCCAGACCAGGGACCGGAGTGTTCTCTCATCTCTATGACTGGCCGTTGCCAGCCCGGTGACTCTCCACTCTGGAAGCCGGGAGGATGCCAGGTGCTGCGGACGGACTTGCCAGTCAACACATCCAGGGGGTCAGAGGTGGATGAGCCATGCCTCAGCTGGAGACCAGGATCCGCCTGGGGGAGCCCTTAAACCTCACTTAGGCTGGCAGCGTGCCTCCAATGGGGCCCTGCTCAGGCAGAGAGCTGAGTGCTGCCGGCCACTGAGGCTCAGTGAGGTCAGGACCAGGAGGTGCAGGAGCCAGGATTCCAACCTGACCGTGTGGCTCCAAGTCCGCCTTGACCCCTCCTCTATGCCACCTCTCTGAGTTGACCTGGCAGGTCCACCCAATGCCCAGCACCCCCGCCATCCAGAGCACCCCAGGTACTCCAAGCTGGCACTGTGCCGCTCACCCCTTCCTCCTGCTTCCGTCTCACACCTCCACTGAGCCTGGGCCACTGAAACAACATGGCACCAAGCAGGTCCTTCAATAAATCAGGCTTGTCCTCACCCTAGACACAATCCAGCCTGCACAGCCTGGCCCTCTGGCCTCAGGCCATCTTGGATCCAGCTGGCAGCTTGCAAACGAGTCCTGCCTCAGGGCTGAGAAACTGATGTTCATTAATAGGAAACCTTGGGAACTTAATTGGTATTGACGTCCCCAGGTCCACACCTCAAAGCTGACAGATGATGCTGTGCCTGCCAGCGCCAGGCAGGGAGAGGTGATTAACACGGCTGTGCGGGGGAGGGGCCCTCATCGCACCCACCCTCCCCCGCTGAGTTTTAGCCCCAACTCAGGTTGCTATATGGGGGCGGGGGGGGGCCGGGCTCACCTTCTCTGCACATCCAAGTTCCTCCGTCCTCCTCAATCAACCCCTTCCTGCCTCTTCCCTGAAGACCATGGAGCTGAAATCAGACAGACCTGAACTGAAGACCCCAGCTGTTTCTGGCTGGCTCTGTGATCTTAGGTGAGTTACATAATCCCAGTGTTTTCGTCTTTAAACTCTAAAGCAGATGAGACATGTTCTAGGCCAAGCACAAGGCCCTAAAGGCAGCAGGGTGTCCAGCACGAGTGCCCTGTGGACACCCCTCACCACGCCCCACAGGCCCCTCACTCAACAAGTTCCCACCGAGCTCAACACCTTCCCCCTCAAACCTGACCCTCATCATCCCCACTGTCACTCTCAGTAGCCCAAGGCAGAGGTCTGGGGTGTCCTCTGGGACGCCTCTCTCCTCCGTCCACATGTTCAATCACCGAGTCCCGACAACTGTACCTCCTAAGGGGCTGTCCCGTCTCCCCATGTCTCCCCACCCACTGCCAACGTCTTAGATATCGTCATCTCTGGGTTCTCACTCCAGCCTCCTAACTGCCCTCCCTGCACTTCCTCCCCAGGAAAGCCTGCCTGGCAGCCAGAGTTCCCTAAAGAGTAAATCCGATCTGGTCATTCTCTTTGTAAAAACCTTTCAGGGGCTCGCCCTGGCGGGGTGCCTCAGTTGGTTGAAGCGTCGTCGTTCCACACAACAAAATGCTGAGTTCAATTCCAGTCAGGGCACATACTTAGGTTGGGAGTTCAATCCCCAGGTGGGGCACATAGGAGAGGCAACTAATTGATGTTTCTCTCTTTCTCTCTCTTTAAAAATCAATTTTAAAAAACATATCCTTTGGTGAGGATTAAGAAAAGAGTAAAAAGAAAAAAAACAACACCTTTCAGGGGCTCACCATTGTTCTCAAGACAAAGTACAGTCTCGGTTTCAGAGAAGAATTTGCAGACCCTTTGTGACTGCCCCTACCTCTGACTGGGCTCCCATGAGCCCGCTCCAGGCCCTGAGCACTGATGCGGTGCCTGACTCAGCAGCCATGGCCCTCTTCTCTCTCCCTCCTCCCTGTCCTCCCTAATTAACTCCCCCTTCAGGACTTGGCTGGACATCAGCTCCTCCGGGAAGTCCTCTCTGCCTCTCCGTGCTGGCTAGGGCCCTCCTCTGGACTCCCACAGTCCCCCGTGCCTCCGTGCCTCCGTGCCTCCGTCTTTCTTTCGCGTAAAGAACCCTGTCCTCCTAAGCCAGCGGTTCTCAACCTGTGGGTCGCGACCCCTTTGGCAGTCGAACGACCCTTTCACAGGTGTCGCCTAAGACCATCCTGCATATCAGATATTTACATTACGATTCATAACAGTAGCAACATGACAGTGATGAAGTAGCAACGAAAATAATGTTATGGTTGGGTCACATGAGGAACTGTATTTAAAGGGCCAGAAGGTTGAGAACACTGTAAGTGCTCATACATGGATGTTACAGGCCCATCCCTAAGAGGTTTGCACAAGTAGGAGGGTGAAAGGGATGCAGAATTTAGATCTCCCTCCAACTAATAGGGGTTCCTTGCAGGCCCCCAGGGTGCTCCAGGCCCAGGCTGAGACCTTGCACGGGCTCGGCTCAGGTCAGGTGCCTTCTCCTGGGCCCTGGGGCAGCAGCCAGGGCTCACTCAGCCTCTCCTCCAGCCCCTGCTGCCTGCCTTGGGCCCTGCAGGACTCACAGCGCTCTCCTAACCAAAGTTCAGTAACTTCTCACTTAACATCGTCCATAGGTTCCGTGACTTTAAGCAGAATGACATCTAACAAAACCAGTTTTATTACAGGCTAATTGATATAAACTGGCGTCAAGTTTCCATGGCATCTCCTCAATGTTGTAACGCAACGACATTGAACGAAATGACGTTATTCAAGCACCTGCTGTACCAAGGCCATCTGCTCTTCCAAGCATTTCATTAGCCCCTGACGCAGACGCAGGCGCCTCTGGGGCCGGGGCCGAGCCCAGCAGCAGGCCATCAATCGTCCTGCCAAAGCCACAGCAAAGCTCATTTCCCAGCCCCGGCCAGGCCCTTGGCGGCAGCTTTCTTGGCTAAGGGCTCACAGGGCAGCCTCTGGACAGACAGCCCCTACACTGTGACCCTGGGGCTCTCCGACCACTGTGACCCTGGGGCTCTCCCGCCCCTCCTGAAACCTGCAATGGTGGCACCACCTACCTGGAGGAAGTTCCTGTGCGCCAGCTGGCCTGGGAGGCCTCCTGATCTCACTGCCACCCCACCCAGCCTCCCTGGACCCCACCCCCAGCTTCAGTGGCACGAGCCTGCTTATTGCTCCTACCTGCACCCTGCCCTGGCACAGGGTGTCGCTCCACCTTGCAGGCCCTTCCCACCTTTTCCCAGAAAAGTGCATATTAATGTGGGACGCCGCTACAGTGTTTTGGACAGGTTCAAGCCCTGGACTGAGGAGAGGGCACAGTTTTCTCATTGCCACGTGTAAGTCCCAGCTTGGAGGGCAGGGCCTTCCCAGCACAATTATAGCCAACAGCTGTAGCTGTAAGCATGAACCTATGGTCCGAACACGTGGCCCCACGTGCCTGAGTGATAGAGTTCAGGTGCGTGTAACTGAGTAGGATGGAAACCCACATGAATGTTGTAAACAACTTGATCATGCCCTTACTTTGCCTCGTGGCATCTGCTATAAAATAAAGACACAAGCCCTAACCAGTTTGGCTCAGTGGATAGAGCATCGGCCTGCAGACTGAAGTGTCCCAGGTTCAATTCTGGTCAAGGGCATGTACCTTGGTTGAGGGCACATCCCAAGTGGGGGGTGTGCAGAAGGCAACTGATCGATGTTTCTCTCTCACTGATGTTTCTAACTCTCTATCCCTCTCTCTTCCTCTCTATAAAAAAATCAATAAAATATATTTTAAAAAATAAAAAAATAAAGACACAGCTTGTGGGCATGGGCGCTGTCCATCAGAGGAGCAGCGTCCCACCGAGACCCAGCTTTCATTCTCTTGTCTGTCTTTTCTAAGCCTTTCATTGCCCCCACTCAGGGTCACTGAACCAGGCTGAGCTGGCATGAGTATGCCACGGCCGTGCCAGCCCTCCACGTTAATTGCCACCTTCCCTGGGACTCCTGCTTGGACTGCCCGGGAAGGCGGGATGGCCCCTGTGCCTGTCCAGACTGTCTGTGCTCTCACAGCCCCTCCCACGGTGCTGTCCTTCCTTCTTTGGGTTTTTGGCGCCTGGAAGAGAGAGACCAGGTCAGACTCATGCCATCCCTGTCTTCCCCAAAAGGCTGAGCTTAGGGCAGGCCCTCACGTGTTTGGGCGATAAAGGAAGGAGGGACAGGCCATGTCTTTCTTTCCCTGGCATCCCTGACCTCGTGTATCACATATCTGTGTGTGCCCGCACTGGGCCAGGCTGCGCTGCCCTCCATCAATCAGGGCCTCTGGCTTCGTTATTTGGCTCCAGGGGCCAAAGAGACCTACTGCGGAAGCAGGAGGCCTTGCCCTGGCCGGTGGCTCAGTTAGTTGGAGCGCTGTCTCATACACCCAAAGGTGGCAAGTTTGATTCCTAGTCAGGGCACATACCCAGGTTACGGGTTCCATCCCGGTGGGGGCATGTTTCTCTCCCACATCAATGTTTCTCTCTCTCTCTCTCTTTCTCTCTCTCTCTCTCTCTCTCTCTTT